>NW_027191430.1:2478003-2848501 GCF_041956435.1 Mycothermus thermophilus
GACAGAGATAACTCGGGTCTCGATTATCATGTAGTAAGTAGGTACTGTACCTACCCTTATGAATGTCTCTAGGCATCATCCTGACTCCAACCCGTTCATGACACATCCATGTCCCTAAACCTGCTAGCTCTTCCGTACCTACGTATGCCTTAGGTAACCACCATCAAGGAATACCAAAACACATCATCCCTCAAATCCCCAACCCCTCCACCTGCCCCAAAAACTCACCCCTCACGCCCTTCAACAACGCCTCCACGTCCACGCCCGACAGATACTTCTCGCTGACCCCCGTGTTGACGCGGCGGGAGAGCAACTCCTTCAACTCCCCGCGCCACTGCCTGACCTGGTCCTTGCTCACCTCGCGCGCCTTTCGTTCTCGTTCTTTCCGCCCGCTGCCGCGGCCCTTCCACGCGCCTAATTGCGCCAGCTCCTCCTCGTCGTAGTCGACGCCGAGCTCCTCGGCGGCCTTGCGCATCCACTCGTCCTCCTTGGCGCCGCGCTCCTTGGCGATGGTGGTCTCGGTGATTTTTTGCGCGAGGGCGACGCGCGGGCGCAGGTGCGCGACGAGGCGGCGGTCGATGTCGACTGTTCGTACGCCGATGCCCGAGGCGAGGAGTTTGCTGCGCGAGGTGTTGTTGGCTTGCACGGCGGCGGCAGCGTGGACTTTGGAGATGAGGCGTTGGGTGGGGACGGCTTCTTTGGGACCGCAGAGCAGGATGGAGATGCCCGCGTTGCTAGCGCGCGCAGTGCGGCCGGAGCGGTGGACGTAGTCGTCCGCGGTGCGCGGGACGTGGTAGTGGATGACGAGGTCGATGCTCGGGATGTCGAGACCGCGGGCTGCGACGTCGGTGGCGACGAGGATGGAGCTGGCGGTGGGGTGTTGTTGTTGGTTGTTGTTGTTGTTGTTGGGTTTGCCGCCGCCGCCGGGCCGGTTCGGGGCTTGGCCGGCTTTAAAGCGCTCGAGGGAGCGGAGGCGGGCTTTTTGTTCCATGTCGGAGTGCAGGGCGAAGGCGGGGAGGTTGAGGGTCTGGAGGAGGGAGGTGAGGCGGCGGACGGTGTTGATGGAGTTTGTGAAGACGAGGGCGCGGCGTGTGGGTTGGAGGAGGAGGACCGCGTAGAGGTAGAGGTCCTTTTCCAGGTCACCGCATTGGATGAGGCCTTCTTTGAGGTTCTCGGCCATTTGGGAGACGGGGTTGGTGTCGATGAACTTGGGACGCTCCTCGCGGAAGTTGAGCTTCTTGAGGAGGTACTCGAGGGATTCGGCATCGCCCATGAGGTTGTAGCGCGCTTTGCCCGCGAGCTTCTGCTGTAGCGCCTTGTTGAATGTGGCTGAGAATACGAGAGTCTGGCGGTTGTGCCGTGGGGTCTCATTGTCAGAATCGGCATCATCTACTTCCTCTCCCGGGGCTGTCCTGTCCAAGGCCAGAAGGATCTGTTCGGCTTCTTTGAAGTGACCGTCCTTGAGGAGGCGATCGGCTTCATCCACCACTATGAAATGGATACCCTTAAGGGACTCCAGAACGGCATTGCTCGTGCTCAACACTTCCCACAACCGACCAGGGGTACCGACCACAATATCTGCCTTTTCCAATTGCCTCTGCTGCTTCTGGACGGCCAAACCGCCAGTCACGGAGCAGATATATGGGCTGTTGGTGAGGCGGGCGCAAAGTTGTTTCAGGTGGTCGGTGATTTGGTGGGCCAGCTCTCGAGTGGGCGACAGGATCAAGGCAATCGGTTGCTTCTTGTCCTGCTTGTTGGCTCTGATTGCCAGCCACTTCTCCACGATGGGGATGCCGAAGGCCAGCGTCTTTCCAGAGCCGGTTGCGGCTTTCCCAATCACGTCGTGACCATTCATAGCCTCCGGTATGGCTTTGGCCTGGATAGGTGTTGGCTTGGAGAATTTGAGGCGGGCAATGCAGGACATGATCTCTGGAGAGAGATTGAGTGGAACCCACTCGGACATGTCGAAGTCGTCATCTTCATCGACGAGGTCTGGTGCTTGAGTGAAGACGTTGGTTTCGAGTTCGGGGTCCTCCTCTGCAGATTGCTTGGCTGCTTTGCCATCTTCCTTCTTGGACGATTTTGTGTTGTCCTCCTTTGCTGGCTTGCCCGGTTTTGTCTCAGGTGTTTTGGTCTCTTGACCCTGAGCTTGAGCTTTCGCCGCCTTGCGCTCAGCCTTGGAGGGTTTCTTCGAAGATGAATCCTCGGACTCGACAGGTGCAGAGGCTTCTCCCTCAACAGATTGCTCCCCTTTCTCGGCAGTCACTTCCTGCTCAGGAGCGCCATCCGACACTGCTGGGGGATCGTCAAAACCCTCGAACTCTTCACTATCTTCTGATTCAGGAAGAGTAGCCACCTGGCGGTTTGTCAGTTAAAGATCCCAACTGCAACCCAACTGAAGCACTCACAAACTTGACTGTTCCTCCCTCCTTCACAACTTCTACACCATGGACCTCTTCCAAGCCATAGAACCCTTCGGCATCATCGAACATCTCAGGCAACTCGACCGTCTTCCATGGCAAGGAATCGACGCCGACGACTCTTTTTCCGGCATTGTTCTTTTGGCGTTTGGAGGATGGGGCATGTTTCTTTGGCCGCTTGGAATCACCGTCGGACCGTTTCCTCTTATTTCCGAGTCCCATTGTGGCTATAGGTGAAGAACTGTTGGGAGGTGCGGATGAGTGAAGTTGATGTTTGTGAGATGCTTGGAGCAACCAAAGTTTCACAACAAACCCGGCAGAAACCGCAAAATTTGGCCCCACAATCTCTGAGCTATTCCGTATCTGGCGGTCCTTGACACACCGCCTACCATGTAGGGTTGGCATTACTCTCGTTACGTTACGATACTTGAAATTCTGATTCACCATCCCGCTGCGCGATTGCCCCTCCATCAACTCACAACTCACTCTTTTACACTGAGCCTCAACCTCTCATCACCAACACTCTGCAATACTACCAGTTTTACCTCAGCACCGTGGCCATCAGGTCACCCCACTCTTGTCACCATGGGCAAATCCTCCAAGGACAAGCGCGATGCCTACTACAGGCTCGCCAAAGAACAGGGCTGGCGGGCAAGGAGTGCCTTCAAGTTGCTTCAGCTGGATGAGGGTTCGTGATCCGTCATCTGTGGCCTGGCGTCATGCCGGCCTGTCGGACTCCTCCGATCATGAACCTCGCTGATTTCCCAGAGTTCAATCTCTTCGAAAACGTTACCCGAGTCGTCGATTTGTGTGCTGCTCCAGGCAGTTGGTCACAGGTGCTCTCCCGCGTGCTCATCAAGGGCGAGAAATTTGGCCGCTCTGCATGGCAAGATCGAGAAGCCAAGTTCCGCCAGCACATGCTCAATGTTATCCCTCCTGAGGAGGAATCTCTTGAGCAACCTGACGCCCAAACCGTGCCCAAGGACCAGGAAGTGAAGGATGAGTCAAAACCACGAAAGGACGTCAAGATTGTATCCATCGATCTCCAGCCCATCAGCCCCTTGCCAGGCATCATCACTCTGCGAGCTGATATCACTCATCCCGCCACCGTCCCCCTCCTCCTCAAGGCCCTGGACCCGGACTACGACCCCGACTCCAAGAACCCCCAGGCGGCCAACCCCGTCGATCTCGTCATCAGCGACGGCGCCCCCGACGTTACGGGTCTCCACGACCTCGACATCTATGTCCAAGCCCAGCTTTTGTTTGCCGCCCTGAACCTTGCACTCTGCGTGCTTAAGCCGGGCGGCAAGTTCGTTGCCAAGATCTTCCGCAGCCGCAACGTCGATCTGCTTTACGCTCAGCTCAAGATTTTCTTCGAGAAGGTCTACGTCGCCAAACCCCGCTCCTCGCGTGCGAGCAGTGTCGAGTCGTTCATTGTGTGCCTCAACTTCCAACCGCCCGAGGGTTTCAAGGCGAGCTTGGAGGAGCCTCTCGGCGTGGGCAGCCGGCTGGCCGACATGCTCGCGGTACGGAACGCGGTGGCACCTGTTACTGCTCCTGTTCTGATGCAAAATCACGCCACGGGGGCATGGGATAGCGTTCCAGAGCGGGCGACGACGAGACTTGATGAGCATGGCATCTACGATGTCAAGGTGGAGGATCTCTCCAGCGAGCCGCGGGATAAAGACATCCGCTGGATCGCCCCGTTCGTTGCCTGCGGAGACCTCTCCGCCTTCGATTCCGACGCTTCGTACAAACTCCCCGACGACCACGTCTCCCTTCCTCCGGTCCAACCACCTACGGCACCACCGTACAAGCGTGCCATCGAGATTAGGAGAGCCAACGGCGGCGCGTATGGAAAACAACCCGCGAGATAGTTTATGGTATCAACCACACCAAATAAAAAAAAGAAACAAACTAAATTACCATTTTTCACCCATCTATCCATGACCCTAAACTTCCCCTTTTCCCTTCCCCCCTTCTACCCCGTTCTCCTTCTCCCCGCCATACCTCACCGCCCCCATCCCGGCTTTCTCCATCAGCACCAACCCGGCGTCCGTCTCGGCCGCACTCCTCGCCTCCAACTCGCGCGCGTACATGCGCACCGCCTGCTCGCCGCGCGTGAAGAGAATGCACCGTCGAAGGTCCGGCCAGGACGAGAGCAACTCGTTGATGCAACGTATCAGCCATTTCCCTAGCCCCCGGCCCTGGTGGGCGGGGAGCACGTAGACGTCGGTGAGGTAGGCGAAGGTGGTGTAGTCGGTTACGAGGCGGGCGAAGCCGATCATCTCGCCGAGAGGGGCGGATTGGGGGGCTGGGGGGTATTAGCTTGTGATGGGAGTTTTCCCGGGGTTGGGTATGATTGGGGGTTTGAGGATGGGGATGAGGGTGCTTGGTTGCTGGCTTGGTTGGGAACGTAGGTCTGTCTATCTGTCTGTCTGCCTGCCTGTCCCCCGTGTAGCGGTTGGCGAATGTATTCCCACCACCACCTCCACGGCGGAGAGCAGCACCCAGCACACCTCGCGGGCCAACTAGGCCGGACAGGATATTCATCACAACCAAACAAACCAACCAACCTCCCTATCGCCCCTCCCCTCCTCAACCTCATGAAGAAACAAATAAAAGGGCACGCTGTGTTTAGTACTCACCTCCACACCCATTTTCCCTCACACAACTCGGATATCCCAACCTCCCGTCCGCCTCCCCATTCTTCTCTTCTTCCGTTCTCGCAAACAACCCAAAACAAAACGAGTGCTCCACCATCGTCCTCAACGCCTCCCTCGACGAGGCCGGTTTGGCCCAGTACGTCACGTCGGATCGGAACGCGGCGTCCACCGCGTCCAGGTCGATGTTCCCCGGGTCGGTCGAGATGGTGTAAGTGAGTGTGTACTCGCTGGATCCGTCGTCTTGGATGCGGATTTGGCGCGTCCAGGTTTGTGGTGGGGGTGGTGGCATTTTTAAGGAAGGGAGATGTGATATGATGCGTGGAGGAGGTTTTGGCTGTTTTCGTCGTGGTGGTGGTGGTGGTGGTGGTGGTGGTTGTGGTGATTTTGGGAGGGGGAAGGAGATTGGGATGGTTGGAAGCTCAGGTATTTGTTGCGGAGGGATGTATCGGAGATCGAGGAGATTGATGCCGTTGCGGGAGGAAGTTGCTGTATTATGTATCAGACTCTGCAGTTGTACTCATGTGTTTTTGCGCCTTTCCGTTGACAGCATTGAAATTGCATAGACGTGGGTCAAAAGGCGCAGAAGGAGCTTTGAATGTAGGGTAACATGTCGAGATGACTCATTAACTCACTTATCCACAACATCACGATGGCGGGATGGGAGGAGGCTCAAGGGCCGGGGAGTAAGAGGAAACCTAGTCCATGGACGAATATCCGTGGAGGTCTGGCATCAATGTGTCATACCGAGCGTTGTATTGCTTCTCGGGGGTTTGTGGTATTGATGTTGTGCTTCATTGGGTTCTTCCCATTCATGGGTTACGAGTCATACGGACAGGTGAGATAGTAATCCAAGCCAAATCCGAGTTCATGAAATGCCACAATGCGTCCAGGGAAGAACAAAAACTGCTTGCCAACTCCAGGAAGCCCCACGGAAGGATCATGGAACTGTCACCGTTGAATGCCTTGCATGGGATCTACTCATGCAAGAGCGGCATAAAAATAGTTTGACAGTCTGACTCTATTAATGTCTAGTCGTTGAGTATCCAACTCACCGAGTCAAAAACGAGCACACTTTCCAAATCGGGGTTCTGAATAGCTTCACTGGGACGGCCTGACATCTGATCTCACGCGGGGCTGGCCTTCAACGGCTTGCTGCGCAGTGGACGTTTGCGGTGGGTCTGGTACCCACCTCGTCGTGGGCTGGGCCGGCCCGGGACCGCTGTTGCATACTGTGTATGAAATGGAATTTGAAGCTTCATCTTCCAAGGTTCAACACTCTGTTCTTTTGTGCTTCTCTACCCCAACCTCGGACACTTCGGAGAGCGCTCTCTGAAGGAAACTATGAAGCGACTCGGGAGCGAAGCGGATGCGCAAAACAAACATTGAAACATAACTGCGCCAGATAACCAGGCCGGAGGACCCCAACGGCCCGTCCCAAGGTTGGATCGTTGGGCTCCTGTCCTCAGAGCTCCGATAACTGGAAATAACCCGTCGGCCACGTGTCAGGGGCTCTTTGACGGTGGATTTTTTGGGAGGCGCGCGCCAGCAGGAATTGCTCGGAGTTTTTCGCCAATTCAAAGCTGAACAGGAAAAGAGGGCGGACGAGGCTGCGGACTCGAACCGGTGAGGGACAGACGGACACATCCAAGCGTTCATTGACCTGCTCGCCAGCGTTGGACCGGAAAGAGAGCGCCAGATGCCCAGGAATCGCAGCGCCAGTGAACCTTCCGCGGCCTGGCGGTCCAGGTAGCTGTAACTCTATGTATCTACCCCAGTCCAATGTGCGGCGCACCTGTCGACGCCTGGGAGAATCTGGGGCGGACGAAACGGCTGGCGCATGAACAAAAAGAAGGCGGAGGAGGGATGGTCCGAGACCTGGAGATTAGCATAGGGGCAAGGCAAGGCAAGGTAGCTAAAGTAGGTCGGGGAGCAGTAGCAGCAGCAGCCGGAGGGGAGGTGAGGTGGTGCCGATGTTGCGCTTGCGCACACCAACCCCTGGGTGGTTTCGTGCCGCCTGGACACTGCCCACCACCACGGAGCACCGCCGCCCCGGATGGCCCTTTTGTTTTGACCATTTCCCGCTCTGCGACAATATTTTTCCTCTTCTCCTTTTTGACTTCTCGACTCTCGTGCGCCAGACGTAGTGTTTTACCGTTCAACAGTCACTCGAGCTGAACGTTGTTGCCGCGGTTCGCGCAGCAACTGATAGCCTGCATTGTAAGTCGCATCGACCCATCCTCCGACCGCCTCCAGAGCTTGGTCACACCTGGGACGCGCGGCCTGTCGCTCTGATTCTCCTTACCCACGACATTTGAGTTTGGACTAGTTGCTGATTCTGTCAGGGCTGAGAGAGGCCGAAATACCAATCTCCCACATATCCAAATCTCCAAGCAGCAGAAGCAGACATGGCTCGCGAAACGCGGTCCGCCACGGGCAACTCCAAGCCGCGAATGATTCCTGTCGTCGACACAGCGCCCGTCATCAAGCGCAAGCCCGCGCCTAAGAAGGCCGCTCCGGCATCGGGGGCCGGGTCCAAGGCTAAAGGGGCTGCCAAACCCAAGGCCGCGACAGGGGCAAAGGGCGCCAAACCGGCCGGCGTGAAGAAGACGAAGGCGCCAAGCAAGAAGGCCGCCTCTGGCGCAAAGGTATGGAATGCTTAACTATGGCATATGATGCTTTGCTTTTCTCAGGACATGGATGCTGACTGGCTTTGTGTGCTCGGTGCAGGGCAAGGCTGCTGCCGCTCTGAAGGAGGCGGTCAAGGCGACCGAGGCGACCGAGAAGAAGGCGACCAAGGCGGAGTCTGAGGAGACGACGGAGGAAAAGGCGGAGACGACGGAGAAGGCTGAGAAGGCTGACAAGCCGGAGAAGGTATGCACTGGTATCCGGTGATAAAGGAAGGGTTGGGAGATGTGTAACTTGGACATGTCCCAACTCCCTCCTTGATTTATCGGCCATTCCCCTTGTCATCACTCCCAGACCTTCAATTTTTAAGAGGAATGTCGGCTAACAAGCACCAGGTGACAAAACCTAAGGCGTCGGCGAAGAAGAAGAAGGAGGATGCTCCGGCTGCCAAGTAAGGGCTGCTTGTTCGCTGTCGTGGGACGATGATGCGATGGATGGTTGAAGCCAGTTTTTTTGCTTGGATATACTCCCCATGGATTGCCATTCTTGTTTCTAGGCCACCGTTTCTCTGTCGGAACTCTTACCCGGTGAATCAATTCGTTTATCGTTCATTGTAATCTGTTGGAGTTTGCTTCGGGAGCAAGGTTGATCTTCGCGTACTTATGGAGTTGGCTTCACTGCATGGCATTGCCTGGGAGGATTGTAGCGAATTGGATTGTGTATCTTAGGCATTTGATGGTTGAGAATAAATTGTATAGGTGAGTGAGTGCTGAACTTAAGGATCCTTTTCTGTCATGTCCTGGAGGGCATTTCAAGAGTTGGTGAAAGACCTAGAACAGCCCGGATTGAGGAAAGAGGGAGCTGAACGTGGATACCTTATGGAAGTAAATGCCCTGGAACCCAGAAATGCCGCTGAAAATGGTTGAAAATGGAAGCTTGCCCCACTGAAGCTCGGTTGGTTCCGGTAGTTGCCTTTGCACTCCACTGTCTTGGGCTCTGAGCTCCCGCCAATCAGGACCTGTCGCGCTTGGCAGCTTCCTGGCCAGCCTTTGTCGCGCCCAGACGTGCCTTGTCGCGCTCCCATCAAATTGAAATTCCAAATCCAAACGTCAACGCATCCATCACAAACTCCCAACTCCCACCTCACCACATCTTCGTTTCCCACCCATCCCCGCCGAATCGATATGACCACGGCGCCCCCATTGGCGCCCGGCATTCGAAATGTACATACTCAAACCCTCATGGCTGCGCCATAGTGGTAAGTCTCGGGACCAAACATGCCATCCGCCCGAATAACTTGGACTGCTTGCATTGGAAACTGACAAACATCTTGTCCACAGGAGAGCAGAAGGATTTCGAAGTCTACAGTTGCCATGTCTCCCCTGATGGCTCGAGACTGGCCACGGCCGGCGGTGGTACGTCCACACCCTCCTATAGCTTCAAGCCAAACTGGCCAACGCACTCTGCCCACGTCTCTTGGTCATGTCAGGCTGACTGCCCTATATAGACGGCCATGTTCGTATCTGGTCCACAAAGGCCATCCTCAACGCCGACGCGCCCAGTTCTAGCGAGCCTCGCCAGCTCTGCCATATGAGCCACCATCTCGGCACCATCCACTCCGTCCGCTTCTCTCCCAATGGCCGCTACCTCGCTTCAGGCGCCGACGACCGCGTCATCTGCATCTATCAACTCGACAGCAACCCACCTTCACACGCAGCCACGTTCGGTATGATAAATGCCTAATATTTGAAGGAATAACGTGCTTTGGGAGGGCGCTGACACACGCTGTAGGGTCAAACGAACCCCCGCCGGTCGAGAACTGGAAGACCCACAAACGCCTCGTTGGCCACGACAGCGATGTCCAGGATCTGGCTTGGTCCCCGGATAACTCCATCCTAGTCTCAGTCGGCCTTGACTCCAAGATTGTGGTGTGGTCCGGCCACACATTCGAGAAGCTCAAGGTTATCACCGCCCACCAGAGCCATGTCAAGGGCATCACTTTCGATCCCGCCAACAAGTTCTTCGCCACCGCCGGTGATGACCGTCACATCAAGATCTTCCGCTTCACGCCTCCCGCGCCAAATGCCACCCAACACGACATGGTGAACAACTTTACCCTCGAAACCACTATCAGCGCCCCGTTCAAGAGCTCCCCTCTCACTACCTACTTCCGCCGATGCAGCTGGTCTCCAGACGGCAATCACATCGCTGCTGCAAATGCCGTCAATGGTCCTGTCAGCAGCGTTGCCATTATTGAGCGGTCCCGTTGGGACAGTGAGATCAACCTGATCGGCCACGAAGCCCCCACCGAAGTCTGCAGTTTCTCTCCTCGCCTCTTTTATACGAAGAAGCCGAGTGAAGGAAACTCTTCTGACAAGGGAAGCGGGACCCTCGTCACTGTTATTGCCTCAGCTGGACAGGACAAGACCTTGACCATCTGGAACACAAACACCTCGCGGCCAGTGGTTATCGTCCAGGACATCGCGTCCAAGTCTATCTCGGATCTTGCCTGGACCCCCGATGGTCAGACCCTGTTCGCGTCAAGCTTGGATGGAAGCATCCTAGCAGTCAGGTTTGAAGAAGGCGAGCTCGGCTGGGTCGCCACCTCAGAGGAGAACGACCGTGCTTTGCAGAAATTTGGTGCCTCGAGGAGGGGAATGGGAACCGCTGAAGATGTCGAGGGTCTGCGCCTGGAGAACCACAGCAAGGCGGACGAACTACGTGGTGCAGAATCGAAGATGGGCGCCTTGATGGGCGACCTCCCAGCTGAGAGTTCGGGGCCGTCTACCACTGCGAATGGTACCAAGTCGACGGCAAAGCAAACATCGGCCGAGACGAACGGCACAACGGAATCCAAGTCAAAAGAGGCTTCCACGACAAAGGCTGCAGCCCCAGCACCAGAAAGCGCTGAGAAAGCCGCCGAACGCATTGCCGAGCTTAAGTCGCGCGTGCAGATCACCAAGGATGGCAAGAAGCGTGTGGCTCCTTTGCTTGTGTCATCCTCGGCTACGGGCCTGCTCTCTCTTCCGCAGTCACAGCTCGTGGGGGCCAAGGCTGCTACCAAGCCGACACAGGGGGATGCAGCTCCTCAGACCGTACTCGATCTGTCCAAGCCTATCCATGGCCTGCCAAGGGGCGGTATTGCTGCGATGCTACTTGGAAACAAGCGGAAGGCCGCTTTGATCGAAGGGGACGAAGAACTGGACGATGTGGCGGCTAAGCGCTTAGGCTCGGGCCCTGTGGCTATCATGACCGACACCCCGGAGGGTTTGGAGCCAGCTATCCCAACGGCAACCGGTCACGGCGCCGCTCCGCCGCCCGAGTTCCTCCGGCCCGCTTGCGTGAGCCCTGCCATCACCATGTCCCAGCTCAGATTGGCTGTTCCGAAGGTGCGCTCCTACATTGTGGCGTCCCTCGAGCGTGGTGTGTTGCAGGGTGAGGCCTCAATCGAGGAAGCCTCAAAGGTGCCCGAGAAGGTAATCATCGAGGCAAAGAACCCCGTCCGGCCGCGCGAGCCCTCGCGCATTACGGCCTCCAAGCGTGGTGCTCCTCTCTGGCAGGATTTCCTCCCGCGTGCCGTTCTGCTCGTGACGGGAAGCAAGCACTTCTGGGCCGCCGCTTGCGAGGATGGCTCATTGCACACGTGGACACCAGCCGGCCGACGATTGTTTAACGGCATTATCCTCGAATCCCAGCCCGTCATCCTCGAGTCGCGCGAGCACTGGCTCCTCTGCATCACGTCGGTTGGTCTTTGCCACGTCTTCAACGTCAAGACCATGTCGGCGCCGCATCCGCCCGTCTCACTCGCTCCGATCCTTGACATTGCCGTCACGTCGCTGTCTCCTGACGGACCCTCCCCAGCACCAGGCGTTACATCGGCCCATCTCAACAGCTCCGGCGCCGTCGTCGTCACGCTCAGCAACGGCGACGGCTTCTACTACTCGTACAACTTGCACGCGTGGCAGCGCTTGTCCGAGTCATGGTGGGCCCTGGGAAGCCAGTACTGGAACAGCAATGACTCGTCCATCAGCGCGCTGTCCTCGACCGCAGTCGGGCCCGTAGCCACGAAGGCCGGGTCCTCGTCTGGTGCGGCGGAGAACGCCGAAGGCGAGGTCAGCGTGTCGGCGGGCATCATCCCCTTCCTCGAGCGCCACACCACCACCGAGTTCTTGTTCAAGGGCCGCGCGTACACCATGCAGCGCATCATTAAGAATATTCTCGCGCGCGACGGGTTCGAGGGCTTTGAGAGCACGGTCAGCGTGGCGCATCTTGAGAATCGTATCGCTGGTGCTCTGGCGTTGGGGGCTAAGGATGAGTTCCGGCTGTATCTGTTCATGTACGCCAAGCGTATCGGAGCGGAGGGGCTGCGCTGGAAGGTGGAGGAGCTTTTGAATTCTCTTGCTGGAGGGTTGTTGCATGAGAAGACGAATGGGTCGAGTAAAGGGGAGGCCAAGGGGTGGTTTAGCAGGGAGGAGACGCTTTGTGGGTGGGAGAGGACGGAGTTGTTGAAGGGGGTGGTGTTGATTTTGGGTAAGCCATCATTATTATTTCTTCTACCTCCCAGATTACATCGTACTGACCAAACCAGGCAAATTCCGCGATCTCCAGCGTCTCACAGTCCAATACGCCCGCATCCTCGGCCTCACGGACGAAGACATCGAGGGCGGAAACAGCAACAACCAGAACGGCGTCGAAGGGATGGAAGTCGAGCAAGGCTAGTGGTACAATCCCCAACTTGTGCCGGACCCGTCCGGCCCGATATGCCAGCCGCGCCAACGCCTCGGACGGAGTATGGCGGAGCTTAGAGCTTTACGTAAATTCGGAATCACCCTGGCTGAAGACATCCTGGGACGGTGCAGTCGACCACCTCGTGATCGCGTCCCGATGATGACCCGGCCTGAACTGTCCTCGGTGGTAGTGGGGAAGCCAGGCGGTTGGGATAGCAGAAGGACGACGGGGTCCGGGGACCCTTCTTCTGCCGCTCCTGGAGTGAATATGAAAAATAGCTCCCGTCAACGGTCCACCAGCGCCCCGGGGCCGTTTGCGGCTTCGATCGGCAGGACGTCTCCTCCCGCTCCCTCTCCTCCTGTCGCTCCCCGGATGGGTGGTTCAAGCCTGAATCGAGCAGCTCTGAAGCGAAAGAGGGATGGGCACGACACGTCTGCCCACGGCGGTGGCGGCAGTGGTGATGGTAAGGCCGATGGACATGGGAGGAAGTATCGGGAAGATGGAAAGAGCGACGCCAGCGGGGAGGAGGATTGATTACGAAGACGGATGGAGCGAGGGGTCGTCTTCGCTTGGAGTGGATGGCTTTCTTTTTGATCTACTTAAGGAGGGCAGGTGGTTTTTGTTGCCCCTTGTTACGGTTTTTGGGTTCCGGAGGCTGGAGGGCGTCATGGTTTGGTGTTGGTTGGGAGGCTTATTTAACTTAAGGTAGTTAGTAGTAGTTTATGAGAAGGTGGGAGAATGGGATGTTGTCCAGGACCGTTGTTGGTCTCTGGTTGTGCTCTTTGTAAGGAATAATAATAGCGGCATCACTATGGGAAAAGAAGAATCTCAGCGGTCCGCTTCAGCGAAAGGGTTGGGATGGAGTGCGGCTGTTGTTTTTACTGTCGATGGAGTTGAGGCAAAAGTATGAATTCGTAGCTAGCTAGCTACTAGTGGATTATGAATTGTCCTGTGTTCTGTGATCCATTTGTAGGGTTGTTCCTGTCCGGTGTGTTGTGTTCACCGGGAGGATGTGAAGTGTTTGTTTACTCGCTCAAGGGGTTGGGGTTGCCATGGGTGAGTCTTGAGAGTTTGTGATGATGAGTTTTGTTGGAGAGGGAACAACATTTCAGTATTTATGGCACTTGCACGGCCAGGAGCTTATGTCAAACACATGATTACTAATTGCTTTGGGTATCTATCTACCTGATGTATGTACATACTTATACACACAACCCTTGCATCCTCTCCCTTTCAAGGCGCCGGTCCCACCACAACCACCCTCCGCCGCAACCCCTTGGCCATCAACACCCTCGGCCTCGTCGCCGTCGCCATCCCCTTCCTAGGAGTAGTAGCAGTCCCTTCTTGTGTACCGTAACCGCCATCGTCGTCATCGTTGGACAGGTATGTTGGCATCGTCCCGAGATAGAAATGCGCCTCGTCGTCCACCGTCCAGAGCTGCCGCGCGATTTTGGTAGGTTGCGAGCTGGGTTGGAAGGGAACGGGTGTGTCTTTGGTAGGGGTGAGGATGAATGGTTTTGAGGGACCTTGAGGGATTCGGGATTGGCTTGGTAGTAAGGACGGGGACGAGGACGAGGAGGAGGGGGTGGTGGTGGTGATTATTGCGGCGAGGTGGAGGGATTCGTGGATCATTGTTGAAAGGGGGTTGGGTTGGGGGTTGGGTTGGGGGTTGATGGCGTTGGTGCTGGTGTTGTTTCGGCAGTTCTCGCATGTGTTGTTGTTGTTGTTGATTCCAGGGGTGGCGGTGCTCCCGTCGTTGTTGAAGAAGGCGGCTGGATGGAGCAGACAAGCGTACGCGAGCAGGCCCTCGGGCTTCTCGGTCAGCGGCGTCGGGTGGGCGTGGCGTCTCTGGACAAGCCATGCCGTGCTGATCGCCGAGAGGAGGAGGAGTCCGAGCAGGGTTGAGGCCAGCCAGACGCGGAGGAAGAGGCGGCGTTGGGTGGTGGTCAGAGAGGCTGGTTGGGAGGTTAGTTCTTGGTCTTCTTCCTGCTGCTTGGATGACGACGGGCTTTGCGATGCTGGCTGGTCGAATGGTTTGCTCTCGAACCCGTAGGCGGAAAGGGCGATGCGGTAGGCGGTGGCCAGACAGTCTTGGATGGTTTCAGGCACTAGCGTTGCATGGATATCCACGGGGTGGACGGAATCTGGCAAGGCACGGGCTCGCAAGGACCCGGGGTCGTGGACGGTGCCGGTGAAGTTGTACAGGTACTTTGGCGCATACGGGCCGAGGGCGCGGATTTGCATCCGCTCAACCAGCAGCCGGCCGAATAACGAGTTGGCGACGGGGCCCGAGGTCGGGTCGTATCCCGCCGTGGTGATTCCCAGGTGGAAGTGTGCCTGATATTCCCATGGATCGACCGACAGCGGCCCGAGAGGAACAAAGTCATGAATTGTGGGCCGGATGGTGGTGGCAAGGAGGTACGGGTACGCCATAGCTGGCGTTACGTAGTCGTAGAGCTCGGACCATGGCCAGGAGACGGTCACTAGCCCGGGCGTGACTTCGTAAATAGGGATGCACGACGTGACAGAGAAGGTTCCCGGCCATGGGAGGTTGCCGCTGGTCGCCGTCTTGTTGTTCTGCGCGGCCGGCGGAACCTCCCACTCGGCCGTCAACACAACGAGACGGGTCGGCCACTCCGGGCTACCGTCACACTTTGGCTCCTGCGTCACCTCGAGAATCCGCGGCCTGTTGCTGGTCGGCCTGGCGATCTGCCGCGTCATATTGCAACCGCGGTCAGTGAACCGCACCGTCACCACTTGCTCATCGATCTCGATTGATGGTTCAATGGTATTCTTTCCCCGGTAACCGAAATTGTCCACATACGCGGTGCAGTCGACCCGCACGGTATAGGCCTTTGATCGCGCCGTCACGGGCTTCTCTTCGTACACCCAGCTGGTTGTATTCCTGACAGAAGGGAACGATGCGTTCGCCGGCGGGTGGCCCAAAACCGTGGCGGAGTCGGGAACAAAGGGGTGGAAGGCATGAGTGGCGTTTGTCCATGCGTATCGGGGAGCGCCGTGGAGGTCTTCTGACATGGCCGCGAGGACGATAGGGGCCCAATCGCCGACCAAATAGGGGAACCCATCTACCCTTAAGACGCTCTCATTTAACGGTACAGAGGTGGTCAAGACGACCTCTGAGTCGTAAATGAGGGCGACCGATCCGGGTGTTGCCAACACCAGGAAGATGAAGGAAAGCAGAAAAGCCAGCGCCAAGTGAAGATGGCCGTTGCGCAAGGCATAAAACCACCTCACGGGAAAGGAATAGGAGCGATAGTCTAGAAGAACGGTGAGGTGGGCATTAGGCTTCGGCCTGGACTTCTCCGGAAACAAGGAGGTCCCAGAATCGTCGTTGTACTTCTCTTCATCGTCGCCATCCAAGGCTTCAGAGGAGCCGTTCTTCTTCTTCTCCTGCTCCTCGCAATACTCTGACCTCCCGAGTTCAGCAAACGGCTCGCGGAACCCCGCCTCATCGGCAACCCAGTTGCGCATCAAGGTGAAGAACTGGAGGATAAAAGGCGGCAGAGATCCCCAAACGACAGACCCTAATACCTGGAATCAGCAGACCGTTGACTCGGCCAGGTGAGAAACTAGGCACATACAATCCCGCCCGATAGCCTTGAGCAACGACGGTTCTCCCCTGGAGGCGATCTCGACAAAGCCCTGAAGAGCGATGGTGCGGTAGATCAGGTACGCCAATGCTGCGATCAGCAGCATATGAGTTGTGAGGACGAGGCTTACGGGCAGGGCCGTCAGCGCCCGAGGTTCCCAGTTCGTTCGCGGCATCGCATGGGTGGTAAACTGGAAGTGTGATGATGGATCATGGTGGGAAGCGACATGTTGAAGACATCAAACACATTTACATACAACCTGACTCCCCCTCGAGGGAGTGGCTAGGAATGTTAATGACCTTAGTGTTGTTTGGTCAAATCCACCATCTGCAAGCCATCGGAGATCTTCCTCCAGTCAGCCTACGGAGTACGTATGCTCAGCCACAGTCCGGTGATTGATGCTTCAGCTTGTCCTATCATTAACTGTTGCCCTGAGGGCAGTCCCTTTGTGGAACTCCCGAGAGTCACTTAAGTGTCTTGTCAAAAAGCATACCAAGGCATTCCAGGTTGGGGACCTAGGTAGTAGAGGGCAGAACCACCAGCGCTGGCCAACAAGAAGATACCTTAATGTGAGGAAGATACCTATTTATCCGAGCGTTACCTGCGTCTGACTATTCTTTGTTCATTCAATTGACAGAAGATATCTTATCCTCCTGAGAGTCAGATACGAATGCACGACCACACTCTCTGCATCAAAGTACACCACATCAACACGCACACTCACGCCTCAGTAGTACCACTACCCTGTGCCATGTTGCTCGTCCTGGTATCTATTGTACTAAATCAACAAAGGTATCCGCCCACCGGGCACGACAGGGAATCCCCGTCGGCCTGATACTCCATACATCCATATACTGTGTGCGCCGTGCAAAAATGACAACCCGCTGATGCGCCGGGACGGTGGTGAGGGTGGTGACCAAGTTGCTTCCCATCCAGCCATCAATGCCAAGCAAGCTCTTCCCCAAAGAACACTTGTTGACGTGTGAGGTTCAGGCGACCAACTCCTGGAACCCCCATTAAACACATTGCCAAACTCCATGCCTTGGGATCCAGGTGCCAAAATTGTCCTGAATCCCGAAATGCCCCCAGATGAGCCCACCAAAAAGAGACCATGAAGAGTTCAGCCAACCACCTCAATCGCCTCCAACCTGAGCAACACTGCCGGAAATCAACCAATCAACGACGCAATTAATCCTCAAACTTGATGCTGCCCACCGCATTGGTATCGATACGACCACCTCGGTAGCTTCCGCGCTTCTTCTTGTTCTTCTCCTTGGTGAAGCCCTTGCCGCGGGTGACGCTCAGGTCCTCGTGGGCCTTGCGGCCCCACTCGTGGCCTTGGAAGGCGTTGGAGGCCAGCCGCGGGTCGACCTGCACGTCCTTGCGGACGCGCGAAAAGGGCTGAGGAGGCTCCTTCTTGCCATTGTTGTTCTTGCCGCGGTTGTTGGCCTTCACAGTCGTCGGGTCGGGCGGCAGAGGGGCGAACTTGTCGACGGGGTACACCTTGGGCGAGTTCTTGCCCAGCGTCGTCGAAGACTCGGAGCCAGGAGCGGCGGGAGAGGCTGACTTGTTCTTGGCATCATTCTTGGCCTCGCTCTTCTCATCCTCCGAGTCGGACGAGTCGGAATCAGACGAGGACGAAGAAGAATCGCTAGAATCCGAATCGGAGCTGGAATCGGGCAGAGGGACCTTAGCCGCCTGCTCGGCCTCGTCCTCGGACTCGGACGACGAATCGGAGTCGGAAGAGTCAGAGTCAGAAGAAGAATCGGACGAGGAATCGGAGGAGTCAGAGGACGACGACGAAGACTCAGAGGAGGAATCCTCCTTCTTGGCCTTTTCAGCAGACTTCTTCGCAGCTGGCTTGGAGTCGGAATCGGAATCGGACTCGGAATCCGACGAGTCGGATGAGTCAGAAGAGTCGGAGGACGAAGAGTCAGACGAAGAATCCGAGGACTCGGAGGATGAGCTCTCCGCCGGCGCGGCAGCAACCTTTTGCTTCTTGGGCGCAGGAGCTTCGTCCTCGGAGCTGGAATCCGAGTCGGAGTCGGAGTCGGACGAGCTGCTGCTAGAAGAGGAAGGGGCCTTGCGCTTCAATGGATTCGGGGCAGGCTTCGCGGCAGCGGGCTTCTTCTTCTCATCCTCGCTTTCGCTATCGGAGGAGTCAGAATCACTGCTGCTAGAGTCGCTGTCGCTGTCGCTGCTGTCGCTGGAGCTGTCACTGGAACTCTCGCTCGAGCTGCTGCTGCTGCTGCTGGACTCGGAGCTGGACTCCCCGGCGGCGTCCTTCATTTCGACATCGGAATCGCTATCGCTGTCGGAGGAGGAATCCGAGTCGCTGGAGTCACTGCTGCTGCTGCTGCTGCTGCTGCTGCTGCTCGAGTCCCTGCTGGAGTCGCTCTCACTGCTGCTGACCTCGGTGACCTTTTCGGCGGCATCCTTAATGCCCTTAGCGGTCGCAGCGCTGTTCAGCGAGGCCTCCCAAGCCTGGAAAACAGCGACCAAAGAAGGATTGCCCGGGGCGGGGGTCTTGTCGGACTTCTTCCAGCCCTTCTTTTCGCGCTGCTGGGTGAAGGCGCGGTGGGCGTCGGCGAAGTCGTGCTCCGAAAGGAACGACTCGATCAGGTCCATCAGCTGAGCAGGAGGCTCAGCGACGGTGGCCTTTTTTTCAGCAGCGGCGGCGGTCGCCTTTTTCTTGTCGGAGGCGCCGGCTTTGCCCTTCTTGGGAGCCATTGTGGAGGTTGTCGAGGCGTCAGTGGTCGGTTTTTGTCCGGGAACTGAAGGGTTCTTGGAAAAAAGCCAAGCAGGAGGTGCCGACATGGACGAAAGGGTTGCGCGAGGAGACAATTGATGAAAGCAGTGGTTTCCACTGCCCAAGGAATTGTTGGGAGAGGAAAAGAAAGCTTTGGAGTGGGGTCGCGCGCGTGTGGAAAGGAAAGGTTGTTGGAAGAGAGAAACGCGGCAGGAGGTTCCAAGAAGTTCGAGTTTCTGCGCCGACACCGCCTTTTTTTTCGATTTTCTGCCGCTGCAGGGACCCACCAAGCAGACCCACATTTGCGGCCCCGGCCGGGCAGGCACATGGCAAAAAGTGGGGCTCGTGCCTGTCGTTGAGCTTCCAACCTAGACTCTGAACACAAAGCTATTGCTGTGATGCAGAATTTCCACTGTGCAACCTCCGATTGAGTGGAGGATTTACACGAGGTAGATTGTAATACAAGACAATCAATCAGACAAATCAGGTCTTATAAATGATATTCCATCTCGAATAGTTTTGGGTGGCACATCCCTGCTTCATTATGCCCTGGTTTGAGGAGAGACACTCAAGTTCATCTCATGTTTTGAACGTCATTGTGAATAGCATCGTGACATAGCTTCAGTTCCCAAACGATGTCTCAAGTCCGAACCTTTATTTAAGAGATCTCTTATTTGATCTCATAACCATCTTCCTGCCCACTCGTCCCAGATTCGACAAACCTATCCAACCCATCTCTATATCACCACATCCCTCCCATCCAAAATCTGCCGTCCCCCATGAAACCTCCTACCTACCTCGAGCCAGCACTCGCCGCCGCCGCCCTCCTCTTCCTCTCCTCCAACTCCCGCCCGCACCTCTCCCAAACCTCCAACCCCGTCAAAACCGTACTCCCCACCATCAACCACGCCACCGCCTCCTGTCCCAACGGCACCCAACCCACCGCCGACCCGGGGAGTCCCAGATCCAACACATCCGCCACCATCCTCCTCACAATCTTTCCCCTTCCATTCCCATCCTTCTTCTTCACTTGACCAACACCACCAACCTTCTTGTCACCTTTTTCCTTCTCCTTCTCCCCCTTCCCTTTCCCTCCTTCCTGCCTCCCACCCCCTAAACTTAAAACCTTCAACCCGCCACTTACCACCCCTCCCACCAACCCCAAAAACCAAAACCTCTGCCCCTGCAACACCACCTCCCTCACTCCGTCCTGACTGCCCCACACCCCGAACGCGGGGGGGACATCCAACACCACCTCGACAAACACCGCGCTTTCGAGGAGCAGGTACATCCCCGTAAACAGCTTGGCGAACAGATCCGCCCAGAGCTGCGCCGTCTGCAGCTTGGTCCTGCCACGACCACCCTGACCATTGCCAGGCCCAGACCCCGGAGGAGATGGGGAAGGGGGAGAAGTGAGGACCGTCCACACCTCCCACGCCGCGGCGAACGTTTCGAGAAAGCGGAAAAAGCGGAGGGCTTGCCGCACCGCGCCGAGGCGGGTGCGGATGGTGGGGAGGAGGGTGGTGAGGGTTTCTAGGGAAGGGGGAGCGGCGGGGGGTTTGGAAGTGCTGGTGGTGGTGGTGGTGGTTATGATGGTGGTGAGGGAGAGGAGGTTGGTGGTGACGGCTACGAAGAGGAAGCGGACTGGAGAAGAGAGTAGGAGGAGGGTAGAGAGGGCTTGGAGCAGGCGGAGGAGGCGTTCGAGTCCGTCTGGAGGGTTGGTTAGTATGTGCTTCCTTAGGTAGGTTGGCATCTAGGTTATGATGGGATTGGTTGGGTTCGAGTCGGGGTCTTAGGGTTTTGGTGTTTTCGTGTCCATTATGACGCTTGTCCTATGTCTGGAAGGGAAGTTTGGTGACCCTTCCAGGTTGACATTGAATGAACACCGTATCGGCAGGATTTGGTGTATCATGAGCCCGGTTGGTCGAAGCAAACGCTCTCCAGCCGACAACCGACAGCCAACCGGTCGGTGTTGGGTAACACAACCAAGGCAAGCCTTCTGCTTGGACGCCACCCTTGAACAAAAGATCCAAAAGTGCCGACGGATCGTTGCGCGTCTCCAAGACACAAAACAGATCAAAAGTCCCGCTCCCACTTACAAGCATCCGTCCCAAACTTGATAAACTGCTCCCAAAAGCCGACTGACTGCGGCGGCGGCGGCGGTGGTGGTGGTCGAGCCATGGCTTGGTGTAAGGCAACCACAGTCCTTTCAGTCCCGTGTATGTATGTAGTAGGTCTCTTCAAGTTAGTTATTATCTTCAGAGAAGACGTAACCTCTGGTCAACAAAGCAAAGACCAGGACTGGTAAGTACCGTACGCAATGTGCGAGTGTTCCCCAGGCAAACCAGACAAAGATCCAGGACCAGACGGAAGCGCGGGAACAGAATCAAGAGGAACTGGCACTAACTACTCCAACTTCCAGTCTGAAAAAAATAAAGCATAAGTAGATGGGATACCACAAAGAAGAAAGTGAAGGGGAGAGAAAAGTACTCAGGAAGTGCGTCTTTGTTGGTATGTTTTCTTTGGGTACCAACCCTCCAACAACCCGAGGGTTAGCGGCTGAGCGCATTTACCCCTTGATGCCCCACTCTCGCCTGTTGCGGATCAAAAGAGCATCAACGGAGTATGAATGTCACGGACCGAGGATCTTGAAATGAAAGCTGGCCTGGACGTGATCAAGCGGCCATTTCTTTCATCCTCGTACTCCTCCTCCTCCTTAAGCATCCCACAGGCAATAGAAGCCAACAGTCAGTAAACATCACACCTTCACCACTTAACCTCATGCAGCCGACAAAACAAGCCAAATGCCCAATACAGCCCGCAGACGCAGGTCAGTCTAGCTCTACGTATGGCAAGCCGAGGAGGGCTATGTACAGTACCGATTGCCACGAATCTGCTCTCTTCTCAATTTTCCGCTCCTTTTCCTTGATGCATGCATCCCGTACCACCGTCACCACTACCATGTGAATCTCCCTCTCCTGAACTACATCCGAGGGGGAGCCAATCTTCCACCACCGTCCAACCACCTAGCCTCCTCCCAAATCATTGAAAAAAAAAAAAAAAACATAGATAAAAACAGCATCGGCTTTACATGCCCGGCGACACAAGCCTGCCCTGGGCGCGCGAATCGTGCGTCCAACCGCCGGCAAGGGCCTCGCCGCCCGTCTTCTCGGCATACTCCTTCATGCGCCTCTCGAGCTCCGGGCGGAAGTGGCGGATCAGACCCTGGATGGGCCAGGCGAAGGCTTCGCCGAGGGCTGTGTGTGTGAGGCAAGAACAGTCAGTCAAACCTGAATCTTTCAAAGAGTGCTGGCATGCCAAAAAGAGAGAAACCTACCGCAAATGGTATGACCCTCCACCTGCTTCGTCAGCTCCTGCAGCATGTCGATCTCGCGGGGCCTTCCGATGCCCTTCTCGAAGCGCTGCATGATCTGCTCGGTCCACTTGCTGCCCTCGCGGCAGGGGGTGCACTGGCCGCACGACTCGTGGCGGTAAAAGTGGCTCAGCCGGGAGATGGCGCGGACCACGTCGGCGCTCTTGTCCATGACGATGACGGCGGCGGTGCCGAGACCCGACTGGCTGTCCTTGAGGGCGTCAAAGTCCATGAGCTGGTCATCGCAGATGTGCTTGGGCAAAATGGGCGTCGACGAGCCGCCCGGGATCACGGCCAGCAGGTTATCCCAGCCGCCGCGCACGCCGCCGCAGTGCTTCTCGATCAGCTCGCGCATGGGGATGGACATTTCCTCCTCGACGGTGCACGGGTTGTTGACGTGGCCGCTGATGCAGAAGAGCTTGGTGCCGTGGTTGCGCTCGCGGCCGAAGCTGGCGAACCAGGAGCCGCCGCGGCGGCAGATGGTCGGGGCGACCGAGACGGTCTCGACGTTGGCGACGGTCGACGGGCACCCAAACAGGCCGACGGCGGCGGGGAAGGGCGGCTTGAGGCGGGGCTTGCCCGGCTTGCCCTCGAGGGACTCGATCAGGCTGGTCTCCTCGCCGCAGACGTAGGCGCCACCGCCGCGGTGGATGTAGACGTCAAAGTCGTAGCCCGAGCCGCAGGCGTTCTTGCCAATGAGGCCCTCGGCATAGGCCTCGTTGATGGCCTTCTGCAAGATGGCGGCTTCCTGGATGAACTCGCCGCGGATATAGATGTAGGCGGCCGTGGCGTTCATGGCGCGGCCGGCGACCAGGCAGCCCTCGACCAGCTTGTGCGGGTCCTTGCGCATGATCTCGCGGTCCTTGCACGTGCCGGGCTCGCCCTCATCGGCGTTGACCACGAGATAGCGCGGCTTGTTGTCCTTGTCCCAGTCCTTGAAGTTCATAAACGACTAGAGCAAGCAAGTCAGACAGAGAGACCACCAAGAGGAGGAGGGGCACGGAAAGCACGCACCCACTTCAGGCCCGAGGGGAAGCCGGCGCCGCCGCGCCCGCGCAGGCCGGACGCCTTGATCTCATTGATGATCCAGTCATGGCCCTTGAGCAGGATCTCCTTGGTCTTGTACCAGTCGCCCATCTTCTTTGCGTGCTTAAGGTCCGGGGGGTAGCGGCCGTAGAGGTTCTGGAAGATGCGGTCCTGGTCCTTGAGGCCGCCGTAGGTGCGCACGGTGGCGGTGTTGGCGGCGTCCTGGACGGTGGCGAAGGAACGGCGGCATGTCGAGGGCGATGTTGTCGGGGTGTTGGTAGTCGGGGTGGTAGTAGTAGTGGGCGTTCTCGAGACGGCGCCCGAGATGGCCCGCGCGGCCGACGAGGCCCTGGTGGGGGCGGCAGTTCGTGACAGCATGGCGGAGGGAGTCTCTGCCCGACCGAGCAGAGGTGTGGGAGGCCAATTGGCTCGGGGGCCGCGACACTGTCGGGGGTCGGGGGTCGGGTTGAGGGGGTTGTTGTGAGGTCGAGGTGGGAGCTCGGAAGTGGTGCTCTTCTGCGGAGTGCTTGATAGCCACAATTGCAATGTGCCACAAATGCGCGCCTTTCTCCGAAGCTTGGCTTTTGCCGGCTGCTGATTGGCCAGAGCCGTGGCTGGTGCGTGTGGCTGCGGGGTGGGTGTGACGTACCGTATGCACACTGTATACGTCCAACACCACAGCTCGCGCCTCACTCACAACATCAACATCCATCTCACCTTCACTTTCACCTTCACAACCTCTCTCTCTCAAAAATTCCAAGCCACCAACAGCCCACATAAATATTTCCAGAACAACTCAAAATGTCCTCAAAACGCCACTCCATCCTCCCTCCCGTTTCCTCCAGCGGGCCCAAGCCTCCTGTCCACCTCTCCTCCTCCCTCACCATCGCCGACTCGGCCGTCCTGACGGGCACTCACCACATCTCCATCCACGGCGACTCCGTTGTCCATCCGCGCGCGCGCTTCCACTCCCTGACCGGCCGCGTCACCGTCGGCCGGCGGTGCATCATCCACGAGCGCGCCACCATTGGAGCTTCTCCACACTCTTCTTCATCTTCTTCAAGACCGACATCTGTCACTTCGCCTTTGGGAACTCCTCTATCCCCCTCGTCCGCTGCCGCCGTTCCAGGAGGAGCAGGAGGTGGTGGTGGTGCAGAAGGGCATGCGCCATCGACGGGGGTTACGCTAGGGGACTACGTCACAGTGGAGGTCGGGGCGACGATCGAGGCGGGCGGGACGGTGATCGGAGAGGGAACGGTGGTCGGGGTTGGCGCGAGGGTTGGGGCTGGCGCGGTCGTTGGTAAGGTGAGTCAGTCAGCAATTCAGTTCAGTCGAGGACTATACTACTTACGACCCTTCCCCGTGGATATTTATCAACTTGGTAAACTAACACAGCAAAACAGCACTGCACCCTAACGCCTCAGAGCGTGGTCCCTCCAGGTGAGGTGGTGCCCGACTTCACCGTCATCCTCGCCAACGGCATGCGGCGGACGGACCGGCGCGGCCTGGCCGATCTCAAAAACAAGGCAATGGCGAGGCAGACTGAGGTTCTGCGGAAGTTGATCCAAAGCAATCCAACCAAGTTTCAATAAGCAAGGGATGGGAGGTGTGGTGAGGATTATGATGATTCCATTTTTGAGAGTCCCGTGGTGTTTTATTTAGAGACCAAATACCCCTTCTTCCCCAAAGATACCCCAGACGCCACCCCTTTTTTCCAAACCCAGGTACAGAGAGATCATATATACTAGTAATGTCTGAATATAAACCTCATCCTGACCGTCATCCTGTCACGAAGTTGAACTTAGAGTACCCAGCTCCCCAAACCAGTAGCTCAACCTCATCACAAATACCTTACCTTCATCCACTCCGTCGTGCCCAATCCCAGATTCAATCCATTCTCCGCCCACCACCGCTGTACCTTTTTCTGATCGCCATGCGAATCCTCCAGCGCCTCCTCGATCTCCATCGTTTTATACTCGACCCGGTTCCCCCTGCGCCCTCTCATCCCCGGCAGCTCCCCATGCGCATACTTCCTCCACCACTCCAGCACGGGGATATGCGCATGCAGCGTCGCCTCGATGAGAATCGTATTATCAAACTGCAGCTTATCATCCCCCCTCAGCTGCCGCCACAGCTCGAGCACCTTGACTTGCCCCCACCGGCTCGCCATCTTGCACACCCCGTCCTGGTGTCCCACGGGGATCCCGCTCTCCTCCCACCACCGTATCACCGCCAGCTGACCCCACTGCGCCGCCGCCAGCAGCGACCTGCCCGGCTTCAGCTCGATCGACGGGTCCTGCATGGCCGCCTCGCGCCACCACTCCAGCACCGCGACGTGCCCTTTCGCCGAGGCCAGCTCGAACGCCTGCTCGTCGTACTTGAGCGGCAATCCCGACCGCCGCCACCACTCGAGCACGTGCACAAACCCGCGGCCCGACGCCCCGTTGAGCGACTCGACGTCGTACTGCTTCTCGAGAAACGACGGCGAGCGCGCCCACCAGTCGAGGATGGCGGTGCGGCCGTAGTAGGCCGAGGCTTTCGTCGGGATCGTCTTGCCGTCGAAGCACTTGAAGATGTGCGGCAGGTTGGCCTCGATGTAGCTCAGCACGCCGGTCAGAGAAAACTTGAAGATGAGGTGCACCGCGAGCGCCGAGAGGTCGTGGAACGACGGCGGGGCGCGCGCGAGCTTGTCGCAGACGGCCTGCGTGTCGGCGGTGAGGAGGGTCCATTCGAGCTCGTGCATGAAGACCTGCAGCGGGTCGTTGGGGTCCTTGGGCTCGCGCCGCCAGCCTTGGGAGACGGGCATCTCGAGGTTGGTGAAGACGCCCATGGACGTCGCGAGTTCCCAGTCGTTGGTGAACTCGAAGATCATGCTCCAGATCTCCGGGGGCAGCTTGGTGCGCGCGCACTGGCCGCCGCCGCCGGGCGCGGCTTGGGGTTGTTGCGAGGCCGACATTTCCATGTCGTGGCCGAGTTTGAGGAAGTCGGCCTGGTTTTTGATGATGCCCACCAGCTCGTTGAAGCCGTCCCACTCGACGATGCGTTTCGGGTGTTGCGGCGGGAGTGATAGTGCACCGCTGGGACTGACGCTGCTGGTACTGCTACTGCCCCGCCCACCGCCGCCACCGCCTTGGTCGTCGTAGTGCCATAGTATCGGAGGCAAGACGCGGATCCAGCCCCATTTCCGGTGCAGCTTGCTCATCTGACGCTTGGTGACGGGGTTTTCCCACGCCTGGGTGCTCATGCCGGGGACCATGAGGATGCGCTTCGAGGCGTCCCAGCTGCGCAGCACCTCGAGCAGCAAGGTATCCGAGATGCCGCACATCATCTTGGCCAGGGTGTCGGCGTCGATGGGCGCCAGGACGAGCAGGTCGGCCCACTCAACCAGGCGCCAGGCTTCGCGCTGGCAGCAGTCGATATCGGCGGGGCTGGTATCGCCGCGGCGCAGGCTCCGGTTTTGCAGGACGATGATCTCCTGGGCGAGACGGTGGGTCATGTCGTCGACGATGGCGCGGGTGGAGATTTGGCTGTCTTTGGAGAGGCGCACGGCGATGGCCTCGGCTCGGGCAATGTCGCGGGGCCCGTTGGCGGCGATGAGGAGGTGTAGGGGTCGTGGGCGGTTCGAATCGGGCATGAGGAAGCCGGGGCGAGATGTACAGCGGCCAGGGCCGATATAGCCGGGGGGTGGTGGCCCGCCGAAACGGGGCATGGCGGCGGCGGGCGGAAGCGTAGAGAGAGATGGAACGGTGTTGAAGGGCGAATCCAAGATTACTTTCTTTCGGCTTGTTCAGATGCGGATGGAGGGGTTGTCGGAAATACGGAACAAGGAAACTGGACGACGTCAACCGAGAGAATGTGTCAAAGGGCGAAATGTTTAATTGTGGTTCGCTTGTTGTGGAGGGTTGACGGGACCTTGATGGTCGAGGTCTGTCATGAATGGGGAAGAAGTGATGTCGAAGGAAAGTGTGCATCCATTCCGCTTTGAGCCGGTGCCCGACGTTTGGATGAGTCTCCACTTCCGTCATTGTGGAGGCCGGGCCTGCGGGGGATGCCAAGCTCCGCCAATGCTTAGAACATGGAACCAGCACTGAGTCCCGTCCTTGCCTTGGAGTACTGCTTGAAGTTTAGGGAATTCTTGTCAGTGTATTGTTGATTATTTTGCTCGAGATCAAACTCCGGTATGCTGTGCTTCATGTTACTGATGTATCTGACATTTAATCCGAGTTTTACAGCAAACTGTGCTTCGTCAGATGCGGCTCAAGTAGGACAGAGATACCTTGGGCATTTGCCCCACCAGCCTTCCGGAGTGGGGCCGTTACCCCAGGCTCCCTTCCCGGCCCTCTTCCGTCCCGGGTCCGTGGGAGCGGCAAGGGTGGGGCCGACTCCGGGCTCCGGTCCACAGTATGGTTTGATTTGACTTTGGGATTTTGGATCTGTGAACATTGCCAGGCCAGACTGAAGAGCTAAGAAAATACGAGTAGAGACCAGGATAAAACTCCATCCTTTGTTCCAACCTCCATACTTCTCGGAATCCCCTCCTCCTCCTGACAGTCAGGTCGTGTCATGATCAAACAGAAATCTGACAATACTCCCATCCCAGCATTGGGAAACACAAACTCAGCCCCATTTCAAAACAAAAGCCCATTGCGGGTCCCGGAACCCCTTCCCTACGCCACAGCGCATCTGCATCATATCCATTTCTTTGTCAACAAGGCCCCCTTTCACTCCCGGACCCTGCTTCCTGCATCTCCGGAATCCCATCATGGAGGTATCCCTTGACACACCACGTGTCGGAACACTCTCCCGGGTCCTGCCTTTGCTCTGGGACAAACCAGTTGGGTAGGCTGCCGAAGAAAGATTCGGCACCCCGGGTCCCCGGGCTGGTCCCGGAGCTGGTTTGGTCTTGTTGTCATGCTCTAACATGTCAAATGCACCACACTGACATCCTCAATGTCAAGTCCCTGGTGGAAACAACATGAAGCTTCAAACATTGCCGCGACGAGTGCCAACAAGGAGGTTAGCAAACTTGTTGAGGAGCTGGCATCCCTGCCACATCATCGAGATCCTGGGAAAAGATATGAGTATGGCTATGACGCCGCATGTAGAAAGCTTTGGGAGATGGACAGTTTTAAAGACGATGCGTTTATTCCTGTTAGACCATCTTTTGAAGTCTTGGGGACTCTCTACGTCAGCTCTGACATCCAACACAAACGTACCAAAGCATCGAGCCATACCAGACTGTCCATCATCTCGCAATGGCCCAGCTCGATATCCAACTCCCACCCATCTTCCAACACCCACATATTCGACATACCCAGAAGAAGCATACCCACTACCGAGGTCTCCCCACCAGCATGGCCCTCTCCTCCATCAAGAGCCTCCTCAAGAGGAGGAACCCATCCCGGTCCTCATCCAACATTTCCCAAGCCACAACAACTCTACATCCAGACTCTTCAGAACCTACATTCCCCCCAACCAACCCAACCCAACCCCAACCTCCCTCCTGGTCCCGGAGCAACCCAAACCAGCTCCCATCCCCCGCCGAGCGCGCCGCATCCATCTGGGCCGCCGACGCCGCCATCCGCTCGCACATCCGCGCCCGCTGGCCGGATCACCACCAGGACCTGATCCGCATCGATTGCTTCTCCTTCCGACAAGGAGGAGGGCCGGTCACCACCGGAAGCGACATCGATGACGAAGAAAACGACGACGACGACGAGCCCGGCCTGACTATGTCCCGACTTCGCCGGCTCGGCACGCTGCCGCGCGACGAGGGGATTCGGGCGTGCATGCGCGTGGTCAGGGCGCCGGTGATTCAGGAGGAGGTGGCGAGGCGGTTGTGGGAGTGGATTGTCGAGGGGGGATTAGAGGATGAATTTGATAAAAAAGGGGAAGGCGAGAAGGCGGTGACGAGAACGGCGGGTGGTGAGATGGTGGTGGGTGAGAGGGGAGGGGATGATGATGATTTAGAGGGAGCTCGGGGAGAGGTTGGAGGAAAGAGGAAAAGGGGGAAAGGTGGGAGGGGGTTGGCCATGAAGTTGCTTGGTATTAGCTTTTTGGGATGCCCACAATCTTGGTCGGTACGGCGGAGTTTCCGGAGACAAGGAGGAGGAAGAAGACCGAGGATCTCGGCCCCATACATCACAAACATCACGCCTGCTTGTCCCTTCTGCCCGGGTAACTGCTGGGCGCTGGCGACGCTGCACCGGCCGGCGGATATACCACGCACAAAGCCACAACAACAGGTCTCTCACGACGAGGAGCAGAGGTCGCAGGAAGGTTTTCGGTCAACCCAAACCTCCCAACCCAGCCTCTACCTGAAGGATGATGAGAAATGGGCCCTTGACTTTGGACATGGCAGAGACGACGAGGAAAGCAATCTGCCAAACCCTATCCAGAGAAATGACAGCTTAGCTACGAACAACACTTCCAACACACGCCGGCTCTCCGGGTTCAGCTCGAGTTCGACGATAGTGGCCAGCAGCAGCAGCAGGAGTAGCAGGCGGAGCAACGGCGTTGACGAGGAGAGTGACGTGGACGACCAGCTTTCTGTTGTCACTTCTGTGGCCTCGACGAACGCGGATTTGAAGAAAGTGTTAGCGAGGGCGGAAGAAGAGAAACACTCGATCAGGAACCTTGCTGGGATGGAAATGAAGAGGAGCGGTTGGGTTGGGCGGAAAGGAAGGAGAAGTTGGTCGTTCAAGGATAGGGAAAGTGGAAGGAAAGCGGCAGCTTGTTGAGGTTGGTGTTTGGGCATGTGTGGTGAGGTTAGGAGAAGAAGGATGGAGGAGTGACCCGGAGAGTGAGTGTGTAGGAACGGAGGAAGATGGATGTCGGTGTGCGCAAGTCATTGGCGTCAGAAAGAAGAAAAGAATCGCATGGGCCTTGGGACCTCGAGACTTCGAAAAAAGTGATGTGTACGAGGAGACACGGTTGTTCAGGTTGGAGAGGTCGACCATCAACATGTAAACACCACAAAAGTAAACAAACATCAACCACATCGGCCCTCCACGTACCGACGCGAAGCCAGGTGTTGCCATGTGACTGAGAGTGACCAGCAACGCATGTGACCGGCCGACCACCAGCCGCCGCCGGCCACTCGGCGCCGGGACTCAGGGCCCGGAGGTTCATAACCCCGCTGCCCGGTCCCAGCAGTCACCGACGGCCGGACTGGCCTACGAGCTGACGAGCGAGTAGTCAGTTTGGCCGGCGGGAGGCGGGGAGAAATCCTCGCCGGGGAGCCCTACCTTACACAGGGTCGGCCGGGACGCCGGTTCGATTTCTGGTAAGGCAAGGCCTTAAAAAAATCAGTAAAAACTTCCCCGATCTATCCTTCGGACGCGGAGCGCTGGGTCAGGGAGGGTTTTCGTAGCCCGCGACAAGCCCCGGACACTACTCAGGCGGACGCGTTTGGGTGGTGGACGGAAAGTGGCATCGCCTGGCGAGCTTTTTTGTGGATTTGACTGATGAGGCCTTTTTGGCGTTGTTGTTTGCAGTTTTCTTTTTCTTCTTCTGCCACCGGTCGGGTCGATCTTTGTTGTTTGTTTACTTCACGGAGTGGGTCCACTGGTGTCGTCGAGGATCGGTGACCCGGGCGAAGGACAAAGAAGCCTTCAACTAAGAAACAGCTTTGTAGTTTACCTCTTGTTTGGTGATATCGAGCCATGGTGTTGCTGGTCTACCACGCCCGTCACATTGGCCTGCCCCAACCCTTTCCCCTACTGCCAGACAACGCAACGATGTCCTCGCTTTGGGCTCATCTCAGAGTTTTAAGCATCTCAATCAAGCTCTTTTGTTTCCTGCTTCCGGCCTGAATGTGTAAGTGTCCCTCTTCATCCCGGGGAGGTTGTGTTCGATGTTTGGTCATCCCGACAACAACACTTTGTTTTCTCCCCTGAGTATCATCACTCCCAGTTCATTGTTGACAAAATTACGGTTTACCTGCAGTACACGAGACGAAGCTGTCCCCCAACAATCCAACTCATTCATGATGTCCAAAGTGTTGAGAAACGAGCCCATATTCTACTCCAAAGACACTAATATTGGCCGACCTGACGATTGCCATGTCCCCAGGATTCCCTCGGGCCCCCTCCGGGAGGCACTACCAACGCATGTACAGACGTACTAACTGACTTAGGTGCGTTTCCATCCAAACCCGTAGTTTGAAATACAGGTATGTACATCGTCATGAATCCGCCTGTACAGACCCTTCACTTCTGGTTACACAATACCAAGCAAAGCGTTAGAGAGGATCCAAGGGGCGATGAGCTTTTGAAACGGGATCTCGTTATAACGTCAGCATCACGTTGTCGGATTCTTCGGTACTTCGTCATGGAGCACAAGGGGAAAGAGGCCTGCATCAAGGTGAGGCAGACACAGTGAGCCTGACAGAGCGCATTTTTCATGCCCACATTCCGTATCCATTTCTTGAAGCCACACCCCGTATGTCATGAATCTTAAGGGTCGGGGAAGAGGACTGTGTGTCACACGAAATGCAACCAGAACACTGTCTTCAGTTGCAATACTGAATAGAAACGCTCGGCTGGGAAGAACAACAAAGCTAATCTCTCCCAGATCGATATTCTGGGACGCAACCCACATAACGTAAAGCATAAGTGGACTGATCCATCGAGAAGAACCCAACCAAGCGCAAGGACATGTACTATAAACGGGCCCAAACGTCGCAATCCCCGATATTTGGCATAATCTGAGACCAACGAGCAACAACATCATGGAGACTTGCGCCAACAGGCGACCGGGATAATGCCGAACTGTTCCAGGTCCACCAAGAATGAGAGACACGAGGATAACAGCACAAGCCAAACGCACAGCCAACAGGCTCTCAGTGTCGTCCTGAAGCCAGGGCGGTATGTAGGTGTTCGGGGGGTAGACTTGTACTCGGCTCCACCGGTCCTCCAATCTGTGATGTCCGCCCAACCGGCCTGGTAGGCTATCTTGTTGGCTAACTGAGCCACACACAAACACGCAGGGACGATCGGAACCAAGGTCTAGGCCCCTAAGCCAAGCTACATGAATCCAAGCTTGAGGTGGTCTGGGGCATGAACAGCGAGAGATCGAAACGGAGGCTGGAAGTCAGGGCAAGCGTCCAGATTGGACCAAACATCCATCCAACAGGGCAATCAACATCCACAAGACCGGACAAGACAGACCACTAGACACCAACCGTTGACAGCCGCGCGGCGTGGAGTGAAACACGCTCCACACAAATACAATCGAGCGAGCAAGTGCTCCTGCGTCATGATCTTCCTCGAGTCCTGCCCGCTCAACCGCCCGTTTGTTTAGTTCCCTACCTAACTGACAGTGCCATGCCCTTTTCATCTACCGCCACACACTCAACAGAGCAAGGTTGTCTGTGAGAAGACAAAGGTTGGATGGAGAACGAGACCGAGAGGATTCAAACCAGCCACACCACGCCAGCGACGGGGCCGGGAGAGCCCCCAACCAACAGCACACACAGAAACACACGGCCTCCTTGTTCACGCCAGGTCCAGGCCTACGAGTGGACGCATAGAGAGCGTGATCTAACGCACAACCTCCGTGCGCGCTGCGCGCGTCGGCGGAGTTGGGGGTGGCAGCTCTCTCTCTCCCTCTCTCTCTCTCTTTTCGGTGCCGAGATCGATTGGGGATTGGGAAGAGTATCATGTGTAACTGACTATAAACGGATAATAGAGAGCATTCTTGATGGAGGCAAGCTACCTCAGGAACCTACCAGCCAGCCAGCCAGCCAGCCAGACAGACAGACAGACATGCTTTCTGGAAAACATCTGACTGGCGGCAAAACAGTTTACAAAACTGGAAGCAGTCTAGATTTGGAATATTTCGAGGCGCTGACACCTTTGAAGTGCCGAGATGACATTTTTGGGCGCTGATGCCCTGACGATGAGACTCAAGAACCCACGCCGCGCTAATTCCGCATACCTGCTCTGCTTCAGCACACCGTCACTTCACCATGGTGTAAGGAACAGAAGCAACGCACCGTACGGAGGGAGGACTGCGTGCTAGTCTGTCTCTCCCACATCCCACATCCCACATTCCACATCAAAAATCTCACCGGCCGCAAAAAGGACGGAGTAAATATCAGGGTACGAAACCCGACGGAGATTCGGGAGTTTGGAGCCGGGTAAAATCCGTTTCTTGCTGCCCCTGGGCGCGATAACGCGCTCCGTATGTACATACTGTCCAACGACGCGGCATATAGATAGATAACCGTCGCTCGTTCCTGACGGCGGTGGAAGTTGGGGGCCAAAACTCGTGAAAGATAATACCGAGTGGTTCGTGTCCATTCGCCTCATCCGACGTTGGGACGACGTGTCCTGATTTAGTAGCTAAGGAAGTCTCGATTCCGAGTTCGAAGACACAGTTGCCTTTAAACCACACCTTGTTGATATGGTTATGCTTCTATTCCGAGCACGTGTGCCTGCAGAGGTCTTCACATAAAGCACATACGTGCGCCCTGGCGCGCACTGGCTCATCAAAACGAGATCAGAGGACAAGCTACACGGTGCGGTTGTGAACGAATCATGGGCCAGCGAGGGCCGGTCATCCAGATCACACTGGAAGTCCTACCACGGGCTGGAAGATGGCGGGTTCGGAGACAGAACCCGGACATGGCATGTCCTCCGGGGATGTCTGTACAACACAATTGCCGCGGAACTTGTGTTGTCACCTGTCAATCATCTGAGTTGCGCGGCTGGGCAGAGTGTCCCTGTCCGTGTCATGCCGGATCGGCTGGCTTGGTTACCAAGAGGGCTGGAATGACTCTTTGAGATGTCTTTCCCCAACAACGCTCAGACCTCGGACATGTTACGTTACTACAAATGCTACCAACTGCCGAGTGCCTTCTGGGCATGGTCATGGAAAGGGGGTTTGTTGGGGACGGAAAGAGGCCTTGTCAACTGCCTGGTTCGTGAGCGAGGCACTGTTTAGGCGGAAAGAGGCATATCGGAAGGCAACTAAGTCCAGTGATGCTGTGTCTGCCATCACCGAAGACTAGGCAAGGCGACAAGGAGGGAGTTTTCCGGTCCCTTGGCTCTGGAGCTCCGTATCATGCGGGAGGAACCGCCTCGCAGGATGGGTGTCTTTGGGCTCTACGGAGTCGACATTACACTAGGCGCTACTGACACACTCACTGTCTGGAGGGGAACGTTGAGACTCCCCATGACCAAATGCCCATCCTCCCAAACAAGGTACATCTCCATGCTTGTCCTGAGGGGCATGGACGGTTAGCCGTTCCCGGACACCGGGGAGACAATGTTGTCACTGAAAATAGAAGAAAACACATCCACGTAGTCCAAGTATGGTTTGGGTTTCTATTGGCATCCTTTCCCAAAGAGATATCACATACCAACTAAGCGCCATGGCGCAATAGTGTAGAACCCCGCCAACACAGTTGCTGTGACGGAGGTGTCCCAAAGTTTCCCAGTCTTGCTGCCGTCGAGTAACTGCTGGCCGTTGTGTAACTGCTGGCCGTTGTGTGAAGTCAAAGTAAAAAAACACTTGGCATTCGTTGGGCTGGAGCCAAGAAGGTCAAGTCTTGGCGACCATCCCCACTTTGATCCCCACCGTTCGAGATTGGATCCCTGACCCCTGTCGGTCCCAGAAACCGAGCAGACCCCTGCCCCCCCTGTCGGTTGCCCCACTCCGCTCTTTCTTGCTGGCAGCCAGCGTCCTCACACGCAAAACAGGCGGGAATTGCAGCTTTCCCTCGATTTCTGGGTGCTGCTGGTGCTGCGCCCGCCCACATGGAGCCCAGAGGGACGGGCTGGATGGGCAGGTGCAGCTTGCAGCATGCGATGCCAGGGGTGAGGTGGTTCACTTGGCTTGTTTCCGTCTGCGCTCGGGACAGCGGGGTTTTCCTCCCACCAATGGATGTCTTCCACCGTTTGCCCGACTTGAATCTTCAACGCTGCATCCGCTAACCCCAACGACTTACAGCCCAAGGTTGTGTTGTTGATGGAACTTGCTTGAACATACCTACACACTACGCTAGTTACACAAGTGGAATCTCAGGCCGCCAAAGCAACGTCGCCAGTATGCCTTCAAATCTGGCAATCTCTTCGCCACTGAGTAACTTACCTATGAGCATGGAGCAAGTTCCCGTCTATGGAGTGCTCCGTAGGTGCTCCGTACTCCGTCTGCCGCGCTGCCCTAGAGGTCATGATTGAACGACACACCGAAGCTTCGCTTCCTCGCAAGGACCATATTTCGCTTGGCTTGCAATGCCGAACATTACAACTCACCAACCTGACTGCCTTATACAATGCCTACAAAACCTGAGGCCCTTCACCGGGCAGCTGTCTCGCCTGTGACTCGTCCAAATACGCATCCCTTGACCGAGGACGGGACGGGAACGGGACGCACATCAAACCCTCTCGCTGTTACCCTCCTCTTCCTTCGGCCGGTTCCATCTCTGGGGGGCACGGGGTCGGAGACGAGAAGACTCAACAACAGAACCTGGTTGGTTACACAGGGTCATTAACAGAATTAATAAGGTTGTGGCTTAGACCGAGTGTTGTGTTGTGTTGGCTCGTTCGTTGCCGTCTACCCACAAAAGTCTTGGGCTGGCCACACACAGATTTGCCGAGAAACCTGTTCGGCTTGTGTCACACAGGATGCTTTCTCCGCGGCCCCCAACTTCCCTCTCCGCGCTGCTTGTGTTGCGTCAAATAGCCGCGTAATTGTCTTTGGCCAGCCAACCCTCGGGCTTTGGATGTACGCTCATGTTGCACAGACATACCTCCGCACTGCTGTTGGCGTCACTGGAGATAACCGACCGGACTAGACCATGGACAATACTGTGTACTTCATAGACTGTCACCAGCCTTGAGTAGACCTCGCAGAAGTTGCGGACCTTCCCGACACCACAAAAATATTCCAACTCTGCAAATTTTGTTCTCTCCTCCTCCCCCGAAGCGGCACACTTGCCAATCATTTCCCCATTCTTCCATTGACGAACTCGGGGACCTCGGAATCGCTGCAGATGCTCCCCGGATTCAACACAAGACTCATGCAGCAGGGAAGAGACGGCTGTGGCGCACATCCATCACATCACCCGGGAACACCAACTTCCTGATTTCGTACACTTAGTGCAGCACACCCACACACACGGGAACGTCCTCTTCCCCCCTCTTCTTCTTTGATCGGTTACACATACCGAATTTCTAAGCGCCGTCGTTACGCCGACTTTCTGTATCTGTTTTGTAGTCTGCAAATCTAGTTCTCGATGCAGCCGCATGGCCTTGCTATCGTCCCGTCCCAAACCACTCTGGTTTCAATATCGAAGATGCAAGGACCTAGATTTCGTTTTGGCTCGGTGAGGCTTGGACATGCGCAAAGAGCATGTTAACTTGACCGCTTCTCTGTCGTTTGAAACTGACACCTACAACGTGCTCTTGTTGCATGGAGAATTTGGGGATTGAGGAGGGGGGTGTGGATTTGTGATGTAGGTATGCATGATGCTGGTGGTGCGGATGTCTTCCGCGTCCTAGCAACTAGGTAGTGTACACAGTAGTAGGTGGTAGGTAGGTTGTTGGTTTCGTCTCCGTCCCTGTTCGGGCCCGGTCCCGGCGGCTGCTCCCGAGCGGGCTACCTACCTCCTTACCCACAGGCGGACACCTGCAGCGGGATTGTGTCTTCGGCATGTTGGCATCATGTACATACAATTTTGACTGCAATTAGCACTGATGTTGCCGAAATTTGTCTAACCGATGAGCGAACCGGTCTTCCTTGCCAACGAGGTTCTATGACAGACAACCAAGCGAATATCCCCAGACCGGCCGACCGGATGCGATGCTCCCTTCCATAGCAAGGAGATAGCAGTATCACCGACTATAAGCCGTTGAATCCGAGCAGACAAGGTGCAATACCTCTGCAATTGTGCTGATCAATACCGAAGCCAGAGGAAGGCGTGTGGAAACAAAGTTTTGGCTGGGAGGCTCCATTCATGCACACCAATCCCCACTCACACCATGGCCGCTTGTATGTATGCAGATATGTACGGTTCTTGACATCAAACCTCCCCAAAGACGATCCATGCGTTTTCCGAGTCGGCGGTCGGTCCAGCTACCACCAGAACAAAAAACCCCACCGTTCGGCTACCGGCTCTTCTCTTCCACACTCTACAAAGTACCTGACCTGTCTACCACACCTACCTACCGATGCTACCGCGACACAGCACGGAGGTTACTCCGTAACGTGCCCTCCCATAGCAATGCACAAATAATTGCTGCCTGTTGTCGGAGCCCTCCGCTTGCTTGGCTATTGTCGTTGTTCATGATGCCGATTTTTGTTGCTGTTGTTTCCACCCACCCCGCCAGTATTACGAACCTGCGGACAAAACGCTGTTTGGAGGATGAGAGAGAGAGGAGCTTGGTAGATTAGATGTACCGAGTCCTTTGGCCAAATCTCCCCGCGATTTGCCCGTTGGCACAAAGCCCGCGCCGCCCGCCGCTGGCTCTGGAGGGAGGCGGTGCTTTGCTTTGCAATCGGCCAGATCCGTGTCTTCCACGTATCTATCCGAGCCCACCTATCTCGTCGTGAGCCAGGAGCGCCTCTCAGATCTCTAATCTGGCCGCATCTGCGATGGCGAGAGAGAGAGAAAGAGAGAGAAAACAGCACCAAGCAAGAAAAAGTGATCGGTGATGATGCGGTGATGATTCATCATTACCCGGATTCTGGGCTTGTGAAGAACCGTACAGTGTCATCACCGCATCGGCTTGAGGACGATCCGGTGGCTCGGTCATGATTGCTGTCCGATGGGCTGGGATACCGTGGCCATTGAAGACATGGAGACGCACATGTTTCGGAGCATTTGCCATCGCAGAGTATTACCAGTACACTCTCAACAACCTGGGAGACAGACATGTGTGTGCGCAACGACCAAACGAAACCTACCTTACGTATGTACTATCCATGCTCTGGTTTGTCAAACCGCCCCCGGCGCGGGGAAATCGTCTGTCCGACCGACCGACCGATCGACGCCACCAGCCCTACGGAGGACAGACTGCTTAGCTAAGGTTCTTTTTTCCCCAGCAAGGCTCACCAACTCCCGGTCTCCCATCTTTTCCCAAGTGGCGTGGCAGTGTAACTTGAGAGCCGGAGCGGGGGGCGAGCGGGTCTGTTTGTTGTGTCTTTTCGTGCGACTAGAGCTGGTCGAAGGGCGTTGTTGCAAAAGGGAACCTTCTTTTCGTGTTTTTGTACGACCCGTGGGCGCAGCATTGATGGGGAACTTATGAGTCGTTCGGTGACGCGCCGCGGGGAGACACGCGCGTGCGTACGAGGGTTGCTATAGCAGAGGTCTGCTGCACAGGTCGCAGTGGTAGTCGTAGGCTATGAGCGGCCTAGCTGCTATAGGGTGGGGAGGATCGTTGCGAGGGGCAGAAGGGAGAGAGGGGTGCGTGTAGCTTCATCCTCGTTGGGCACACTCTCTGTGTGTATCTAGGTAAAGGCTGGCTACGTGTTCCTGATTGACCGCGTTTTTGGATATGCAATCCTGAAGCATCCAGGTGCTTCGACGGTAGTTACTCATTGAGAGCTCTGCTCTGTGTGCAGTTCTGTCATGACCAACTCTTCCTGAGCGGGCAGCAGCGAGCGCGGGGTTAAGAGTTACATCCACCAACGATTTGATGATCATGAGCTAATCCCCAAGCTCCCCTCCTCTCCAAAATGTCTCCGAAACATGAAACCCGGTCAAGCATGTTGACCCCTGTGTGGACTTATCGCAAAATCACCGACACCGAGGGCTTGTTTGACAAACCCATTTCCTTCGAAAAAGAACCTACCACCCACCTAACCCGGGCCAACAATCCTCGGGTCATTAAGCCCATGCACACACACCAGGTCCGCAGGTCCTGTTTGTCCGAGAGTTGGAGCTGCACGGCTCCTCAGAAGAAACGTTACGTCCGCTTCCGAAACGGAGGCCATCCATTCCGCTCTTCTTTCCATCCTCCGTCGCGCCTAAAGTTTGTGCTGCTGTGCCAAGTAGGACGAACGGTGTCCCAAAATGGAAATTTGCCCATTTTCTTTCCTCCTCCCCAGCCGGCCGACGTTGGGCTGAAGCTTTGGCTTCCCACCCCACGGCAAAACAGGCCCGGGGGTCCAGAACTCGAGCCTGAAAGTCTTGGCTTCCGCAGCGGCTTGAAGCTTGTCCCTTCTTGGGTCCCCCACACACCATGGAACGGAGATTGTGTTGTTGTGTCCAGGGATCGGGGTTTCGTTGTCGATTTTTTTAGGGTTAGGCAGTGATAAAAGAGACCTAGACAACCGCTTGGTGACTTTGTGCTTTAAAAAGGAGAGGAATGTATCTTTCTGTGGCTGTGCGCTTTTTATCTGAGGTTTTCATCTCTTGATCATCTCTTGTTGATGTAGTAGGACTCAACAAACATGGAGAGACGTTTCAAGGCTGCCAAATTGTTGGCTTGGCTGGTGTTTCGGCTTCCAGCCTTGCCGGAAAGCATACCCGGGACTTCTTCCAGGCCGAGGGAACACAGCATCGAACAGTGTCGCTTCCAAGGTACCAATTGGTCTGTTGGATCTTGAGATCGCCGACCAAGCCCAGCCACGACAGCATGCCTGAGCCCCCAGGTTATCATGTCCTTGTCGTTGTCAGGCTTCTTTGCATTCTTGTCTGCAGGTTTTGGCCTTGTCTTTTTGTTATGCACACCGACTTGCCTTGGCTTTCTCATCGTGTTTTTCTCCCATTTGAAGTCGCAGGTTTATGGGGTACCTACCGTACCTGACCGGCCGATGTGATGCAGCTCGGAGGCGGACAGGATTTCAGTGCAGACGACTCAAAACAAACCCACAAAAGGTGTCAACCTTTGCCGTTGAGGATTCATTCTGCATAGCCAACCCTGCACGTATGTGCCCAACCGTTGGCCTCAACTTGAAAGTCCCATACATCGCTGAAGAACGCCAAAACCCCGACCCCGGATTTTAGACGCGCAGCTGCGTGTCGACGCAGGACGGGGCACCGCTCAATGATCGCCGACGGAGGAGTGGATCGACCGTTGAGTTAATCATCCTACTCAGTGGGAACGGGCCGATACTCACTAGGAGGTACGTAGCGGCATTAGGTGCCCGGATTTCCAGGTTGCCAAAGCGCAATCTCTCTTGTCTTTGACGGACCAGCCAGCCCAGCATGGTGGGTTTGCGGCTGTGTGATGTTGATCATGCAGAGATGCGAGAGCAATCTTGCAGACCTGAACGTCAAAAGTCCGGTCCTGGAAATTGGATAACCATACATCCGGACTGTGGAAGCGGTTTAGGAGGAAAGCACGAATTACGGGGATATGACTGAGAAAGTCCTAGTGTTCGGTGTTGTGGCTGTTCGAGGGACCTTATGTATGGTACACCGAACAGCTGCTTGTGTCTTGTCGAGGTAAAAATAACCTTCTCACTGGTGGGAATCGCTGATGACAAAGGGATGAAAGAAGAACCGTGCATGCCCCCAGACGCGGCAAAAGGGGTTGTGAGACCGAATAGGCGCGCGTGTGTCGCTTGTTTTTGGCCATCGACATGAATCTGGAAGGAAGTGTAACCGCAACGGGGAACATGTTGACAATTTTGATGCTTTTTCAGGGGCTCTCTTTCCCTCTCATCTCCGCTCCTAGACTTTCCGTCTATAATTGCCGGTTCATCTCGGAAGCTAGTGCGGACGGCCATAAAGCGGCGGCGCGGGATAGGCAGCGAGATTTACCTTCGGCGACCTGGTGCCCCGGTGTATGGAGACACTGAAGTTGCTGGAGGAGAAAATGAAGGTACCTTTCGTCGCAATTATACGAGCCAACGAAAGGGATCTTGTGCGAGCACTGCGCCGCCGGCTATCTGAAATCGATCGCCGGACCGAGCCATGAGAAGTGTCAAACCACACACCACACCAGCTTGCAGTGTCTCCTAGCACTGGAACCGTTGTCGGCACTTTGAATTGATGGTGTCTGTGATGCTCAAGTTGTCTGTTGTTCCTGGACCAACCAGATCGCTCCCGCCAGGTTGGACAGCCGCTGGGCTGACAACTGAAGCCTCCTTCGTTGACTGAGGGTCGGGCACTCCCGTGCTGAGGTTATGTCAGGATATGTGAGGCTCTTTTGACGCTTCCATGTTGGGAGTTCGGGGTGGCCAAAATGGGGGCTTAGGAGACGGTTTACGTAGTACGCGGGGCTGGCGCCTAGAGAGTGGGATGTTGTGCTACGCTTCGAGAAGGAACTTGTAGAACGTGGAGTGTCGTGAAGGAAACCGGAACAATGGGCACACAGACGCAATCAGACACGTGGGAAAGAATTCCGACACATTGCCAAGCGGACGACTCCATGGTGTTGCTGTGAGAGATACCAAATTCTCTTGGTCAGTTGTGATACTCTACAGTTGAAACCATTTCGCTACTCGTCAGCGCTGCACTCATCCATCGATGCAGGCGGTTCGACAATCCCCTGCTAATATGGTACACAACACAGGATACAGGCGATCCTAAACATGGAATCACAATTCCAATTTCCAGATGCAAAGTAAGTAGCAGGAAAGTTGCCAAAGTAAGTCGATAAACAATCCCTAATGGCGCTTAAACTACAAGCCAATCTTCCTGAACTTGAAACATTGCCTCCGCCTGTATACGCGGCGGGAAACACAAAAGTCCCAAAATCTCATGATTCCCAAGCAAAGAGCTCATTACACACTTCTTTGTCAACCAGCCAAAACATCCCGATTTAGCCACGCGAGCTGCAGGCCGGGTTGCACAGGGCACAGAAAAAACATGGCGACAGCCGCCTGTGTTACACGGGAAACCGGTCTGTTGACGGTCGCATTCCACGTTTTTTGTCAATGGTTACACGGCGACGGATTCCCTTTTTGTCCCTTCTTACTGTTTTGCTATGTCGAGCCGCCTGTCTTGAGGTGATCGGTCCCGATCGCATGGGAAAGGGTCATCTCATCCTGCCCCCTCCATCCAACCCCAGACTTTGTTTTTGACAACGAGGCTCTGAAGTGGCATAGCATGGCATGTTTGGCATGGCTGTTGTGTTGCGGCACTGGTCGCATCGAGATGGGATGCTGGCCCCCCTTTTTTTCTGCCGCTGTTGCCGGAATCCCGACAACGACGCCCCTGGGGAAGACGGTCATACTCCGTATCGCTGATGATGGAATGTCGTGTTAGGTTGTCGCTGAAGGCGGTTATGGCGCTCGGGTAATACACCCGGCCACTGCAGCAACGGCGACATGCAGCCCCTGGAAACAATATGAGTTTGCTGCCACCATCATCACCATCCGCCAACAACACACTTTTCTTGACACGAAACAACAACAGTTTTTTTCGGAGAATTTTCAGAGATACATCCCACGCATAAACATGGCCGTGCTTGACCACCACACCCTCTGCTATGCCCATCTGAAACAGGCAACTCACCCTTTTTCGTCCATTCAACAACACTCTCGAATACTGTCCAACCAAAGTAACAACTGGACGCATGTCACAGATCTAACCACTCAAACCCCAAGCTCAGCAAGATTCCCCAGGCAACCCCATCCACATCTACATTCACCTCTCCCTCCGCTGCTCATTGGGCGCCTTACCCCATCCCTAACGCACAGCTACTGTACTACAGCCGGAGGCCTGAAATTTCGACCCACCAAGAATGTCCTAAATCCAGCAGCCAGCAGTCAGAACACAGATCCACTGGCAACCGTTTCCCCCTCCGGGGCCTTGACAAATCACCCATCAAACGGACAACGGCTGCTACTACCTACTGCTGGTGCTGCGCGCGTGCGTGAGCCCATCAGCATCTTAAATTGCGGTAAACTCCACCCAACGGTGTAAGGAACAGGAAAGGTCTGATGAGGGCTGGAGGGCGGCGGGGAGGAAGGGAGGGGTGTGGGGGGAAGAAGATGGCCCGGACTGGGTGAAACAAGTCCTCCGCCGCTACGTAACCTGAGGTTTTGAAGTGTCCCGTTCAAATCAATGGAGGAGGGAGCACACGCACACACGCACACACGCACACACGCACACACGCACACACGCACACACGCACACGCCCCCCGCCGCCGTTCCGTGCCGCTGACGTGCAGGAAGCAGGCAAGCACACAGGGGGGGTGGGAGTGTCTGGTAGCCCTACCGAAATGTCACTTGTGCTGCTGATGCGTGGTGAGGTAAGGAGGTCTGTATGTAAATACGTGACCTGCTTGACGGTTGAAAAGAGATGGAGGAGAATACCTGGTAACGGTTCCGGAATAGCAGGTCTTGGTGTATGAGGAAGAGAGAAAAGAAAGGATGATATACGCATAGCCGGACACTGACACACTCTCTCTCGACAGTCAGTCAGTCAGCCAGTCAGTCAACGTTACCACGGGTAACCCACCGTCCGTCTCTCTGGACGCGGCAGCGAGTGATGCTACACCGTAGCGCCACTAGTAGTCTAGTATCGTGGCTTGTCGAAGGATTCTCCTCCGCCCCAATAGGCCGGGTCAAGGAGATCCAAAGGAGAGCTTCCCGTCGAGCCGCACCCTCCGATCCCTGCTCCTCTTAGTTTGTGCTGTGTTGTGCTGTGCTGCGACTGCGCCATACACTACGGACTCGAGTCGGAGATTGATCTGGTCTGTATGTACTGCATGTACAACCTACCCCAGAGGCAGTGTGAAACAAGCCACCCGGGTGGCGTTGATGCCGATCATTCCGGCGGCGTGGGTTGTCATACCTCTCTCCATCCAGCCATCCGATGTACTGTACTACCGGCGTGGTGGTGCCGTCACGTGGGAGTACACGGGTTGGCACATGTCGTAGGACTTTTCGGGTTATTACGCATGAGCCCCAGGTTTTGAACATCAGGGGCGCAGAGACGCAGAACTCTGCATACAAGCTCGAATGCTAGGTCATCACTAAACCCTCCGCAGCCAGGCAGCGATCCAAAGGTTTGCACTCCCCCGGATTGAGGCTTCGTTGTTACTATCTTCAGCAGCCAGGCCACGGTAGTGAAGCCGGAGTGAGTCCGGCACCTACTCCATGCTCGCTGAATGCTTGGGAAGAATGCTTGTTGCGGTTGCGCGAAGCAAAAACCAGCACCGACAAGCCCCAAACAGAGCAATCGAAACCAAGCGACTGGTCGGCTGCGCGGCTCTAGACCAATCGCAGCAGCGTCGATCATTGCAACATGCGCGCAACCGTCCGGTAGTGCTCCGCAGTACCCCGTAGCTGAGTAACGGCACGTCGCACTTAAGCGCATGTTTCCAACCACGCTACGCACGCATCCGGCGACCGAAGGCTTGTTTTTTTCTGTTTTATACTCTGCTAATCTAATAAGGGAGTAAAACACCGCTGCCTGGGGGCCGCCGAGGATGAACAGCTCTCGATGTCTGGGATACGGTGGAAACGCATCTCGGTGCCGACACCAATGAAGGCTTGTGATAGAACTCTCTTCTGCCAATGCATATGCTGCTGTCCGTGGACTTGGCGGCCTCGGTTGCGTGACGACGACAGAGTCGGTTGTCAGGTTGTCTTGTGATTGTTATGCGTACTCCGTACGGACAGGGCAGGTGGGATAGAAGGGATCCCCATCTCTAATCATGAACAGGGCAGCGAGCTGCATCGCAGCGCAGCGACGACTCATTCTCCCGGCGCCAGACCGGCGCGGTCATCGCACGCTGTCGAAGACAGGGAGAGAGGTCTGGCCGCATCGGCCGAAGATACGGACCGTGAGAAGTTACATTACCTGACTCGGTACGAACATTGCCGTGCGATTGGCTAGATCGAAGTCCGGGAGTTGAGGCGTTTCCCAGCTGTTTGGCCTCCGACGCCGCCGCCGCCGCCGGGGATTGGGGAAGCCGTTGGGCTGTGTCGCCAGCTGGTCCCGGTTTCTCCAAGATCCGAATGCCTCTAATGCACCTATCCGGTACATAAGTACAACAACCCCGCGTAATCACGAATCAACAACGGTTTGCGGGAAACGCTGGACCAGCTCGCCGGTGTGTTCCGAGAGCCGCTTGCGGCTCGATCCAGTGGCGATATATTTCACAGGGCGACGAGTCAACGGTGCTGACAATAGGGCTGAACGAGTGCCACAGCGAGGCCAGGCCGGATACCGTCGGCCTGGCCCCGCGATAAGCATCACCAGGAGACAGTGGTTGTCGATGGTCAGTTGAGGAGGCCCGGCATCTCTTCGGTGGCTTGTGGCTCAAAACCAAGAAACGGATGCGACGACGACCGGCCTGTTCCCTGTGGCTTTGCCTCGAACTTGGGCGAATAGTAGGTGCCTGAGCTAGCGTATGGGCTTTGTATGGACCAAAACTCGAGTGCCGAGGACGCTAAGAAGAACCTTGCAGGAGAATGAATAATTGGCCGACGACACAACAATACGGTAAATATGTATTAATATGTATGTATGATGTCCAAGTAAAGTGTCCAACAAGTGACCATCCGGGCTCCGGGCGTCCATCTGTTGTTGGCCTTGTGCAGCCCGGGGGCCTGTTCCATTCCATGTTGTTGGGAAAAGCAAAAAGAAGTGTGAAGGCGGAAGTGAAAGATTGGGAAAAATCATGGCACCATGTCGAGACACCCTAACGACAGGCAGCAGAATTTCCGTCCCGGGGAGTGGCTCGAACGGTTGGGAGTGGATCGCCGCATCCCCGGAGCTGCGTCGTTAGCGTGGGTCTGGGAATCTGGGAAAAGCACCCGTGGGCGCCCGTGGGACCCGCCCGCGCTTGCCAAGACGCCAACGGGAAAACCTTATTTTCGGGACTGGACTTAATTTTGGGCCAATCAGAAGTAGGTGTGGCGTCGATCTATTTCTGGAGCACCACCCCACCATCTCGACCTGCAACAACAGAATGGTGATGCCATTGACTGCGTATCTCTCCGTGGGATGGTCATTACTCATGATGCCGCCGAGAAGAAGAGAGGAATGCAACAAGTCCATATTCCTACGGAACTCGGAATATGCTCGGGGGTGGGGGGAGAGTAGTGACTACAGTTTGTGAGGTTATCAAGTGACACTACGCCAATGGGCTAATTAGCCCAGGGTCTGAGGTGGACAACGACTGAGTCACGATAATTAGCCCAGAATGCCAGGAGGTATTCGCTCGATAGAGACAAGACAAGACCAAAGAGGGGGACTTTTGAGCCAGGGGCATGAGATAGTGTAGATGGCCCGATAGATGCCCGATGTGCTCGAGAACGTCTGTGAAACCAGTCCTTTGCTTCTGGAAGAATATCGTAGATTGTCTGTGCCGCGAGCTGTGCGATGTGAACTGCAAGGCATACGGAGTATGGCAGTGGGACACGCTTAGAATGTGTCAAGGAACCATGAAGTGATTGCAGGGAGAGCCATTGCCGCCGACGACTCAGCACCAGAGCTCTGCCGGGTGAATTGCGCTCACTCCGGCGTCTGTTCCTCGCCGAAGTGGAGGGTCACGAATCGAGCGTGTTTGCGAGCTTGCCGCGAGAAGGTTGTCCAGCTCGGGGAGGGCTAGTGAATGTGTGCAACCCGGATGAATGGTTAGGGGATGCAGGATGACAAGTTTGGGACATGCATCTGGAAAATGGAAACATGGAAGTGCCGGGGAAACATCGAAATTGGCAAGCCGATGGTGGGATGATGGACAAGTCGAGTGCCCTTTCCTAGTGTAGCCCTACGGGGAACGCAGCATGGCCGATTGGAGCCATACACCGCCCTCGACCACATGCCAAGACATTATCAAGAGTTGGTGTGTCTGTCAAAAGTGGGCAAAATGCAGGAAGTGGGCTAAATTTACCTCAGGCAGCCAACCTTGGAAACTTGCTCTCCTGCATCTCTGCATCTTTCCACTTTTCCTGTGCATGCGGCCATCGTTGGGCGGGCCTGGGCTGTGTCCGTTTTGGAGACTTTCCCCTCTGCTCTTTTCTGGACTGGCTCGTAAACGAGACGGCGCTTCCATGTCCACAGAATGTCCACAGCCATCGGGTCTCAACGTTCCGAGCAAACTTACGAATACTCAGGTCCCTTAGTGACCCAAGACTGTCAGGGACGGAGTATCCATCACCCAAATTTTGGTGTTCTGGGAGACGGGACGGTCCTGGCGTGAGTAACTAAGTCAGGTACTTGTCTACGGATGCATTGAGCGTTTCCGGGGAAAACGGAGGACAGAGACGTTGAGGTTGTCAAAGTGCAGGTCCCGTCCCCATGCAGGCCGCTTCTGGTCTGAAGGCGCTCGCAAGCTCGGGCACGACGGCCGCGGTTGCGGTGCCGTAGCGGGTACCGTGGCCAGGCTGCAAGATAACGTAGCGGGCCACAGGGGATTCCCCTCTCTCGGACAACAACAACAGACACCTGCCCGGCCAGCAAGGATGAGGGGTGTGGAGTGGCCGGGAGGAGGGGGTGTACACTAGTCCAGAACACCCTCATGGCCCACACCCCCTCTGTCTCATTGATCACACCCCGGACTTGGGACGACACTCTCGAGGCTCATCCACCAACCCCTGTTCCCAGTCTGGAGTACACACCCTACCTTAGGTACGCCAGCATGTGGGCACAGACGACTGACAATATATAATTCCTGGACCTCCCTCTCGGTCTTGGACACGACAACCAACAGACACAACACCGTCGGCGATCTTGCACTAAGATCTTTAGATCTCTTCTGTCTTGATCTCTACTCGATCAAGCCTCTGCCACATCGGGATTTGGTTCTCACCTCATCCTCTAGCGTGGTTTCCTTCCCCTAAGCCCACCTTCGCCATACCTCCTCTTGGGACCTCAAGACTCCAAGGTCAGACAGTCACCATGTTTGCCATGCCGCAACACGCCTACGCCTACACGGCGCAACCCGCTCCGGCTCCCACCAGGCACTACAACCACAGCACCAGCAGCGCTTTCAGCCCTTCAGCAAACCCGGATGAGGACTGGACCAAGATCTCAGATCTCGCCGAGCGCAGGAGGATACAGAACCGGATCGCTCAGCGCAACTACCGTATGTTCCCTCGCTTCTCCGAGACAACCCCTCTGCGCAGATTTGCTGAGACGTACTTTTCCATCCTACAGGCAAGAAGCTCAAGAAGAGGCTCGAGGACCTTGAGAGGCGCGCCGGCACCTCGGACGACGCTACAACTGCTGGCAATGACAAGCCCAGTGCCACCACCACCACCAAGACCAAGCGCGCCTCCGCTCCCAAGACCACCCGCCAAACTCCGCCATCAACGACCGTCAAGCCCATGATGCACGGTCAATACACTCCGCCTATGCAACAGGATGACTACCTCTTCCCGCCCTACGACCCCTCTCTGAACCGCGAGCGCTCTCACACTCCTCCCATGTTCACCTACTCCACCTACCCGCCACCTCCTGCGCCCGAAGATCCTCTGGTTCACCCTTACGACGCCGTCCCGGCCTACGCGCACCACGCCTACTCGCACCGTCCTGCGGACTCGGCCTATCCCGAGTACCTTTCCCCTCCGCCCGTGCCCGTCACTCTCCCGCCCATGACGCACTTCAACGACGCCATCAAGCGCGAGCCGGGCTACCCGGAGGACAGCATTCCGTCGTACATGACGTACTCGAGCTATTCCATCCCGGGCGTCGACATTTCTGGTGCCGCCGCGCACCCGTCGCCGTATGATCACATGCCTCATGTGAGTTGTTGCGCTCATCCCGAGCAAAGAAAAGGAGTTCGCGTTGCTGACAGAAAACCTCCCCAGACCCCTCCTCTCTCGCACTCATACGACCACTCGGCCGCGTGCTCGGACTCGGGGAGCTATGACGCCTATCCGACCACGCCGCTGTCGATGCCGGGGTCGCCTGGACTCGTGCAGCAGCATTGAGCTGAGGTTCAGTCCCGGCATGAATGACAGGATATGATATCATACTTGGTTTCGGTTCGGGCTCGATGGGGCCTCGGGAAGGCACATCAGCCGTGTTTTTTTTTCTTTCTGTGACGATTCTCACGACACGCTAGAGATTTTTTTTGGTTATCACAATGGTTCCGCTTCTTCGTTTCTACACATATATATACCACGCCTTTTCGTATACACACATCGGGGGGAGGGTACGCAGAAGATTTGCTGCCGGCATGACGTCTGGGGGATGGATATGTCGGATAGGGACAGAGCATGAGGGATACACATATGCTACGTTTTTACACCTGTTTGGTTTGGGAGGGTCATTTGCTTTTGTTTGGGTTTGCACTCGTATCCCCAGGCGTTGGCGGCGAATGATGATGATCATCAGATGGGTTTTGCTTGGAATTAGAGGACCAAGATGACGGTTCGCACACAAATACATGAAAGTTCAATTGTTGTCTATCAAACACTCGCTATTAATCTGCGTTCACTTTCCCTGTCACCAAGATGATTGAGATGCTTACGACCAAGGTTGGATAGAGAGAATAGACATGATTGAAGATTACAAATCCACCACCTCTCTCGGAGCTCGGTCGGTGTTAATGAGCCATCCTCCTGCGTCCGCCACCGAACCTGAGCATCAAGCTCCTCCTTACTGGCTGAGACGCGGTACTTGCGGTGAAGATACGTACCAGTCTATACGTCATGCCGGCCCACAGGATGTATAAAGGTATGCCAGATGGCAATATGGGGATCTCACTTGCATATGGCGTCCGGAGTACGCGCCCACATGTTGTCTGCCAGTGGGTCAGCCTGGCCAGTTCAAGAGCAGCAGCAGCAGCAGCAGCAGCAGCAGCAGCAGCAGCAGGCAGGGGCTTGCGCTTGAGCCGTTTCACTCCGGCGTCTGGCTTGCTAAGTCCGCTACCCACCTACCTAGCTATCTCTGCAAATACCGGCTGTCCAGCCTTCCTCTTCTCTGTAGGGCTGCTGTGGTGTTCCTTGGCAATCGGTATTCTAGAGGAGAGGATGTACGTGGTTGGGGGATGGCGCTTGTCGCGTGGTTCTAACCACATGGACTTTGTTTCCTTTCCAAGCCATGTATCGCATCTCAGGTACCAAAGATATCATGGACATCGTAAGGTTTGTATGTACATACATCCAAATACAAGACTCGAATATGCGCCATAGGCTTGGTTGTGGCTTTGGCAAACCATTGCAAAGTTCCCCGGGGTCACTCTCCAAGTCCGCCTCTCAATCAGCCTGCTGGTTCCTGCCCATGACTTGGACAGATAGTTTGTGTATTCAATCCGGTCAGTTTTGAGACCCCAACATTCACTTGTTTTTTCCTATTTTGCTTTGTTGAGTTTCTTCTATTCATCTCATCTCCATTCCATTCCCTTGGCGATACGGATGCCCGTTTGGGCTTTGCGGAATCCCTCCGTGTCAGGGGTACGGTTTTTGTTTCCGAACCGACACGGAGGTTAGCCCTCAGGGGGTGGGGTCGGTACCCGGCATCCCGGCAGGGGTGTGGGTGCCGAGCGTTCGGAGTCCCGGTGCTTTTTCTCCCAGACTGGTGCTTCAACCCGACCGGCGTTGGGAACACTTGGTGATGATGATGGTTGGGGGGAATTACAAATTGTGTGTCAGAGCGGAGTTGAAGATCGAGGCATTCAAGTTTTGGTGTAATTCAGAGTTCAAATGCCGCCGAACACAAGTTCCAGTCCCAGGTTTTCGTTCTTTGCTTTGGGACACGCACAGGGTTGATCCCTGGACAGGACCCTGTGCGTCTTCTTGGTTTCACAAGAACACACTAAACCCCACGAAAAGGACGCAACCTTGTTGAGATGCAAGTCCACGGGCATAACGATGGCAGCCCAAGCGCACGATTCACAAAAGCAAGACGCGGAAGATGAAAAGTCCATCTAACTCCCGCAATGTCGCCGAGCACAAGCACGGCGACAAGCGCGCAAATCCACCACCATCCTGCCGCCGCTGTTCGTCTGTCTTGTCGAAGGATGTACCGTCTATCTAGGCTAAGCTCAGGATGCGCTGGAGTGTGGCACAGGCAGGTAGGTGTCCGTGGACAGAATGTCCTTGACCATCATGACAAAACAAAGATCGGGTTAGTAACCGATGACTGTGCTGCCATGAGACGGAATGGTCCGCGAAGGTGCTGATGAGAGAGCTGGTGACCTGACCATCTGTCTCCAGGTTACTCCTAGAGTTTTGGGTAATAGTCATGGTCGTCGCCGATGTCAAGCCTCGACCTAGGTGAAGAGGTCACAAGCAAATGATGGACTTCTTCAAGCTGCCCATCTCGGTAAGGACCCCGTTCCACGATCGGGGCTTGGAGATCCCAATCTGCCCCCCCAATTGCCCCGCCACAAAGGATGAGGATGGCTGTCCATGTGCTTCAAGTGTGGGGAAAACCACGCCATGGCAAACCGCCCCATTCCGTCTCATCGGCGATGCTCTTCTAGATGCTCGATGGCTAGGCGGGGTACAGTGCTCGGGTGCACCTCAAACGAAGGAAGGGAATTGGCTTGCTTGGGGGCCGGAGGAAAAGCCGTCCTCAAGGACTTGGAGGGGAGGGTGTGGCATCGGGGTTCCAGAGGAAGCCATCGAGCCAACCACCGCCTCTGTCCGTAGTCTTTTGTTTGATATCTCTGTTCACAACAGGATGGATACTGTTCACGGGATGGCAAAGTGCCCCCAGACGGGAAAGTGGAAGGAATAACGTGACCTTCGGTGGCTGTTCACTCCGACAACACCGAGGGGAAGGCTCGGGGACTTGAGAGTCCCGAGGGCGCTGGCCGATGTGCCCGAAGCACAGACGTACGCCGACCCGGAATTACGGTACCCTAACCGCCTGCGACGACAGAGGCTGGGGAGGGAAAGTGCTGGTTCTCGCTCCCTATATCGAGTGCTATATTAGCACCTCCAAGTCGGTAGCCGTAGCAGAGCAACCTCCCATCGTGTCGATTTGTCAAGGCTTAATCACTCAACTCCCTACTAGAAATATCTGGGCGCATTGCCAACTGGGCAGTTTCGGTGCAACGCTCTTCATCGTGTTGTCCACAGTAAACACCCATCAGTATACGACCTGGGCTTTGCACAAGAACCATGCAGAGGCGAAACAGAGAGAGATGCGAAAATGATGATTCGTCCTCCCTGCAGATTCGTGTAACATGAGCGAGGCTCTCTTTTTTTGGTAACGTTAACGCGCCTACAGACGCAGTGGGCACTTGCGGCACTTCTCCAACAGGTCAACAGACCGGCTGGCTGGGAACTTTGTTTGGGTTCGGTCGTGTTACACATACACAAAACCGCCCGAGGACGGGCGTACCGAGGTGGCTAGGAGATACGTAGTAGATATACCAAAAGGGGCGGGGACAACGACGTTTGATGCTCACTACCGTCAATGTCTGAGGCAGGTATGCAGGACCAGAAGTAAGGTTCTCACCCCCAAGACTTTGGCGGCTTCGATCAGGCTTCGAAGCGCCGTTCTATGCATAGACATCGGATCAACACGACCAGGGGCGTCGAGACTGCCGGCAGTAGCCTCCTATACCGTTGGCGCGCTGGGTCCTCTCCACCAAGAGGAGAGAGTCAGGGGCAGATACCTACCGACATACCTATCCAGTTCCGTTGAAGTTTTGACCCCTTTTGATCACGACAGAAAACCAGTAATTGAAGCCCTTTCCGCCAGGCCAGGTGGTCACGAACCCCAGACCAGATCCTAGACCCGATCCCAAGGCCCCCGGGCCGCGTAGCCCAGCCAACCTTGAGATAACAGCCACCTCTTAAAAACTTCCTTTAGTTGTTGCCTGGTAATGCTTCCGGATGGGTGGGCCGCAGGGATAGCCTCACTCCCAGTTACCAGTCCCACATCGGTTTGATCGATCCGTTAACGGATCTTCAAACCACCAGCCTCGATCATCTTCAGGTGCTCGGGGTGCTCGGAGACTTTTCCGTTCAACTCCACATCTAACTCCATGATATATTCACCCGATCCGCAGTAGTTAGTCCTCAGAAGGATCGACTCCGCATAAAGGATCTCGGCTGTGCGCGTCTGTCGTGGGATTCTGAAGTTGTCGGTATTCCGATCCCCTATACCCTGCTCTGTACTGCCAGTTGGTTTCATGAAAATGGGTCTCTACGGATCACTATGGCCTACGGCACATGTAACGTCACTTCTGTTTCGGCTCCTTCCATATGTCCCCAGCATATGGCTGCTAAGTATCGTGGGATCGGTGTTGTCGGCTCCCCAAGCCACGAAGGTGACGCGGCGAGGCACAAACCAAGCCGCTGCTCTCTCCGCCCCCGCTCTAGACCGAGGAAGGTGAAGTGAATTGTCCGATATTCCAACATAGCCAGCCACAAAACTATGTCGGCGGCAGTGTTGCTGCTGCGTTCACGACCCGCCTCACGTTCCCCATCAACATTGCCAGCGCCGCCGCGCTCTCGTAGGACTTGGAGTTGTGACGGACCCCAGCGTGGGGCAGCGTCAGCACTAAGTGTGTGTATGTACATACGAAACAGGGGAGGCTTGTGAGCCCACACCAATCTCACCCGGCACATGGGGCGATTGAGTGCTGATGCGAGCAACGGCCGTTTATGCGGTCTTGTTCGGGCTGTCTGATTCGACCCTACCGCACACCACAGACACACCACGCCTACCACTCACCCGCTCGTCCATCCATCCATCTAACCATCTCTGAGCCCAGAACCGAGCACCCAGCCAGGCGGAGTTTACACCTCACCTCCGTCTGCCTGGCTCTTAACAGCCCGGAGCTGTGCCTCCTATGTCCGGCCCATCTCCAGTTCAGCATGGCACAGCAGGCGTATCAAATCCACGAGGGTTTCATCTTCTGTGTCCGCCCAACAACCCACAACTCCAACGCCGAGCGTTCGGTGATGGGTGTGAATGTACCGTGAGTATCACGTGAAGGACAAACGACGGAGCCATCTCCGTCCTCCCATTATCAGCCGTTGACATTCCTCCGTTTATTCCCGCTATCCTATCTGAACAATGGTCCCCTTGACACGGCGTCGTGACGTCAGCTGTCAAACGCTTCTCCGCCTTACTGTCAGCCCTACCGTCAGCCCTATCCTAGCCCCGTCACTAGTTAAAGAAACGGTCGAGTTCTTCAGGGGTTGGCCTGCTATTAGGGGGGTGTAACGATGTGTGGTGTGGGTCAGAGTAACCAAGAGTCGACTTGCCAATGGAGAATCATTGAGAAGCTATCAATCACTGCTTCCATCGCTCTGGCCTTCACGTTCCTGTGAGCCTCACGAGTCGGAAACGGACAGATACGAAGGGGACTACTCACCCAAGAATCCATGAGACCGTCAATCGGTGCCTGACCGTGGCGAAGGTACCTAGGTATCGTTTTACCCAACCAATACCAACAAACAAACCACACCTCCATTGCTACTATACAGAGTAGTTGCATATCCATAGATCGAAACAAACCTTGAAAAAGAGGCAACACGGCCGTCCCGGTCCCGGTTCAGACTCATTCTCCCCGACGCCGCCAGCCCACAAATCCATCCAAACTCCTCATTCGTTAACCTATTCGGAGCGGACTCAACCCGAGCAAGACTTCCCAGGGCACTCCCTGCTTTTACCGCGCCATCCCATGACTTTCTTCTATCAACACGTGCAAGCTTCCAGTGACGACGGCCCGATAAAGGGGGCCACCATCTACTAGGTACTTACGCAAGCAGGTTACATGTGATGAAGAAGAGAGGTTGCCATGGGTTGCCTGTGTAAGCTTGCTGCTTCTATATGCCAGATGTCCCTGGCAGGAAACCAAGAAAGTACCTAGGTAAGTAAGCGAAGTACACTTGATCTAGGTCTCTAGGTCAGGTAGTCCCTGCTTCTTAAGAAGGGGGTGTGTGTACTCCCTAAACAATCCGAACTCCTACTCCTCCTCCACCGCCTTTACAACTACAACAACAACAACAGGATATTCCAACAAACAGTTATCCCATCCTTCTCGTGTGACCTACCTGGTAGATAGGATGGGTAAATACTGTCGCCTGACACAAGAACTTACATGACACATACCCCGCCGAAGAGCGACCGATACCAGCTCCTGGGATACTGTCAGTAGTATGTATGTACGTACAACTACGTAGTTCTCCGTAGAAATCCACACACAGCCAACAAAAAGACACCCACGACTGAGGACACTCCTCTTCACATGGACAAGACTGTGACTTTCTGAACTAGCTGGCTGGCTGGCCCGTGAGAGGAGTCAAACCTCGGGGGGAGCAAGTCTATTCGGAACGGCGTCGGTACAGAGACGGACATGAGAACGCGTTAAGTTGGGAGTTGGTTAGAGGGAAGTGATGGTAATGACATAGCATGTGAAGTCTACTCCTTTTCCGCTCACTCACTTTCACTCACTCATTCACTCACTCACGTTAACGATGCCCAGTTCCGAATCTCTTTCCACCAAAGTAGGTATGGATGTGCAGACATGCCTGTCCAGGGATCACGACACAGGATGTTCTCAGAATAATAACACACCAAGCACCTAACAAGAGGAGTTGATGGCTAGAATTGACCTATCTTCACCTTGAAAAACATCCATCATACCCATCTCAATTAGGGCTCTTGACCAAACAAGAAATGTACACACATACATACAATACAGAGAGTCAAAGGAAAACACCAAGGAAATACTCGTATCGTCTCGTCTCGCCTTGCCTTGTCCTCAATGTGGCTCAACGCCCCGAATACCCTCAGCCATTCACTGTCCAGGCCAGGTCAGTCCAATCCATTCTTTCCTCCCCTTGCTTGTTCTAATTGCCATCCCATTTTCCACTTAAAAACTCCATACCATCCCCGATTAGGAGATATGATGCACCACCAAACACAGCTCATTTTCCACCAAATTACCATCCTCTCCCTTCTTGCAAACTCAACAATTACCTCCTCCCCTTCCATTCCCATACAGTTCATTGCCATACCCATACAACAGACCAACAGCATCTCGGGCTACACCACCCCTACCCCTTATTCCAACGCAATTCTACTGCTGCCCCTGAGTCCCAGCATTTCCACCACCACCGCCGCCCCTCTGCCTCTTCCCACCACCGCGTCCCCCTTCCCCAGGACCATCTGCCCCTCCATCCCTGGGCCTCTTGTTCCCGGCAGCCTGGCCACCACCAGCACCGCCGCCGGCAGCAGCCGCGGGATTGAACTCTCCAGCAGCGGGATTCAATCCACCGCCGCGGCCAAACCCGCCAGCAGCGCCGCCGCGACCGCCGCGACCCTGACCGCCCCGGCCTGGGCCGGCTTGGTAGAGACCCCTACCTCCGCGGCCTGCACCACCCCGCCCGGCGGGGACTGGGATGCCGCGTGGCTGATTCTGTTGTTGTTGTTGTTGTTGTTGCGGGGCCTGGCCTTGTTGTGCCTGAGCTTGGGCTTGAGCAGGCTGGGCTTGGCCTTGCTGACCAGCCTGCTGTTGCTGCTGTTGTTGTTGAGTTGTTGATGACGCCGGCTGCGGGAGATGGCTAGTTGCTGCAGCTGGAGGGGCGCCGAAGGGGTTGTTAATCGGAATGACGGACGGCGGGGGGATGCCGCTCGGTTTCGGCTGAGGGATGGCGCTCGGCGGGGCGGTTGTTGTTCCTGTCGTGGGAGTTGCGGGCTTGGATTCCTCTTTAGCTGGAGCCGGAGCAGCAGCTGTGATCTCGTTAGCACACCATCCCCCATTTGTCTCTGCTGGAGTAGAAAAACACATACCAGAAGCAGCCTGCCCAGCTTGGGCGGCAGCCGGAGCCGCAGCTGCAGGTGCGGCCGAAGGAGTACCAGCGGCAGCAGGATGGACAACCGCCACTGTCGCAGCCGCAGCCGCCGGGGTCGCCGGAGTTGAGGCAGCAGGCGCCGGCGGTTTCGCCTCCTTGGCGATATTCCAAACCTCCACCACGGGCCGTTGCGGCGTCTCCTTCGCGGCCGTCTCCACGACGGCAAGCTTGGCGTTGGCCAGCTTGCTCTGGCGGTCGAGCATGTTGATCCTGAGCGACGACTTCTTCTCCGCCAGCTCCCTAGCGTTGGCAATCTTTTGTTCGTACTCGGCCTTGATGGCGGCCTCGGCCTCCTCCTTGGCCTTCTTGGCCTCCGCCGCCACCATCTTCTTGACGTTGGCCTTGACAATGCTCGACACAGTGGCATTGGTGGCGACCAGCTGCCGGATCTGCGCGTCAGACATGTTGTTGAGATCGGGGACCTGCGAGGGCTGCTGGCCGTCGGCCGGCGCAGCGGTGCCCTCCTTGGGCGTCGCTGTCGCCATCTCGGCCTTGACGATGGCCAGCTCTTGCTGAAGCTTGAGGTCGAACTCCTCCTGCAGCTTGGCCCGCTCCTCCTGAACCTGCTTCTCGAAGTTATCCTTCGCCTCCTGGAGTTTCTTATTCAGTGCGGCCTTCATCTTATCCGACCGCGTCTTGAGCGTGGCCTCGGCCTGCTCTTCCAGCTGCCTGGCCTTCTCCTCGCACTCGGCAGCCTTGGCCTCGGCGGCGGCGATCTTCTCCTCCAAAGCCTTGCGCTCCTCGTCGGACAGACCACCGGCCGGTTGGGCCGAAGCAGCAGTGGCATCGGCCATGGTGACCTCCCCGCCGTTCGTTGTGGCGGCTTGTGCGAGGGCCTGGTCGCGCTCAGCGATGGCCTTCGCAAGCTCGGATCGGAGCTGGGCGACCTGTGCTTCGGCGGCAGCCTTCTGGGCCTGAACCTCCGCCAGCTCGCGCTGCACAGCTTCAAGTTGCTGGGTGAGCTGGGCAACCTGCTCCGAGTCGGCCGCAGCAGGTGTTGCTGCTGGTTGCTGAGCAGCCGGAGCCGCAGTTGCAGCCGTAGCCGCGGCTGCTTGCTGCTCCAAGGCCTTGTTCCGTTCCGTAAGTTCCGCGAGCTGCTGCTTCGCCGTGGACAGCTCCTTCTCGACGGTCGCCAGTTGCTGATTGACCGAGTCGAGGGTGCTCTGGAGTGTCGCCTTCTCGGCATTCGCCTCATCCCGCTGCGTCTTCATATTCCTAAACCTGGTCTTGAAATCCTCCGCCAGCTTCTCCCTCGTTGTCTTCCACTCGTTCGTCTTGGTCTCCAACGCCTCCTTCGCCTCCTGAACCTCCTTCTGCAGCTTCTCCACCGACTCCTTGAGGACAGCCCTCTCGGTCTCGAGCGCCGAGATGGTCTCCTTAAGCTGTTCCACCTCGTGCGGATCTCCCTGGCCGTACTTGCTGAGAATCGACTCGATCCGCTTCTGCAGCGCCTCGCGAGCCTGCTGCAGCTGCCGGATCTCCTGCTCTTTGAAGCCTTGGTCAAGCTCCAGCTCAGAAATGCGAGCCTCGAGAGGCTGGATCTTGTTCTCAAGCTCAGCAATCTTCTCCGACTTCTGCTCGAGCTGCGCCTGGGCGCGCTGATTCTCGTTGCGCAGCGTGACGTTGCTCTCGCGGATGAGGTTGAGCTCGTTCAGCTTGTCCATCAGCTCCTTGTGGGTGAGTGAGCTGCGCGAGCTGTCGGCATGGGCGCGCCGTTCCTGGTCGAGCTTGAGGCGCGTCTCGTCGAGCTGCGACTGCGCGTACTCGAGCTGCTGCTGCAACCTCTTGGCCTCCTGGAGCTTCATCTCGTACTGCACCTCGAGAATCTCCTTCTCGCGGCGCAGGTACGTGTTCAGCTCGCGGAGACCCTCGGTAGCCGTGTCGGCAAGCGCAGGCAACGGTCCTTCGCCGTCTGCCTGGGCCCTGTTCTGCTGCAGCGCGGCGATCTGGGCGGTGACGCTGTCGAGTTGCTGGTGGAGCAGCTTGTTTTGAGCGGCAACGTCCTCCCTGCGGGCCTTGATCTCGGCCATCTCGCGCTCCAACTGCTGGCGGCGCTCCTCCCACGACTGTTCGGCCTGGGCGAGCGAGAGCTTGGCCGACTCGGCCTCGGCACGCCAGGTAGCCGCGTCCGTCTTGAGCTTGTTGTGTTCGTCGCGGATCTGCTGGAGCAGCTTGGTCGCCTCGGCGTGCCTGACCAGTTCTTGCTCGTAATCTTGTTGAGCCTTGCTGGCGATTTCGGCCTGGGCGCGCAGGTCCTGCTGGTGGAACCGCGCGGCCTCCTTGTAACGTTCCTCCTCGTCCTTGAGCCGTGCAATCTCGCTGTTGAGCATCCGTTCCTTCTCCTCGTACTTCCTCACCACGTCGTTCTGCGAGTCGCGAAGCCTGTTGAGCTCGTTCGTGGTGTTCGACAACTCAGCCGTGAGAGCCTCAATACGTTGCTGAAGTTCGTTCGCAGCATTGGTCTTGGCCTCCAGCGCCGCGTCCATCTCCTCGCGGTACTGTTCGTGGGACTCGTTAAGACTGGCGAGCTCCTCTTCCATGTCCTTGCTGAGCTGCTTGAACTGCTCGGCCTGCTGCTTTGCGTTCTCAAGCTGGACATTAAGAAGATCCACGGTGTGCTTAAACTCCTGGGCCTCGTTCTCAAGCTCCTCAATCCGGGCCTGAGAGTCGTCGTTGGTTGTCGTTTCGTTAAGAGTGCCAGGGCGGGGGGTGGGCAGCGGGCGGAGACGCTCGGCGCGCTCCTGCGCATTGCGGAGTTCGATCTCGAGCTCCCCAACGCGAGCCTGCAGGTGATCCTTGGTGGTCTTGATCTGGACGTTCTCCTCCTTGATCTGGCTGATCATGGCGCTGAGCTCGTCGATCCTCTTCTGGAACTGCTGGGCATCAAACTCCTTCCGGAGCTGAAGCTTCTTGGTCTCCTCGACCTCGTCCGCCAGCTTCCGCTTCGTGGCCGTGAGCTCGCTGTCCAAGGCATCGATCTGCGCTTGCAACCTCCGCTTGGCCTCCGACTCAGCCAGCTCACGCTCGTTGAGCAGCGACTGCTGACCGGCCAGCAGGTCATTAAGCCTGGCCTTCTCCTGGGCCAAGTTCTCGTTGTCCTGGTTAAGACGCTCCTGGATCGACTTCCAAAGGGACTTCTCGGCGCGAAGGTTGGCGTTTTCGTTCCGGAGACTCTCGACCAAGCCCTTGGCATCAACCAGCTCCTCGGCGACTTGCTGAGTGCGGATATCCTGCTTGGCCGCGGACTCGGCCAGGGCCTGGTTGCGCTTCTGGAGCTCCTGCTTCTCGCTCTGCAGGGCCTTGAAGTTGGACTCGAGCATGTTGTAGCGCTCCGTCGCCAAGGTGAGGTGGCTGGACAGACGAGACACCTCGCTCTGCAGCGAGCTCTTTTCGGTCGACAGCTTGTCGATCTGGTCGCGCATGGCTTTCCTGTCGGTAGCCTGGTCGTTCCGGTACGAGTCGAACTGTGCTTGAAGTTCCCTGAGGGCGGCGGCCAGGTTCGCGTCGTCGTTGCGGGCGGGCTGTTCGACGCTCTGAACCACCTCGCGCTGGGCGCCTTCGCGAGGCAAGCCAAGCGCCTGCTGAATCTCAGCGGGTGACGCCTTCTGCTGGAGCATGCGGCGGAACATGTCACGTTCCGTCATGTAGCTCTTCATCCGGACGGTGATGGACTGAACCTCGTCTTGGAGGGCGGCGACGGTGCCGCGGAGCTCCTCCACCTCCTCATGGTCCCGATCAGCCTGCTGCTTGGCAGCCAAGGCCTCTTCGTTCTCCATCTTGGTCGCGAGCTCGCGTGTGAGCCTGAGAAGCTCCTGGTTCTTCTGCTGCAACTCGTAAATGTTCTTGAACGCCGTGTACCTCTCCGTGATGAAGCGGTGCGTGTCGGACATGTCGTCGAGAGCGTTCTCGCCAATCTCACCACGCTGAATCTTCTCAAACTGCTCCTTCTCCTCCTCGGTGAGGTTATCCTCGCCCTTTTCCATAGCGTGGATGTTGAATATGAGCACGTGGATCTGCGTGCTGAGATCGCGGAGCTGGCTCTGGAGAATGTTAATTTCCGCCTGGGCGCTCGCGGCGGCGCTCTCGGCCTTGCGAGCCATCTTGACCGCGGCATCGCGGGTTTCGTACGACTCCTGGAGAAGCTCCGACATTTGAGTAACGTCACGTTCGAGACGGTCCTTCTCGGCGCGCATTTCCTCAATCTCGGGCATCTTGGCGTCCAGTACGTTGATGACGTCGTCGAGTTCCTCCTGGAGCTTCTGGCTGCGCCGCTGCTCGCTGGTGAGCTGGGCCTTGACCTTGAGGAGCTCCTCGAGGGTTTCGGTAGCGCGGAACGACGCCTTGCCGCGGAACGATGCCGGCGTGCCGAAGGGCGAAGCGGGACGAGCCAGGAAGGAACCATTAGCGCGCGGTGTTTGCGGGGCCGAGCCCGGAGCGACATCGTGGGATTCGAGGACGGTCTTGAGACGGTCGATCTCGGACTGGAGCTCTTGGTTCTGTTGTTCGGCCTGGGAGAGCTCCTCCTTGGCCTGCTCCAGCTCGCGACGGACGCGGCGAACCTCTTCGGCAGCATCATCCTTGACCTGCTCGAGGCGGAGCTCGACCTCCTTGAGACGGGTCTTGTGGGTCTGGGCATGCTGGTCCTTGAGCTCGACCAAGCGTCGAGAAGCCTCTAGTTCCTGCTTGAAGCTCTCCTCGGCGCGAGCGGCGGACTCCTGGAGCTGCTGAACCTTGGTCAAAGCCTCCTCGGCCTTGGCCTGGGCCTCATCCACACGCTTGCGCAGCATCTGCTCGGTGCGGGTGAGTGACTCGATAGTGGAGGCGGCATCTTCGTTCTGGCGTTGGAGCTCCGCAATTCGGGCACCCTTTTCCTTGCGGATCTTGAGGTTCTCGGCCGACTTTGTCTTGAGCTCCGTCTCGTACCACTCGTTGCTGCGCTTAACGACCTCGAGCTCCTGCTTGAGGGCCTCCTCGCGGTACTTGGCCGAGTTGGCGGCGGTCTGCGCCGTCTGGACCGACTGGTTCAACGCCGTGATTTCCTGGTTGAGCTTCAGGATCCTCTGATGCTGCTTCTGGAGCTCCTCGGAGAGGGCGGCGTTGGCGGATGTCTTTGAATCGACGATGGCGAGCGTCTCACGATTCGAAGTCTCGAGAGATGCGATACGGGCGCGCAGAGTTTCAATTTCGGAGAGGGAAGTCGAGCCGGACGACTTGAGGGTCTGGAGTTCGTTCTCGAGAGCGCGGCGCGTCGATTCTGGGAAGCGCACGTCAGTCGACCACCCGACCACGACAGGTCGACAAAAGCATCAATTGAAAGAAAAACAAACCTTCAGCCTGGAGCTTCTGACGGAGCTCTTCGACTTCCTTCAAAGCCTTGTCGGCGGTGCTCTTGAACTGTTCGCATTTTGACTCGGCGCCTCGGTAGGCGGCTTCGAGCTCGACATTGAGGTGGAGCTTGTCCTGCTCAAGGTCGCGTAGCTTGAGGACGATGGCGTTCAGAACCGACGTGACGAGGTCGATAGTCGGGGCAGCGACCAGCTGTTGAAGGTCGGGCTCGGGCACGCCGGCCTGCGTTGAGAGGTAGACGATGTCCACCTCTGCGGCCGCCATGATGATGGCTGAATTTTTTTGTTTGTTGATGTTTGTCGACCCGACTTCTTCACGTCATGCGCGGGAATCGAAAAGGCGGGATGGAAAAGACGCGAAAAAGGAAGGATTAAATGATGGACGTGAAATGGAAAGAAAGATTAAAATCCACGGAAGGGAATGGGTGGTTTGAAGTTGGCGGTGGGTTTGTGGATGGGAAGTAGGAGTCGCCTTTCTTGTCCCTTTGCAAACCGACAAAGGAAAGAAATGGATGCACGAGGCGAGCCGCAACCGCGAAGCAGAAGAAACACACGGCCGGCAACTGTTTTTGGCAGGATCCTAGCGTTGCCTTAGCACGGCCAGCTCCCAAGAGCTTGGGTCGGCGCGCCAATCAGAACATCAGCCGACACAAATGTGGGGCCGGGATGTGGCCCGTGCAGGGTTGGCTCAGTACAGATGAAGTCATGTTGCGCAGCTGTCTGTCGTCGCAGTCCATCCACATGAGTCGAACAGACCTTACTGGTAGATTCGAGTTGGCAAGTCTAATATCCGAATTACATCTCAAGTCAATTACGCTCCAGATGACACTAAGAACATTCATCATCCAATACAATCAATCAATGTATTGGCATGTTTGATGGCAGCCAGACTTCAACTCCTGCTCAAAATCACCATCTCCAGTCACAGAGACTTCTTCCATGCTGCTCTGAGCCGGCAAGAGCACACAAGTGCCAAATCTCATCTCATTCATCCAAGTCCAACCTCCAAGGTGACAGTCAATATGGCTTTGTTGTACCACTGTTAACCAAGCTCTATACATAGAATATCCTATCTTCTCCCATCCCGATCTGAACCCAATTATCCCAATCCAACCTCATCTCGGGGAATCACCTTTGAAAAGCTTGGAGAAAATCAAACAGCGAAAATACTGGCACCAGATACAAACAAATGTACATCACCTCAACGCCACCCCATACTCCACCTAACCACCCACCACCCTCCTAACCAACACCTACCATCCGCCAACTATCTCCATACCCGCCATCTTATTCTCTCATTGCTGCGGTCCCTGCTGTCCCTGCTGCCCCTGCTGTCCCTCCCTCACCACTGGCGTCGCATCCATTTCATGATACTCCGGCACCGGCCCGCTCTGCCACGCCGACGGGGGATACTGCTGGCCCGGCAGCGGCGGCATCTGCTGCTGCTGAGGAGGAGGAGCATACCCTTGTTGCGGCGGCGGGGGCGGCGCATAGCCCTGCTGAGGAGCATACCCTTGCTGAGGATACCCCGGATACACACCTTGCGGAGGAGGGGGTTGATGCGGCGGATACCCCGGCGCGGGCGAGGTCGGATACGACGGCGGCGGGGGAGTCGGCTGGCCGATGTACGGCGAGGTGAGAGGAGACGGGTACGGCGGCTGGTGCGGGGAAGGAATGCCCTGCTGGGAGGGGGTTTGGGGTGGATGGTACGCGGCGTATTGGCCCTGTTGCTGGCCAGGGAGCTCGGGCATGTTGGGTTGGTGCTGAGGCGAAGCCTGGCCGTAGAGCTCAGGCACGTTGGGAGGAGGAGGAGCCGGATATTGACCCTGCAGTTCTGCGCGGCCGGCAGAGGGAGAGGGAGGGGGAGGAGTGGAAGAGCCGTGCAGCTCGGGACGGTTAGGCAGAGGCGGGTGAAGAGACGTTTGACCGGCCAGTTCGGCGTGGTTGGGCGGCGGGGAATATGGGCCTTTTCCAGAGGACAGAGGGGAGACGCTGTCGTTGCGGGCGGCGGCGGCGGCTTTGATGGTGCTGGGGGACGGGCTGGCCGGCGGCGGTGGCACGGCGGCGGCAGCAACAGAGTTGCTGGGCAGTTCGGCCTTGCCGCCAAAGTTGTCCAGGGCGACGTCCGGGTTGTCGGGGATGCGGACCGACTCGGCCTTGCTCTTCCGCACGGAGCGCATGATGAAGTAGATGATCACGCCGAGCACGATGAGACCGCCAAGACCACCGGCGACGGCGCCGATGATGAGGGCCCGGCTTGGACCGCTGCTGCCCTCCTCTTCCTCCTCGTCGTCGTTACCACCACCATTCCTGCTGCTGCCTCGGCTGGTTCCGGGCCCGTCTGTCTGCGCAGGACTTTGACCTTCGCGGGTGACATATGTCTGTTCGACCGAGTTTGCAACGCCGGCGGGCGTCACATCGGCATTGGCAGCGCTGCAGTAGTAATTATAGACCTGATTACGGTTAGTCAATAAGCCTGCCTTGGACTGCAAAGTGGCAAGTCACTCACCGAAACAGCCGACCGAACATCATCGACGGCGGTCGACCCGCACTTGTACTTGACCCAATACGAGATTTGGCTCGAGATATGGCTCGTCATGCCCTGTTTGAAGCAGGCGCAAGAAGCAAGAGCCTTCGGACCGATGGGGCAGAGGGAATAGGTTTGCTATCAGTAATGTTAGCAATGTTGGCTCACGGAATTGTCCACATTGTCGAAGGAATCGCTTACGTCCTGGACACCAGAGGCAAGACCAGAGGCCGCGCATTTTGCGAGGGAAGTGAACTCAGGCAAGTCCGTAATGTAATAGGTCACTGGATTCTGGTCAGCCGCTCATCCTGCAGGCCTTAAAACGCGGTGTACTGACTGTCGCCTGGAGGGTCACTCGGGATCGGGAAGCTGGTCGTCCCCTTGGCCATGTTGCAATACGCGTCGAGCATGTCCAGGGCCGAAGACGCATCGATGACGTGCCCCGAGCATTGGTACTTGGCTTGGGAGCTGGCTTTGGAACTGACGAGCTTCGAGTTGGCGGTCTTGGAGCAGACGCAGCTAGCGAGCAGGGCGGGGTCCGACGGGCAGAATTCGTAGGTCTGAGCCAGGGGTTAGGAGGGAGAGACAAGATATTTTGTTGGATATCCTCGTACCATGGTCCTCAGAGCATATCCAAGGGCGCTCTGGGCGCATGGCGCCAGAAATGTTATTTCAGGGAAATCTGTGAGGGAGCTCGCAGGCTCGGTGGGAGTTGGGAAGTCGAGGGTGACGGACGGGTCGCAGTAGGCGCTGAGGATCTGGCTCAACAGTTAGCATCGCCCCTTTTATCATATAGCAAGAAAACACCCACACTGCGCGCCGTCAACTGCTCTTCCGGGGCGGCCTGGGAACACGAATAGCTGATGATGGATGAGATCTTCTGCGAGACGGAGGCGAAGATGTTGTTCTTGGTGCAGAGGCAGGCTTGTAGGCCGCCCGGTTCCTCGGGGCACTCTTTGGAGGTCAGGGCCTGGACCTGCCAGCTCACGGCATCGTAGACGCAAGGCGCCTTTTGGGTTCGGCGACAAGTTTTGGTCAGTCTTGATCTGATATCCCGGAAAAATAAAGCTTGGTCGAGATGATGGTGAGCCTTACGACAACACTGAGGCCGGGCAGGTCTGTGATGTAGCCCATAGAGTTTTGGGCGGCTGCCGACGACGCGGCAAGCACGAGGCCGGCCGCCGACATCCAAGTCCGTCCCGGTCCCATGATGATGGTGGCTGGACGGAAAGTGAAGAACAAACAGAACAGACGACAAGGACGCGCCGTCGACGTCTGGCCGCCGACTGCGACTGCGGGGAGATCCCGGAGGGTTGAGATGGACGAAGTGAGGGTGGTGTTGGGTGTCCCGACGGCAGATCAGGAATCTGAAAGGGGAAGAAAATTCACCACGGCAGACGAGGAACCAGCACAATTCACATTCGTCACCAAGAGAAAACACCCATGGACGCGAGGGGCCCAGCGCGGATCGGGTCACCACAGCGTCAGCGGCAGGTCCTCGGGCTGGCAAACCCTCCGAGTGGCCACACCGAAGAGAAAAAGAGTGAGCATTCACGAGATGCAAGCCTTCGGGGAAGGGACGCTGCGAGCCCCTGTCTCAAGGGGGCCCCCATGATGATGGACAGAGCCAAGCCGGGCAGAGACAGGCAACAAACCACAGCCGACAACCGCAGCAAACAAGTGAACGCTGGAGCGGGAGCGGAAGGTGCCGAGAGTCTTTTCTGGCGGCGGACCGAGCACCCAGCGTTGACGGGGAAGGGGAGTTCGCTGGTTCCTTCTCTCTGGTGTCTTTGGCGAACTGTTTGAGTGGTGGAGACCCCTGCCAGCTGAACTTGACAAGCTTGAGCTTAATCTCAAAAAGGCTCGTCTCTGGGACGAATTAGCCAATAATTTACGTTGCATGGATGCAGGGGGCCATAGAGTGACCAATGAGAAGCGGCATGGCATGCGGCCAGCTGAACGGGGAAAGGACCGCGATCCCCTTGCACGATTCGACGACAACCGGGAGCCGTTTCATGCCTGCCAGGGTTGGCTGTGGGCTCTTCTTCGCGTCTTTGCGGCCTGATCGCTTTTCACTTCTGCATCAGGCCTCCACGATGCACATATCTTCTTAAACACCCAAACACCATCTCGTCGGAAACTCATCTGCCTCGTGGAACGAACGCACGTGAGACGCAACTACACCATGACAGCCACTCCCGCATCAAGGGAAAAGATCGCAGCCCGACCTCTCTCTGCACCAAGTTTGTCTGCCTTGCCATCACCCCGAGCTAGCTTTGCGCGCGCCAAGTCAACATCTGCCCAGGCCGTCTTGGCTGTCACGGCGGCAGAGAAATGAGCAACTCGGCCAAGAATATCATGCGACAAGCCACGGCTAGGCACTTTGGCCTTGAACAAGATCATCACGGAACAATCCGTCTTCAAGTCCCGAGCCCAGCAACGGCCTCCAACCGTTTCCTCACCACCCCCGTCAACACCAAGACCATGGGCTCACTATGCACAACTTGTGCCAAGTGAGCACTTGCAACCTGAAATCAACTCTACCCACCACCCTCCAACAACCCAACCCAACCCACACCACATCCTCCCGTCCCCATCCCTCACTTCCCCTCCAACTTCTTAAAGATCCCAACATCCAACGGCACCCTCTCCCCCAACCAAATCGCCCGTTCCGTATGGTTCCTCAACTCCCTCTGCCCCTCGCTCAGCCCGTCCCCTTCGTCCACCGTGTTGGGATGCACCAGCACCGAAAGCGGGCCCCTCCAAACCGCCAGCCACGGCACAAACGCCCCGAACTGCGCCGGCGTGAACAAGTTCACCTCAAACATGGCGATCGGGTGCGGCCCCACCGGCCCGTCCCACACCCGGTAGATGCGCAGCTCGGGGAACTCGCGCCGGATGCGTTCCCAGAGCTGGTGGGCGTAGGCGGTTTCTGTGTGTGTCTGGTGAGTAAGTAAGATACCAAGGGAGAATGAGGACGGAAAGAGGAAAAAGAATGGGGCTTTTTACGTTGTGGGTTGTTTTGGAAGTAGTAGACGTGTACGTCGCTGGTGGTACCCGTGTCAGTTCCGAAGGTCTGTTCAGTGTCCAGGGGCGTGCTTACAAGCCTCCCCTCCGACCATTGTCCAACGGCTCGGGGAACCGCTCGTATGCGGTGCTGAGAACGCCCGTCTGCGGGTTCTTGAAGCTCTTGCCGTCCTCGTTGCGCTCGTCTGGTAGCGGCGGGAGGCCCTCGTAGCCGGCAAGGGGCGATGGATATCCGGGGATTGGGCCGGACATGGTGGATTCTCGGGAGGGTTGTTGGATAAAGGGGATGGTGTGAAATGGATCCGAGGGTAAGTTTGTTGAACCTTGTCCCTACGTCCCTATTAATCTTGGGATGTTTACTTCCAGCGTTGTTTATATGTTGTTGGAGCGAGGAAATGAGGATGGTGGGTTTGTAAGCCGGTTCCACACCCCGCATTTGTCAAGCTCGAGCTCTTTGGCTTGTGCATCATGACGTGATCTGAACGCCGGCTGTTGCCGAGGCTTGACCTCAGTGTTGAAAGATCAGATTTATTGTTGATGCAACTCTGTTTATCTGATACTACAAAGCTGAATCTTTGTCAATTGAGGTACCATGCATCCGGTTCAGCTCCGGTCCCGTGGGCTCGGGACCCGGCATCTAACGTCCCGGTAAGGAATCCGGTTCTATGGTCCGGATTCGGATCCGGTCCCGACCCGGAGCTTCCGACCGACACATCTGCACACCGCTCTGGACCCCTCCGCCTCATAACTCTACAACAAATGACCCGTCTAGCTGTCTATACTTGAGCAGTCCATACCGGGGGCTTCGGATGGAAAAGTTGAGCACCGTTGTGGCAACAGCCTGGTACCCGCCAACCATCTTGTCGAACTGATCCAGCGAATCCGGGTATTTCTTCGCGACTCGTGCCCGGACGGCTGCGGCACTGCGGTCAAAGTCCTGGATGCATTGATGGATATCTTGGATGATATGATCCACGGCCCCCTGAAGATCCGTGTCCAGCGCGCACATCGTGATGGGGATGAGATTGCTGAACGCTCCGTCTTTCTGCCCAGCGGTGAGCAGCATGTTTTGCGGAATTGTGTTTCTTGGGCAGGGCAAGCTTACCAGCTCTTTCTTGAATGAGAATAACTCATTGATTCTGGGGAGTGTTGTTAGTTTCACTATAGTTTCTCAACACCTTGGGATGGCTTACTGGATGAGCAGCTTGTTGATACTCAAGCCCATTTCTGAGACCTCCTTCAATGCTAGTATTTCATCTGGCAGCGTGATGTGGTTCAGAATCCTGCTTCCGTTAGCACATCCAAACCATGTGCGAGACATGAAAGACCAAGTAGACGAGAGAACGCACCGAGTAAGAACCAAAAACACCTCCACGGACGACGTCTTCAGCCGCCAACCATAAAACTCCTCCACGCTCGGAACCCTCCCCAAAAGTCTCGCCCGATACTCAGTCACGCATCCTTCCATGTACTCCTTCAACCGACCGGCCAGTTCACCCGTCAGCTCCTCCCTCCCTGCACACAGCTCGCGGAGTCGCTTCCCGACGTCTCCAAAGCTGGCGCACACTTTGGTCGGAGCGGCGGCAGGACTGGGTGTGCTATCGACCCCTGTGGAGCTCCCGAGGCTACGTTCCACAAACGCAACCGACTGTCGGCAGTAAGCTTCGGCATCGGACAGGTCGCCGTCCCCGCCATCGATGGCGTCGTCCCAGAGGAAGACCCAGACATTGTAGAAGGCAGCAATTTCGAGGATGTCGTAGGGCGCGTCGGGGAATAGCCTTCCAGAGAGGGACGGTCAGTCAAATCGGATGCGGATGACTAGCGCTCATGATAGGTTCCGTTCGTCGCCTCAGAAAGGAGGGATAATCTCGCCGAGGTGATCCATAAGGAAACTTACCCAGCAGCAAATAGACCTATATCCGCCGCCTTAACCTTCTCCAGCGTCGCCGTTTCTAGAATTCTCCGTTCCTCCCTCTCTTTGTCCACTTCCGCTCCACTATCCTCGCTCAGTAACAACTCCGCTAGCCGTACATCTACAGCCTGCTTCACCTGTTCATGGAGGGGGTTGATGCCCTGCTTCCAGGCAGAAAAGGCTGGCTGGAGGTTGGGGATGAGGAGGCGCCGGCCATGGAAGGTTGAGGAGGAGGGGATGGAATGCGAGGGCATTGGCCGGGAGTTTGGGTTGAAGTCAGGGACATAAATAGAATGAGGAGTAAAAGGGGAATAGGGCAAATAGAATAGATCCCTTTAGATAAAGTCGACACAGAACTTTTATATTTCCTTCGCCAGGGGTTCAGGGACAAGTCCCTAAGTTCTAAGAGTTAAGTTGTTCGAAGACAACTTTGCCGCTGCAAGGATCCACATCACACAACATCAACACCACCTTGCATCCTGCAGCTTGGAGAGAAGAGAGTAACCCCTCCTTGTCCAAATCCAACACAACCGTCTCAAGGAAACAGATAGGACGAGTTTCCCCGACAAGTTCGGACGATCCTCGCTATTAAATCTGTTAAACAACAAAACCGTCTACGCTACCTAGGGCACAATGGTCATCTCACGCTCGAACCAAAATACCCAGCGGTTTTCGTCCGATATTCCAGCCTCATCGCTACCGTATGTCCGCTGGGCTCTCGAACACCCGCCCCATTGCATACGAGTATATATCTATCTGAATTCTACTTACATCTCCGCCCGATCTCGGTTCATACGTCCGTCCCGATCTTATATGTCCGTCCTAATACTACACGTCCGTCCAAGCCTCATATGTCTGTCCGAATCTTAGATGTCCGTCCAAATTATATACATCCGTCCCAAACTTATACGTCCGTCCCATTCTCACACGTCCGTCCAAATCTGATATATCCATCCTAAGGTTCACTCTTCTGCTGGCCCTTTGTCAGATGTATGAGTACAAGCAGCTTTTATCTCTACATTTGGTGGTTGCAGGTTGAAAGGCTGACCTCTACAAGTAAGGCGGGCGGTGTTACTAGTGAGCCACTGACCATGGTGATAACGTTGCGGCGACCAAACAGCAACAGACCGACGATCTCGCCATCATCCTTCTCGCCATCATCCTTCTGCCGCCTGGAGTACTCCGTAACCCCTGAAGAGGCTGTTACCGCACTCCATCCAACTCACCGCCACGGCTGAACAGGCAAAAGAGTGAAGAATGCTTGCACGAGACATGGTATTTTGAGGGGCCGCAGTTGCATCAACAGCTTCGTTCATCACCTCTCCGGTTAGTGTTGTGTCAGGGGATTGCCCTGGGTAAAAGTACCTTTGGCGATCAAAGGAGCTCCTCTCCCTGAAGGGTGCGACTTGCCAAAGAGGCCTAATTCGACAGCGTAGAACGTGGCTGCTGGTATTCTCGCCACTTCATCTCGTCAGACGAAAGAGACACTGGAACGATAAACCCTAGGAACTTTCTGCTCTCCCAGACCTTTAACCCTTTGATCCTTTCTTTTCCAGCCACGGAAACCGTTTAAGTTACTTGCTCTCTCAAACTTTCCACCTTTCCCTCCTTTCTTTCTCAACCTCGAACACCCTTCAACTTGTTTGCTCTCCTAGGCTTTCTTCCGTTTTCCTTTTCTTTACTTTCCTCTTTTCTTAACTTTTCCTTCTATTTTCCTTAAACCCCAGATCGTTTAACTATTTGCTCTCTTAAACTGTTAACCTAACCTTTTCATCCTTTCTTCTTCTCTTTACCTCATTTCTTCCTTCCCTGTTTTCTCCCCTTTCTCTCTTTTCTTCCTCAAACCACGGAAACCGTTTACCTTTTCGTCTTTCAGACTTTAACCCCTTTCCTCGTTTCTTTCCTTTCCCTCTTTTCTTCCTCAAACCACGGAAGCCATTTAACTTTTTAGTCCCTCGGACTTTCGACCTTTCCATCTTCTCTTCCCTTTCCCTCTTTTCTCCACTTTCCCGACTTTCTTCCTCAAGCCACGGAAACCGTTTAACCTTTTGCTCTCTCGAACGGTCAGCTTTTTGTTCTTTCTTCCTTAAACCTCGGAATTCGTTTAACGTTTCGTTCTCCGAGACTTTCAATCTTTTCCTCCTTCTTTCTCAATCTCAAAACCCTTCAAATTGTTACTCACCTATACTTCCCTTTTCCTTTTCTTTATGTTTCCTCTTTTCTTCCCTTCTCCTCTCTTCGTTTTCAACCTTTTGTTCTTTTATTCCTCAACCCCGGAAACCGTTAAACTTTTTTGCTCTCCTAGACTTTCAACCTTTCCTCTTTTCTTTCTTAACCGAGGAAGCCGTTTAACCTTTTGCTCCCTGAATTTCAACCCTATCCTTTCTTTCTCAACGGCTGCAACCGTGTGACTTTTTGCCCTCTCAGATTCTCGACCTCTTTCTTTTCTTTCCCAACCGCAGAACCTGTTTAACTTTTTGCTCTCCCGGACTTTCACTCCTTTCCTCATTTCTCCCTCAAGCCATGGAAATCCTTCGACTTTTCACTCTCCTAGACTTTCTTCACTTTCCATCTTTTCTTCCCTCTTCCTTCCTCTTTTCTTCACCTTTCTTCTTGTCTTCGCTTTTCCTCTCTTATTCAAATCACGGAAACCATTTTTCGATGAACCCAACAGCAACGCTCTTCGTGAATGTTGCGAGGAATAACAACAACCCAAGCCTTGGCGACACAACGCCGCCGCCGACACCATTACCACCTCAACTACTTCAGACGAGCAGAAACACCCAACTTTCACGAAAATCATGATGAGGAGCGAAAATTACCCAACCCGTGGCGGCCGGCACGGAAGCACCGAACTCACGATAACCACGACCCCTCCGGGTCTTCACCGGCAGCGTCGGTCTCACCCGTTGAACAAAGAGTCGCAACACTGCCAGCGAATCAACACTACGACGACGACGACCACGACGACGACGACCACGACGACGACCACCACCACCAGTTCCTGACCCTTCGAACACCCACAACCAGGAGTGTCACATCATGAGAGCGACAACCCACCTCCGTGGCCTGATTGTCGCCTAGAGTTCCTCTGGCAACACTGGTTAACTCCACTGTGGCACGGAGTGTCACGGAGCCGAGCGGCGTGGACTACAGCACCATCGATTCAACCTCCCCCACCTACAACACCAACACCAAGAGGCTGGCAGAGGTCTTGATGCCTCAACCTCGCTGGTAAGCTCTGCCGCGAAAGAGTCGCCGCCGCGACAACGCCTGGCAACTCAGGCAACGCCGGATTACTCTGCCGTGGCGGGTGTTGTTTGCAACGCCAGAGCGGCCCAGATTGCCATGTCCCACTTCACGGCCTCGACTCTCAGCACGGCGCACAATACCGGCACGATCGGCAGAGTTGAGGTCAGTCTTTGACACAAAGGCACTCAGGCCCTACCCAAACTTCAGGCTTGTTCGTGCGGATGTAAAAAATCACGCCAAAGATGTGCATCTACTGGACATGCAGTATCGCATACCAACTGAGATCAACAGGTTCCCCAGCCAAGAATACTCAACCTCAGAACCGGACGCAATGGCTCAGATGCAGCAGATGAGCCAGCAAGGCGGCGAGCCTGTCATGGGCATGAATCAGGACGGCATGATCCAAGGTCCTGGTGGTCCGACTGGTCATTACCGGGACCGGACATCCGACGACGACTTGAACGACACCACTCCCTGGTGATGGAGGTCACCAACAATACTCCCCCGGAATCTCTGGAGAGCCAAACGGAACCGGCTCCCAAGTCCAAGAGGGACAAGTTCAATACCTCATCTGGACTCATCCTCAGTCACTGGGTAGGAAGGGGGCTCATCCATGACCTCGCTGCGGGCGCTCTCACATACCACACTTATCGCTAAGGCGTCAAGTCTGCCTCCCTTGACCTCGCCGGGAATACTTCTCTACCACGCACCATCATCACGGCGGTAACTCCTCGACGACTTGACATCCTCACCGTTCATTGCCGCGCCGGCTCGCTTCGAAATCTAAACCTTCAACTTCTTCCGCCATTGGAATATCCCAAACTCGCGGAAGTCGTCGTCGCGGAAAAGTCGTCGTCTACGAAAATACGCCAGAGATTATCGTCTCGTCTTAGAAAGACCATCGCCCTATCATCATCATCAATAAAAAAAGAAAAAAAAAATCGCGGCAACGTTTTCGTCGCGGAAAAGCTCATTTTTATCCCAAACAATCCATTCTCAACAAAGCCCCCGTCGCGGTTGTCGTTGTGGAATCTTTTTCGGTACGCTCACTACCGACCGAGCAACAACCGTCACAACCATCATTGCAGCTAAGTGTCACCCCATCACGATCTTTACAAAGTATACTCACTCACAATCGTCAGGGCGTCAACAAGAAAGGAACATGAACAAACCTCGCTGCGAATCCAGCAGGCACGGAAGTCATGCAACTTTCCTTCGTCACAACACAAGGCACGGGCACAAGGAACAAAGCACAAGGGCAAAGCATACATCAACAACACCAGAGAGCAGAACCTGCAGCAAGGAGACAGCACTCGCATACACAACCCGATGAATTCGTTTCATCTCTACTACCTTCTCATGAAAGCCCACGAGGAAAACTCCAATCTCGCAGTGGATTCCGCCGTCGCGGAGACCGTCGCGGAGAGTCACGCAACTTTCCTTCGTCATCACAGCACAAGTCACGGATAGCGGCGGCGGCAGCAGCGGCGGTAGGAACAAAGCAATACGGTACATACATGAGAAGACATCTGACGAATTCATTTCTTCCGACCACTCACAAAGCAAACCACAAGAAAAATTCCAATCTCGGCACGGATCCGCGGTCGCGGCACACCGCGGAGCGTCGCGGAAATTCCTCCACTTCATCGTCGATAATATCCTGTTTAAGCCTTTCCGAAGGCAGCGGCGACAGCGGCGCCGGCATCCTTCTCCTTCTTGTCGAGGTCGTCGAGGTGGTGATCGGTGTCGACCTTCTCGCCGGTCTTGGTCTCGACAACCTTGTCCTTGGCTTCATCATCATCAGGGACATGGTAGTGGTGGTGGTAGTGGTGGTAGAGATACGACGAATCAGCTCAAAGAAGTGTGAGCGGCGGAACTTCTCCGTTGACGATGACTCTCGAAGTCGTCGAGGTGGTGGTCGGTATCAACCTTCTCCCCAGTTTTGGCATCGTCGATGAAGCCGTCTCCGTCAACAACAACCTCCCGGTTGGAAATACGGAGCATGAGCTCGAAGAAGCGGGAGCGTCGGAACTTTTCCGAGGTGTTGTTCATAATCGTGGTCATGGTCATGGTCATTGCCGTGGTCGTGGTCGTGGTCGTGGTCGTGGGTGGTCCATGTTCACCTCTTCGCTCGTCGCTCTCCCATATGCATCACAACACAAGGCACAACATAAAGTGCAGGCACAAGCACAAGACAGGCACAGAAAACAGAAACAGCGGCGGCGGTAGCGGCGACGTTAACAACAAAGACAAGATGGCATGGCACACACACACACACACACACACACACAAGAGGACACCAGACGACTTCATCTCTTCTGACTACTCCCTAACAAAACCACAAGAGACACAAAACCATGAGAAAGAAACCCCAACTTCGCCGGGACGGTGGCTGTGGCGTCGCGGAGAGTCACAGAAATTCCTCCCCTATTCTTGACGACCTCCTGTTTACGCGGTGCCAGCAGCCGCGCCGTTCTCGTCGTCCTTGCTCTTCTTCTTGGAGTCTTCGAGGTGGTGGTGGTGGTGGTGGCGGTTTTTGCCTTGCCGTGTTCATCACAACACAAGCCACAAGTACAGGCACAGGCAGGCGCAGAGAGCAACAGAGCAAGGAAGCAAGACAGCACACACACATGAGACGACCCCTGACGAAGATACCTGACGAATTCATTTCATCTCTACCTCCTCTCTAAGACAACTAGAGCAAGAAAACCTAACCTCGCTGCGGCGGTTGGCGTCGCGGAGGGTCGCAGAAATTCCCCCGTTCCATCTCGATGATCTCCTGCTCAGGCCTTACTAGCAGCAGCAGCGTAGGCGTCGACGACTTCGTCCTTAGTATCATCATCGTCAAGGTTATAGGGGGAGTAATAGTGGTACTTAACCCCCTTTTCGTCCTTCCTTATTCATCACAACACACAAGATACAGCACAAACACAGGTACATGAACATATAGCAGCGGCAGCAGCAGCAGCAGCAACAACAAAACACATATATGAGAAGACATCCGACGAATTCATCTCATCTCTACTACCTCCCCAACAAAGCCACAAGACAAAGACTCCAACCTCGCCGCGGCTCCCGTCGCGGACCGGCTCGGAACTTCCTCCCCCATCCTCGGTGATCTCTCAAGCCATACCAGCAGCTGCGCCGGCATCGTCGTCTTCTCGAAGTCGTCGTGGAGGAGGAGGAGGTGGTGGTGGTCCGTGTCCACCTTCCGCCTTTTCGTCTCATCATAACACAAGGCACAAGTACAGGCACAGGCAAGCACAGAGAGCAGCAGCGACAAAGCAAGACGACACACACATGAGAGGGCACACAGATATGAAGAACACCTGGCGAATTCATTTCATCTCTACCTCCCTAACAGTACCAAGAGAAAGAAAATCCCAACCTCGCCGCGGTGGCCGCAGCGACGGCGCGGAAATTCCTTCACCATCCTCGAGATCGTCCTCCTTAAGCCATGCCAGCAGCCGCGCCGGCGTCATCGTCCTTGTCCTTTTTGTCCAGGTCGTCGAGATGGTGGTCAGTGTCCACTTTCTCGCCAGTCTTCGCGTCAACAAAGCCGTCTCCCTCAACGACGACCTCCCGGTTCGAAATACGGCGCATGAGCTCGAAAAAGTGAGAGCGGCGGAATTTCTCGGAGGTATTGTCGGCCACGGCGTTGACAATATCACCGGCGGCGCGGGCAAGTGCCTCGTCGGCGGCGCGCTTCTTGTCGGCGGCATCCTTCTCCTTGTCGGCAGCCTCTTGCTCTTCGGCAAGCTTCTCGAGGTCGGCGTTGATCTGGGCCATCTCGGCCTCGGCGCGCGGTCCGTGCTGCGCCATCCAACGGTCTTGCTCAATGGCGAACTCGCGGTCGAGAGCCTCCTGCTCCTTAGCGGCGGAGGACTGTGCGAGGTTCTGCTCAATATCGGCGAAGATGGCCTCGAAGAGTTCGGCTTGCGGATCGGCAGTGGTCTCGGCAGTGGTCTCGACAGGAGCGGCAACTTGGGCTGCGGCAGCACCCGGGGCGACAAGGCTGTTGGTCATGATGGGACCGCCGAAGCCAACGGCAGGAGCTCCGAACATGGGACCGCGAGAGAAAGTGGGGCCGGCGATGTTAGCGACCGGCTGGTTGGCAGGAGCCATGGTGGCCGCATGAGCTTGGACGCGCATGGCGCTGGCAGCGACAGGACCGGCAGGGCCGGCGGCGGCGATGTTCATGTTGTTGAACTCTGCGACCCAGTCGTTGGTGATGTTGCCAGCGGTGGAGGGACCAGCGATCGGGCCAGCATGGGCAGGGCCGACGGGACGGAAGGCAGGGCCGGAAAGGGCGGTCATGTCGAGGCCAGGGCCGAGGGTCGGCTCCATGACCGGAGCGGCGGACTGGAAGCTGTTGAAGGCAGCGTCGGCGCCATTGGTGAAGTGAGCCTGAGAACGGAACTGGAGAGGAAAGGCTGGTCAGTTTTGCGCCCATTTGCGACGACGTTTTCGCTGAAGCGGAAGCGGCGGCGACTTACGTTGCCCAGACCGGACTGAGGAGCGCCAGTGATGCGGTCTTGATGAATCGAGCGATCGCGCTCAAGATGATTCAAGAGGTTCTTCGCCCCGTTGGACGGGCCACACATCGAATCGGCCATTTTCGGTGGAGTGGAAGTGATAATGAGACGAGACGATGTTGGTAAGAAGAAAGCGGCGTGAAAGGCCTAGTATATACTTTGCGCCGAACTCGAAGAGTCGTTGCAATGCTGAGTAGCGAAGTTCGCCCGAAGTAAGCTCGAACCCAGACGGTTGCGAGAAAAGGAAGAAGGAGGAAGAAGCCGAGGTTGGGAGAGCGGAGGGGTTCTTAAGCTTTGGAATTTCTCCTCGGCGGCAAATTTTGGGAAACGGGGCACAAGAATATTGTCAGCGGCATGGTAAATAAAACAATTGTGTGGGCGCCATTCGCAGGCAAGAAGGGCGGGTCCGGTTGGCTCGGCGACGGTGTCGTGGGTGTTTTGGGGGGGGGAGGTGGTGGTGATGAAGATGGCGATGCGTCCGAGACGATGGTTTAGGAGGTGGACGTCGGCACTTGGCCATGTGCCGATGCCGAGCGTGTGATTGAGGGGCATGCTATGTCCGGACAGTGCGAGTTTATATGATCCGGTGATACTCGCACGGACTATATCCACCATCCCGCACTCTGTTTGTTCACCTTGAGCTCACCGAGACAGACCCATCTTCACCTTGGTTTCTGGCCAGGTGGACATGGACCAGGGGCCGCATCACCGCCAAGGCCAGGCCAAACACGACACCTTACTGACTGCACCTCAACTGCTGCACCTCAGCATCCTCAACACTGCGACACCACCAGCACAACACTGCTATTCACGCCCATTCATCCCATTGACCACCACAACCACAATACCACCGCGAGACGAATTGCCCCGCCTGAGCCCTGACACATTGTTCTTTCTGGATTTTTGATTGATTTTGTGGAAGACCAGAACACTGCCGTTTCACAATGGTGCGCCCTCCCCCTCCTTCACAACCACCTCCTCTCTTCCTCATTTTCTTCCTCTTCTTATTCTCGACCAGGAAGAATAGGAACCCAGAATTGGCATTTTCCTAGATAGACAATAATACTAACCCACCTTCACCATGCAGGCGGCAGGAACACAAGTCATCGCCAACTCTGGTCACGACGACATGATTGTATGTCTGCCCGATGCCACCACCACCACTTCCTCCCCACCCCGAGTCTTGCGAGTCCCGGTGACCTTTCGAGCCGACGAGACGAGACGAGGCCAGACCATCCAAACCCTCCTCCGTAGCCCATCCAATACAATAAACCAATGTTCTGACCTGACCCGATCCCTCTCCAGCATGATGCAGTCCTCGACTACTACGGCCGGAGGTTAGCCACCTGCTCCTCGGACCGGACCATCAAGATCTTTGAGATCGAGGGCGACACACAACGCCTGACCGAGACGCTGAAGGGGTATGTCGGACCGTTTCCTCGACCCATTTCTTCGGTAGTGATCCAGAAATGAAAACTCACATTTCCCTCCACCCAAACCAGCCACGACGGCGCCGTCTGGTGCGTCTCCTGGGCCCACCCCAAGTACGGCAACATTCTCGCCTCGGCGGGGTACGACGGCAAGGTGCTCATCTGGCGCGAGACGTCGGGCTCGTGGCAGCGCATCTTCGACTTCTCCCTGCACAAAGCCAGCGTCAACGTCGTCGCCTGGTCCCCGCACGAGGCCGGCTGCCTGCTCGCCTGCGCCTCGTCCGACGGCAACGTGAGCGTGCTCGAGTTCCGCGACAACAGCTGGGAGCACGCCATCTTCCACGCCCACGGGCTGGGCGTCAACTCGGTCTCGTGGGCGCCCGCCACCGCACCCGGTAGCATCGTTAGCAGCAAGCCCGGCGGCGGCGTCACGCGCCGCTTCGTCACGGGCGGCTCCGACAACACCCTCAAGATCTGGGTCTACGACCCGGCCATCAACACATACAAGCTCGAGCGCGAGCCGCTGACGGGTCACACGGACTGGGTGCGCGACGTGGCGTGGAGCCCCACGGTGCTGCAAAAGAGCTACATTGCCAGCGCGTCGCAGGACCGCACCGTGCGCATCTGGACCAGCGACCCGGCCAACCCGATGCAGTGGTCGTGCAAGGTGCTCAACTTTGACGCGGCCGTCTGGCGCGTCAGCTGGTCGCTGAGCGGCAACGTCCTGGCCGCGTCGGGCGCCGATAACAAGGTGACGCTGTGGAAGGAGAACCTCAAGGGCGAGTGGGAGTGCGTCAAGACCATTGAGGAGTAGAAAAAGAAAACTTAGAGGGATGGGATGAAATGGAATGGATGGAGCAAGGGCGTTCATGGGTAGAGTTAATACAGTTTGTTGGCCATGCTGGCTGGCTGTCTGGACCAAACCTCAACCATCTATCTCAACCACGCTGATGTTCTCGGTGATGTTGAGGATACAGCTAATCTTGGAGCAGAGCTATTTTATCTTGTACTAGCTGCAATCCATCTCGTGGCTATCGTCGAGATGCTTCCATCAATCATCCATCCATCCTCCACACCAAATCCAGCACATCCATTTTCTGAACAACGCTCTCAACAAAGATATCACCTCACCGCATCCAACCCGCCATCCCCGCACCGGCACCCGCGCCCACAACCATCCATCCCCTCCCAAACTTAGCCGGCACCGGCGTCGCCCTCCTCACACCCGCCGCTCTCGACGTCACGCTCGTCACCTCCCCGCCATCTCCTCCAGCGGCCTGCGTCACAACCCACACCTCGCCCGTCGCGTCGCTCGACACAAACAGCCTCTCCCCGCTCGCGTCCCACGCCAGGCCGACCGGGCGCAGACACGCCGGGCCGCCTCCCCAGCGGGCGCAGATCGACACGTCGGGCGCCGAGAGAATGTTGCGCACCGCGTCGAGGCTGTTGGCGGGGGCCGTGGGCTGGGCGGTGGTTGTGTCAAAGTCGAGATAGCTCAGGCTGTAGCCGGCGGGCTGGTCGCGGTTCCAGCTGCCGTGGAAGGTGACGAAGGCGCGGTCGCCGGCGGGGGAGAACTTGATGTCGAGCGGGGCGGTGTGCGCGCGGAAGGTGATGCGGGGAGGGGTGGTGTTGGCGTCGCACCACTCGTCGGAGGCGGTGGTGTCGTTGAGGGCGAACTGCTTGCCGACGGTCAGGGAGTCGATGTTCGGGAAGTCGGTCGTGTTCCAGAGGGCGAGGCAGAGCGGGTAGCCGTAGTTGGCGCCGAGGAACGGGTTGGGGTTGTCCTCGTCCGGGACGGGCACGCCGTGGAAGTTGAGCTCCTCGCCCGGGTTGTCCTCGTGCACGTCGACGCCCGCGCGGAAGATGTTGTCGGCGCTGTTCTCGACGGACCAGATCTCGCCGGTCAGAGGGTGCTCGCCCACGCCCACGCTGTTGCGGAGACCCCAGCCCACGAGGGTGCCCGAGGTGGCGTACCGGTAGGGCTGCCCGCCGTTCGCGGCGAGAGCGGCCTCGGAGACGTTGAAGGCGCGGATTTGGGAGACGCCGGTGGAGACGTCCTGCGCGAGCGGGTCGATGTTGGGCCCGCTGCCGCGAGAGACGAGGAGAAGGTCCGGGTACTTGCGGGAGAGGAGAAGGGTGCGCGTCGAGTGGCCTCCCGTCGCGTGGCTCATGCCCGTGACGAGCCGCGTGCGGTTGGAGACGGTGGCGGTGGCCGCGTCGTAGGTGTAGCGGTCGGCATACTCCACCGTCGAGACGTACAGCGTGGTGCCGTCGTCCGAGAGATCCAGGCCGTGGTTGAGCTGGGAGGCGTTAGATGGTCTTCTCTGCCTTAACAATGGTCCAAGACAACTTACCCCCGGCTCGGGAATGATCGTCTTCTTCTCCTTCACCACCAAGCAGGTGCCCCCGTAGTCCTCAAACGTCAGGCGGGTCAAGCCGACGCCGGGCTCGACGACCAGCAGATTTCCGGCCGAATCGAACTTGATGCCGCGCGGGCGCGAGAGACCGGTGGCCACGAGCTGGGCCTTCCAACCCTCGGCCACGACGGGGGGATTGTAGGCCGGAGTCAGGTTATTTGGGCATGCGGCCTGGGCGTTGGCCGGACTGGGGGAGGACAGCAGACATGCTGTCGCCAGGACCGCTGCCAGGGTAGATGGGGAGCGTTTGCTGGCGGGGGCAATCATCATGGAGGCTCAATTCATCTATCTGATCGTGGAGTCCTGAGGTGCGTTGATGAGATGCGGTGGCACAACGGAATGAATGGATGGAATGGGATAGAATGGACTGAAGACGGGACTTATAAGTGCATGGCTGGTTCCGAGCTTGGGTACTTCATCCGGAGTTAAGCAACCCTTTCCTCCATATGAGCAAAACAGACAAAAAGTTGGCTAAACTCGGGTTCCAAGATCCTGGTCACCGGTTTCTCAATTACCATGCAACGGACGTCGCGTCGAGGCGTTTCGCTTTCTTGTCCTGTTCGTTGAGCCGAGAGATTCTAACCAAGTTCCATCCAAACAAGAGAAAGCAGGATCGAAAGCGGCACGGCAACAACCCCGGATGTTATCGACTGCTACCCCTCCTTAACGTAAGCTCAGGTACCTTTAGAGGTAAGGTATATTCCAGAACCTATTGAATGAATGGCTGGCTCGCGTGCGTGCCGCTGTCCCTCCGTCCCTCCCACTCGCTGGAATGTCGCCGACTGGCTATGCGCTCCATTCGGGCGACAGCACGGCACCCCTTGCATTTGCGTGGTCCTCGAAGTGTCGTTGTGCTTTGATGCCGGCCGAGTCCATGTTGGGATTCATGCCTTGTCTCGCACCGGAACCACACCCCGTTTTGGGCAGGTCGGCCCATGATGTCATGTCCCCCGATTTGTACCTTGTCTTCCGTATCTCGTCTCTTTTCTTCCCGGCCCCTCGCATTCTAGCCCGGTTCCTTGCTCCCGACCGTTAAGCCGGCTATCATGTTCTGCCGCAACGTGGATTGCGTGGCCATGTGCATCTTGCGTAACTCGACCATCTCGGCTGGAGAAATGTCACTACACTAGTCAGCGAAGTCAAACGCTTGTAGATAGGCAAACAGCCCTGAAAACAACAAAGAAAAGTCCAAGTTACGATTGGGCCTGTTGTTGATCGTGCCATTCTCAAGTTGAACCTGTTTTGGGAAATAACGTAGCCTTGGTCGACCTATACTCCGTAGTACACCCAACAAAGGTCAAGTCAACCACGTTCTATCCATCAACACCAACCTCTCATAAAGTACCTACCATCCATCTACACCTCAACCCTGCAGTCCCAAAGGACTAAGTACCTTAGCCAAGGACAAACACAAAAAAAATACATACAACACCAGGGATTCGCTGGTCGTCACCGACCCAACTACTAGTCTGGCCCTCACAAGCTTAACTAAGGGAGAGCGGACGGGATCCCGTGCTTTCTTGTGGGTATGGTCGTATGTACTAGGAGTAGGGGTCAAGGCTTGTTTATATGGTATGGGCTCCAACTGAGAGATATCATCATCCTGCAGTCTTTCGCCGTCAGCACGTCTGAACATCTGGTGGGACGGTGTAAGCAGATCCGGAGGTGAACGGATGAGGCGCGAGTTGGGCATCAGAGGCCACCAAACCCTAGGTAGACATGAAGAGATTTGAAACCCATACGATACCTATCTCTCTGTGTGCGTTTGCGTTGTGAATGACGAGCCACCTAGTAATAAGTACCTAGGCAAGTATGTGTGCAACAACAATGTGTAGTAGTAGTACTGTAGCATAGGTACGGTATATCCATCCACAAGATTTTCGAGCCATTCATCGCCTGCCAAAAAAACAACAAGAACAACAAACAGGAACGAGAAGAAGGAGAGTATCAAGTCCGAAACACAAAAAAAGACCATAGGAGAGACAACAAAACAGGGCAGACGATTACTGTAAGAGATAGATGAACTGGAACGGGGAAAAAACAAAAGCAACCTGGAAAACACACAACTGACCCCCATCTCCTCCCCCTCTCCCACTCCCAGGGAGGTAGTCAGTCAGTCACCTCTCTTCGAGCAACATACCTCTCCCCCACCACTGTCACCACCGGCGCCGCGGTTATCAACCACACACGCAGCAGCCCAACCAACCAGCACGACCCGACAAACCCTCAATACAACAACCGTCTCCATTCAAACGAGCCCAGCGGATCCTTCAATCAAGGAAACAAAAGGCAAAGAAACCAAGCCAACTCGCTCGCTCGCTCGCTCGCTCCATCAAGCCAAGCTCACCAACAGCCCGCAATACTAACAACCATCCATAGTATACCCACCCCTTTCCCCTCTCCTCCAACCAACCCATCCCTCACCAACAAAACCAACAACCAGACCCAAGAAAATAAAAGAATCAAAAAGATCAAAAAAAACTACTGCCTCAACCCAATAACGCTCATCTCCAACGTCCACACGCGACGGATCCACACCTTCAGTTTCTGGCCGGGGGGCACGCCCTCAACACCCTCGAGCTCGACCCCTTCCCACCAGCAGCGGCGCGCCGGCTTGCGCCAAAACAGCAGCAGCTTCTGCGCCATGCCCACCGCGCTCGACGCCATCTCGTTGCCGCGAATGTCGGACCGCAGCCGCGCCAGCGCCAGCGAGCAGATGACGGCCTTGTTGGGCTCCGGGGCCCGGTGGCCCCAGCGGTCGTCGTGGTTGAAGCCGCTGTAATCACGCACAAACCCGTTAGTTAGTCTGTTACAAAAGAAGAATAAAACTGTGGTGAGCAATTGTAAGTTCCCAAACTCACCCCGCAGTCAACATCTCAATCAAATGCGCCTCGGTCGTGCCGGGCTCGTCGCTCTTCTTGAGCCCGCTGAAGATGCCGTCCTGCTTGAGCAGCGCCCGGGCCGCCGCGCGCTTGACTTCCAGCATCTCGGGCTGCTCAATGTCGTGGCGGGGCGGGATCACGTAGAAATCCAAATCCTCGCGCAGCACAATGATGCCCGCGCGCCGGCTGCTCTCGTCCCGCGCCGCCGTCACCCCGGGCTCCAGCGACACCACGCTCCCGTCCGGGCCCGTCGTGGTGGTTTCCGGCTGGTTGTCCGTGGGGATGCTCTGGGCGACGTTCCGGAAGAAGTCGAGCATGTATTGGAGGGAGGCCGGGTCGTACTTGAGGAGGCAGGGTGTTAGTGGTTGGTTGGTTGGTTGTGTTCTGGGGGGGATGGTGGTTTCGAAGGAGGAGGACTTACGTCGACTTGGATGGCATCCGCGTCCGAGAAGCCCATATGTCCTTCGGGGAAAAGTCCGTTCGGGAACAGCGACAGAAGGACAAACTCGGGCAGAGTCAGCAGCTCATCGCGGGACAGCTTAAACTTGGTGCCCCTAGCAAAACGTCAGCACCGATTTAAACTAAACAGCTGGCTCCCCATATCCACATTGTAGGTTGGTTCCATCATCCCATACCTCAAATCCAAAACAATCGTCTCATCCCCAGGCACATCGCCGAGCGGGTTGAGCGCCGGCCCGCCCTGCTGGACCTGGGTGATGATGCTCGCGGCGCCTCCTGCGGCCGCCATGAGGTACGTGAACGAGTGGAGGGGACTGGATCCCTCCGAATACGCCGGCGGCGGCTCGACTTCTTCTTCCTTGCTGGTGGAGGAACTCCCCTTGCCGCCCTTGCCGCTGCTGCTGTTGTAGCTGCTGCTGCTTGGGCCCGCGGGTGGTTGGGGTTTGGTGTCCTGTGGGAAGAACTCGCGCTTGGTGTCGTCGCGGAACTGGAACGCTGCGGTGGCGGAAGATGAAGGTTCGGAAGTAGCAGCAGTAGTAGTAGTCGCTAGTACCGCTACCTGGTCGTCGATGTGGGCGTCGTCGGCTGGAGGAGCATACGCCGGGACAGCGGCAGTGGTGGTTTCGTCGTCGACGTCTACTTCGACAACGGGGGGATAGGGATCGACGACGCGGCGGGTATTCTCGCTTCCGTCGACGGCTTCTGAAGCAGCTTCTGCCGGGAAGAGCGACGAAAAGGACGGGGGCGGTGGCCGGAAAGCGGACGAGGATGCGGCCGATGAGGCCTCGGAGGCGGGATACTGAGGCGGTGGGGAGCGGTCGCGCGACAGGGGACGGGTGTCGTCGTCGTCGTCGGGGAGGCCGGCCTCGAGGAGAAGATGGTCGTCGATATCGACGGTGGTAAAGTGGGCTCGCTTTGTGTCGGCCACGATGTCCAGGTTGTTTTTGTTGGCAAGGCTAAAGGAAAACAAGGACTTTGATCGGGGGTTTGGGGGTTCTGGAAGAACGATGGACTAGGTAGTAGTAGTCCGTGCTTGGGGCGGAACGGGGCTAGGGGGGAAAGTTGAATGAGCGGTCTTGGACAATTCGCTTAGGCCAGGTACATACGGTCAGGTACTTAAACCTGGAGCTCGGTGTTGCTGGGGTGGGTCAAGGATTACAACAAAACTCTCTATACTTCGACAATCGGAAGCGTCCGGATGATGAGGATTATAGTCAAGAGCCTGGTGGGAGGCAGCGTGATGAAGACGGTGGTTAGTTGTTGGGAGACTCGTTGGGTGTTGGCTGTTTGGAGATGAACTCAGGTCTGGGACCTGAAGCTGCCCTGGGCAATTGGCGTCAACGTTACACGCCCAATTTCCAATGCCTCAGCGAGACGGGAGGCTGAACACCAAATACGGTAAGTTACAAGCCCATTACCATGAACATGCAGCAAGGCTGAGCAGAACATGAATCTAGTCAATCCAATTTCTCAACAAAAACGAAAAAAAAAAGAAATAGAAAGGAAGCTCAAACACAAAGCGTGAAACCATCCAAGCTCAAATCTGCATTCCTCATCTCAAATCTGTCTTCTCAAGTTTTGTGATGAGTACGGCAGCGCAGGACCCAACACGATCATAGCCATGCGCTCCAATGCCCATGAATCCCTGAAGCCTCCTCTGAGTGGAGGACAGCATCCCCGTCAAGCACCCGTAGCCGCCGGGGTCCGCCAATCACATGGGGAGCCAAGATGTGTCTGGACTGGGCTCAGGTGCGTCCAAGGGCGTGGGGCTGTCACGTCGAGAAGGTAACGTAACGACTGTACACACAGAGCCCAGCATGGATCATCAGATACACTCCAGTAGGTAGGAGTAGATAGTGGACCAATATATACAGCCTTTCTACCTAGTCCTCATCATCACTATCCCCAAAAATCGCCCTAAACACCTCCTCGCCAGCCCTCTTTCCCTCCAGCGCCGGGTTGCGCGTTGTATCAATTCCCATCCCTCCACTGCCCGGTCCTGCTCCCTCGACCAAACCAGCAGCACTCCCCACTCTCACTCCACTACCCACAGCAGCGGACGCAGCCCCCTCTCCTCTGACAAACGTATCCTGCCCCGGGACCTTCCCATCCCTCGAAGCTGCCTCAAACCGCTCCCAAGCCGACGACGACTCCTGCCTCCCCTCCCTACCCTGTCCCGCCTGGTCATCCGCCATGGCATACTCCGGCGGCTCGACCCCGAGCCGCTTACACAGCAACCTCGCAGGGTGAAAAATTGTGACAGAACGCGTCATGGGGCCAAACATGCCCAACTTCGCGGCCTCTTCGGCCGGGTCCTGCGGTTTACTCGAAGCAGCCGGTTGCGAGAGCAATCCGCCATCGCCTGGCTCGCCGCCGGTGCTGGATGTGCCCGTGCTCGACTTGGACGTGGTGAACCTGCTCGCCATGAAGCCCGTCATGGGCTTGAAGATGCGCGCGCAGCTGTGGAACTCACCGAGCTCGCGCAGCCATTCGTCCGCCTTCATCTTGGGCGGCTGCGGGCCCGGGTTTGGTCGGAATCCGGCCTGCCACTCGAGGAACGCAATGTATCGAGCGCGTTTGGCTTCGTCGTCGCGGTAGGGAGCGTTGCCGCTGGCGCCGCGCGAGATGGCGGCGATGGCCGTCTCTTTGTCAAGCTTGGGGACTTGGCTGAGGAGTTGTTGGAGTCGCTCTTCCTCGCTGAGGACGTGCTCCGAAGGCACCTCGCCTTTGGCTGGCGGGAGATCCTGCCTTCCTGTGACGGCGGCAAGCCGTGCCCTGGCCTCGGGGGTCATGAAATCAAACACAGACTTCCCGGGCAGTTGCTTTTCGCCGAGGATGGCAGCCCTTGCCCTGGGGTCGAGGGCCGATGTTTTGGCTGCTTCCGCCGCCGGGACATAGGTGGTCTTGCCGGTCTGCGACTGCTTGGCCTGCTTCGCCGAGACCCAGCCTGGAGGTATTGTTGGAGGTGGGTATTTCCCCGGCGCGTTGATCTCTGAGGTCAAGGCATCGGGCTCCTTTCCAAACACGAAGCCGTCCAGAGGCAGTTTTCCGTCGTGGCATTTTCGTAACCCCAACGTGATTTTCGCAAGAGACGCCTTCTTGGACGGCATGAAGGCAGGTTGAGTCTTCAACGCAGGGTTTGCCGCGGTGGTTGCCTTCTTTTTCTTCTTATCGCCGCCTATTACGCGGTTGTACGATATTCGCGGACCTATCTCGTAGGGATCCTCGTCGTCGGAACCGGTATCGTTGAGAATGCCGACGCCGATGCCTCCTTTGGGTCGTGGACGATCTTTGGTGCGCCCCGTGGACAAGGTGAACCGCGGCCGTCCTAGCCCCGGCCCTACATCGTCTTCCTCCGAGTCGTCGTCATCGTCAGCCTTGGCTGAGCGGCCGAGAGGCGCTAGCCTGGCTTCTCCAAGGTATCCAAGCCCCTTGTGGTCCGTCTTGCGCACAAACGTGATCATGGGCACGTTGTCCGGCGCAAAAAGGTATGTTTCTCCCGAGTCTTGAGCATCGCTGCGCAAGTCGAGACGTGCCTTCCTTCGGACCTTGGGGCCGACGCCTTGTCCTTCCTTCCAGCCCATCTTCTTCAGCAGTCTGGTGCCCATGGTATCCCCCTCGGCGCGGAAGAGGCCCATCAGGCCCTGAAGTCGCGTGGCATCGTCGGCGGTCGAGCCCAGGCCGGAGAACGCGGCGCGCGTCTGGATCTTCCTCGCCTCCTCGGCATCGGCCAGGTCTTCTTCGTCCATGAAGTCCTCGGGACGCTGTTGTCTGGCGTTGGGGTCGTCCTTGCGGCGGTTCGTCCGCGAGGACACAAAGCTTGATGGCGTCCATCCTTCCTTGGAGCCGACGGTGTTATAGTAGCTGGCGACGGGGAAACGTCAGTGAACCTGACCTCTATCAGCAGGGTGTGGTGCGAAGGATCATACTTGCCCTGCGCTCCAGCCGCCGGTGAAGGCGCCGTGGAACCTTTTTCGGCCACGCTCGTCTCTCACCTCCTGCTTCCACAGGGGTACGTAGGAGCCGTCATCGCGAACATCGGGGTCGAGGGGTGGCAGGGGAGTTCCGAAGACGACGTAAGGGGATTGTTGAGCAGTGAGATCGGCTTCGTAGGCGGCGCGAGACCTCTTGTATGACATGGAGAATCACAGTGGATGGCTGTCAATAGGGGGATGTATTGTTGCCATAGGATTGGTGCAGTATCGAATGGTGCAGGTGATGTTTTTGGAGTGGTGTTGTGATGTCGTCGTCGATCTTGGAAGTTTTACTGTCAGAAGATTTGGAGACGGTGCTCCGAGCTCTTGTTTGGAGTCGGAGTGCCGGACCTGCATGACGCGAAAATCAAGGACGAAAGAGGCAGGCGGTAAGACGTGTCAGGACCGAGGCGGGCCAACCCAGCCGCCAAAGTGGGGCCGCCAAACCAAGACATCTATGGATCCACAATGCGGGGAACGCTTGAACTTTGGAGTTCCTCTTCCCGCTCGACTTGATGGACGGGACGGGACAGCCAGGACATGATCCAGGTTCCAGGTCTGGGACCAACGACACCAACAACTTAGGTACCGACAAGGCTTCAAGGCAGACAGGACACAAGGCTCAGAGTTAAAGCTCATTTCTAACCAGGACCGATTCAAGGCCAACCTGCTTCGTCTAGGATATTCTTCGCCGGCTGGACGGAGTCCTTATGCCCGCCCGGAGAAGCAACTCTTTAGGGAGTCGAGGTTGGTCAGCATCGATGTGTCTCCTGGAGGACTTGACTGCATGCCATCGAGAGACAACCATCATCAGCACCTATGTCGGCAGAATGCACGCAGGCTTTGACGAGCGCAACCTATTCGTCCTGACCACGACGCCAAAGTCGACGGGTAAATCGATTGAGCCGGCACAGTATCAATTGCCATGAATTGAGTCCTGGGTAGTGAGCCTTGTGATGTCGATGTCCTCTGCAAGACTTCATGATATCATCGGACTTGATTCGGGCCAAGGTCGCAGACTGATGCACATCCCTCAGCCACGGCCGCCAGCACCGTCCTCCTACTGGCCATCATGCACCCAAGATAAGCCAGCATGCACCATGGCGTCGGCGCCCTGAGGGGCCCGTATGCAGAGGCTGTGATAATAGTGCAGTTGGTTGCAGGCCTCAGGGAAAAGGACTCGGGTGAGGCGGCACAGCTGTGCCTGGCAGCCCAGTGTAGAGGCCGAGGAGTTGAGGATTCTGGACACCTACTCTGGCAAACAAGACCTAATGGCAAGTGAAATTATCATCTGCCGCGCTCATCTGGCTTGAGCAACGGTTGGTTCGTCGCATCGCCTACCGATCAATCTATCCCCAGACCGTTGGCTTGATGCGGGCCTGTTGAGCCCAGAACACACACATACATTGCGCCGAGCATGCCTGCCGCCAACAGTGGCAAATAACAGGTGCTGGAGAGAAGCCACTTGGTGCGTAGTATGGTGGGAGAGGCATTACCTCATGATGCTGCCGTAGCATCTGAGGGGGACACTAACCTGGAAGTTCCTGTGAAGGTACAGGACTTGGTCAGAAACCAACGGGACGAGATGGGGACATTACTCCGTACTCCAGACCAACATGACCCATGAGATGAACACCGAGTTTGCCTCGTAGATGCGGAACCGGCGCTGCTCAAGAGGCGGAGACGTAGATGGGCATATTCACATGCTTGACCACATAGCGAGTCCGTGTCACAAGAAATGTCCGTACCTGGCCATAGCGACGTCTCAGACATGGCGCGATCTGTTCCTAGATGATGGACCCGATGGAACGGACCCATTTCGATGGGTCGGGCCCGGGCGGATAATGGATCCGTGTGTCGTGGACCGGGGCTGCGGGTGAGCTGTCAAAGGAAGAAGAAAGGGGCTGACAGCAAAAGCCAGGTCAAAGAGAAAAAAAAATTGGGTGGCTTGTTGCAACAACTGCTGGACAGACGTGGTGATAGGCGTTGAATTCAGAAGATGAAGAGTGATGATGAGGATGTGATGTCGTTTTTTCCCCATTTGTTGTAGTGTAAAGCCGTAGGACTTGATGGCTTCTGAAACCTGGAATTGCAGTTGCAGTCCTTGGGCACAATTGGAGGGAAGGCACCCCAACCCCAACCAGCTGAGAGCAGACGGAACGTAGGCGGAGTGAAGTGGGGCACCGTCTCCCGCCTACGGATACCGCCTGCTTGGACTGGACCTCGCCTCCAACTCCCAGTTACCCAGTTACCCGCCACTGTGAAGCCAACCCCCCCGCCCCCTGAACTTTGGCCCCAGCTGCTGTCCTCCGCTCCCATCCATCCATCCATGATCCCCTCGAGACCCGTCCAGTCTCTCACCTCTGCAAACAAGCGGCTTCCAACTGCCCAACCTTGAGGCGACACGCTGCTCGCCCAGGACGGACCACAGATCCTGGAACCACTGATTCGCCCATTTGCCTCTGGGTAGGACTCCAGGAACTGCAACGGCAGCCTCATCTTTATTTTGTTTTTGATTTTTTGCGGCCTGCCTTACCGTACCTTATGCCCTGTCCGGGTGTCGTTTCGGGCGGCTGCTGATTGTGTTTTGTTTGACTTTGACTTTCTCAACTCCAGCCGAGTCAGTCAGATCCCGCATCGTATTCCACCAACATTTTCTCCGGGCAAGCCCTGGACACAGCAGAGCCCGAACCCGAGCCCGAACCTGAATCCATCAGCGGCTCTCCGACTTGACTGACTTTCTATCCTGCTGTCGGGCTCACCGTCACCTGTCCATCCCGCCATCGGCCATCGGCCATCCGCTATCCGCCCACCCACACAGCCTCTCCAGCTCTCCAGCCTCATATCTCCGCCGACACTCCCACATAGCTCCTCCAGCTCCATCTTCAACCACAACTCGACACAACCGCTCGCCTCCTGCCTCTACTTTCCGCAACCTTCTCCTCGTCCATCACGCCTCCGCTCCATTTCGCCTGGCGGGCTAAGTACAGCGACTGTCGTCACATTGTCTGCTGGACCCTGCATTTCGAACCGCCGTCTCCGCTTGTTTCACCTAGCCCTCGGCCCAACAACCACCCTCCTCTCTCCTCTTCGCGCGCTCACTCCGGCGCGCCGTCTCGGTGTGCCAATCTCCCCAACCTTCGCCGACCATGGCGACCGCGGTTCCTCACGGGGCTGAGATGCCCATCCGCTCCCAATCCGTCCGCACCACCCGTCGTCCCCAAACCGCTCCCCGTCCTGATTCCGTGCCCCGATCTGAATCCTCCTCACGAGCCGAGGCCTCGCGTCCCCACCGCCGTAGTAGTCAGCGGTCGACGGGAAGCGGCGCACCCTCGCCCCGCCATCCGCCAGCACCCGATCCGCCGACTGCTGAGTCCTCCGCCGCCGCCGCGGACCGGTCTCGTGATGGTCCCGTCGATCCCCAGGGCGCTCAGCGCCCCGCCAAGCACAGATACCGCACCGTCATCCCCGCGCCTTCGGGTAACTATGCCTTCATCAAGACCATCGGCCAAGGAAGCATGGGCAAGGTGAAGCTGGCGAGGAAGGAGGGCACAAATGAATTGGCAAGTTTCTTCTCTTGGTCGTCTCCGTCATGGATATTCCTGAGTCTCGATCCTAACCATTGTGTCCCCATGTCTAGGTTGCCTGCAAGATCATCGAGCGCGTTTCGCCCGACGACGGCCGTACGAGTAGGGAAGATCGGGAGCGTGCCGATGCTGCGCGGGAGGACCGCAATGCCCGCGAGGCTGCCATCGTCAGTCTGCTGAACCACCAGTACATTTGCGGCCTCAAGGACAACCTGCGGACCCGGTGGCATTGGTACATGCTGTTTGAATACGTTAATGGCGGTCAAATGCTCGACTACATCATCTCGCACGGCAAGCTTAAGGAGAAGCAAGCCCGCAAGTTTGCTCGCCAGATCGCGAGCGCCGTCGACTACTGCCATCGCAACAGCATCGTCCATCGCGATCTCAAGATCGAGAACATTCTCATCAGCAAGACGGGCGACATCAAGATTATCGACTTTGGCTTGAGCAACCTGTTCTCTCCCGAGGAGGACAGGAAGCTCACCACCTACTGCGGTAGCCTGTACTTTGCCGCCCCAGAGCTCCTTCAAGCCCGCCCTTACACCGGCCCCGAGGTCGACGTTTGGAGCTTCGGCGTTGTTTTGTTTGTGCTCGTCTGCGGCAAGGTGCCGTTTGACGACCAGTACATGCCGGCCCTCCACCAAAAGATCAAGAAGGGCGTTGTCGATTATCCTCCTTGGCTGACCAGCGGTATGTGTGCTTCCCCTGCTCTGTCCGCCGGTGACTTTGCTAATGACAATGTGATTTAGAATGCAAGCATTTGATCTCGCGTATGCTGGTCACCGATCCCAAGCAGCGCGCCACTATGCATGAGGTCATGAACCATCCATGGATGCTCAAGGGTTACAACGGCCCTCCCGAAAACTTCCTCCCACATCGTGAGCCTCTGAAGCTGCCTCTCGACGAGGAGGTCATCGCCCACATGACGGGCTTCAAGTTTGGCTCGCCCGACCAGATCCGCGAAGAACTCACCAAGAAGATCACATCACCCAAGTACCTGGCCGCCGTCCGCCGCCTCGAGAAGGAACGCGAGTTGGCCGCCGCAAGCCCGAGAGACCCTGAGAAGAAGCGGGGCTTTGGTTTCGACTTTTACAAACGGCGAAACTCAATAACGAGCAAGGAAACGCTCACCAACGGCAGCACCGATGGCCTGCCGCTGGGTGATGACCCCCTCAACGCCTTTGACCCCATGATTTCCATCTACTACCTGGTCCGCGAGAAGTTTGAACGCGAGCGCCAGCAGCAAGAGGCGCAGGCCGCCCAGCCGTCGGTGCCGCCCCGTGTGAAGGAGGTTCCGCCATCGCCGCAGCAGAGCCAGGCGCCGGCTGTCCCACCGTCGCCCATCGTGCGGCCCAAGGAGAAGCATTCCCTCGCCGAGATCCCGCCACCCCAGCCCGCCCACACCGAGGGGGGCCGCGGCACACGGCCCAGGGCCCGCTCGCATAGCGAGGACCAGGTCCGCGAGCCCATCAACAACGGCCTGCTCTCCCCCGAGATGGCAATCCCCAAGAAGTCCAGCAACGGACCCGTTTCCCTCTTCCGGCGACTCAGCACCCGCGACCGGAGGAAGGAGCCCTCGGAGCCGCGCTCCAGCTCCCTGCAGAAATCCGTGTCCATGCGCGCTAAGTCCCTCGGGCACGCCCGCAGGGAGAGCATCCAGGCGCGGCGTGCGCGTCGCGAGGCTGAGCAGCAGACGCAGCATCAGCACTCGCAGTCCACATCTCAGGCCGCCCCGCAGCACGAAGCGGTCAAGGAAGAAACCGACGCCGAACTCGGCAGCGCCGGCGCCGGCGCCATTACCGACGCCGGAGGCGAAACCAGCGGCGGCTCGCATGAGCGCCTCGAGCCCTCGGACCCGGACCTGGCCAAGCCAGTCTACCTCAAGGGCATCTTCAGCGTCTCCACCACCTCGACCAAGCCCCTGCCCGAGATCCGCGCCGACATCAAGCGCGTGCTCAAGCGCCTCGGCGTCGACTTCACTGAGATCCGCGGCGGGTTCAGCTGCGTCCACCACCCCAGCATCGCCGAGGAGGACCGCCGGCCGGCGTACGCCAACCGGTCGTCGCACCACCACCAGCAGCACGCGCACCACGCGTCGTCGTCGTCGCGGTCGGCGGCGCGGCCCGAGCCCGGGGTCAGCGAGGGCGAGATCCGCTTCGAGATTGTCATTGTCAAGGTGCCCATCGTCAGCTTGCACGGCGTGCAGTTCAAGAGGGTCGGCGGCGATACTTGGCAGTACAAGGCCATGGCGGAACAGATCGTCAAGGAGCTGAGGTTGTAGTGCGCCTGGTGGCCGATGCAGAGGGGGGTTTGTAAGCTGTGAGGATAAATATGGGGGATGTGGATGTGGGGAGGTGTATATGTTGGGATGGTTGGACCCGGAGAGGGGGCCCGGGTGATGACATGACGGAGCCTGCTCTATTTCCTTTTCTGTCTGTGTTTTCGTTCTCGACGGTTAATGCCTTTCGCTCTTGTCTTTTGTTTTCCTTGTGCACACATCTTCGTGGAAGAGGGTGGAACACGGGGGGTTGGGCTTTGGCTTGGTCTGGCTTGGCTTGGCTTTGGCTTTTGGTTTTTTTTNTTTTTTTTTTTAGTTTCTGGTCTTGTTTTCCTCGAGGCTTCGTGCCCCTCATGGCCACTCGCTTCTTCTTGTTTGAGAGTTTTGGTTCTTGTGGTTGCTCCTGCTCAGCCTCGACCTCGGCCTGGTTTGGTTGAGTCGAGTGGAGGTTTGACGGTGAGTTTGAGTTGGAGGAAGAAGAGGAGGATAAATATCATGATGACGGTCATGATCGAAGTCATGCTACAATACGGCGCTCGTTTCTTTATTGTTTCCAAGTTGTGTGGAGGGAGGGAAGAATGGGTGGAGGAATGGAAGAAAGGATGATGAAGGCGGTGGTGGTGGATGATGACGATGATGGATAATGATGATGGGATGGATGGATGGAGGTTGGTGTTGTTAATCCGGCACTTCTCCTACCTGACCTACCTGCTTGGTTGGCCTGTCTACCTATGTTGAGTACTACGTACCTTGCTTTACTTAGTTACGACTTATTAATATTGAGGGGTTGAATTGGGGCTTTTTTCTGTTCTGTTGTCAATCTTGGCGTAGTCGTTGTGTCTTGATGATGCTTTGCGAATGGTCGTTGATATCTTAGGTTTGGCTGCTAATGAGAATACTGGAAAATATTGATGAGGTTGAGCTCAATTCTTCCAATCTTGTTGCCGTTAAGATACTAGAGAGCAAGCTATGTACCTACGAGACATCTGGGACCTACCTTGAATAGCAGCACTTCCAATGTTCATCTCCGTAGGGAATACGCAAGTATGAGTAGGGAATCAGATATGGGATGGGATGAGTCCATCGGGCGAGAACATTACATGGCTCAGATTTATTTCTCTTTCTTGTTTCCATAATACAGTCGTCATTCAGAGTTCCGAGACCCAGCCCCCTCTCCTCTGCTCCTATGTATGCATACATATGCTATGCATTTTCTCAAGCAAGACCAATACAACTCATTCCTGGCAAAGAGATCTATAGCATCAAGGCAAAACCTATCAAATAGCAACCGACCAACCGACCGACTCCTCAGCAACCAACCCACAAGTAAACACACAAAAGTCCTCGCATCCGTTTATGCCATGCCATGCCATGTCCATCTTCTCCATGACTCCATAATATGTTGTCAATCAGCCCACGAGAGGCATCAAGGTATAACATCCATTCATGAACAAGCAATGACAAACCGAGCAAGCGCCAGCCCATGTCTAGGTACCATCACCATCCCATCCCATCCCATCTCATCTCATCTCATCTTATTTTATCCCATCCATCCATCTATCCGTACAGATATCCACCCATTCCATCATAAACCATCCCCATCCCGACATCCCAACCATTCCCTTCAGGCCACCCACCAAACATAATCACATACGAGTGCTAGCGATAATCATACACCCCGTCGAGGCTGAAAAGGCACATTACCACCACCACTACTATTTCCACCGCTTGTATTATTACCGTTGATAGTCAATGGCTTAAACGGCCGCCGCAACCTTTGCATCGCGTCGCCCTGCCCACCACCAAGGCCGGGACCGGCACCAGGACCGGGACGAACAAACCCCGCCGGTCGTCTGAACGTGCTTCCACCACCGAGTCCAAGTCCAACCCCAAGTCCCTTTGGCTTGGGGAAAGCAGCAGTAGCGGGGGGTTGGAACGGGGCGGAAGCATCACCACCACCACCACCACCACCACCACTATTACTACTACCACCAGTATCAGTAGTGGCCGCAGCACCCGCACCCACCCCATCGACCGCCGTATTCTCAACTTCACTCCCACCCCCACCCTCATTTCCAGCAGGGGGATGCTGCGTAGGCGAGCTGGAAAAGCACGCATAATACCTCTTTCCTTTCGGTGGCGTAGTTTCACCACCACGAGGAACTGTGGGCCGGGAGAGAGCGGGTTTGCCCGTGTTGAGGCGGTGGGATGTGAGGAGAAGGTGCGGGTCAATTGCTCCTTGCGCTTCTTGCTGCTGCTGGACTTGTTGTTGTTGTTGTTGGGCAAAACCAAGCGTCAGGCCTTTGTTTGTGCTTGTGCTTATGCCGCCGGCAGTTCGTGGCAGGGAGGTTCCCCTCGTCAAACTCGGCGGCGGTTTTGCCCCCGCTCCCGAGGAGGTTGTGGAGTCGTTGGGGAGGGAGTTTGACCTGACAAAGCCCAGGATGCTCGTCTGTCCTGCCTGTCGACGGGCACCTGTGGCGGAGCGTTTTGTTCCTGCTGTTGTTGCAGCAGCTGCACCGGATTTCTTTTGCTTCTGCACAGGGGTTTCGGTGTGTGCGTTGGCGGCGGTGATGGCGGCGTGGTGCGTGCCTACGCTGACAAAGCCCGGTAAGGATGCGGGTTGAGAAGAGCGATGTTGGCTGGCGGCGAGGTGGTCTTGGTATAAGCTTTCCATGGCGTGGAGGGTGTTTGTGGACGTGGATGATGAGGAGTGCTGCAGGCGAGGGCGTTTGCGCTGGGGTTCGTTACCGGATGTGTTATACTCATTGTTGGCGTCGTGGGCTTCGTCAGGGTTGATCGGGAACAGGTTGTCTTCTATACTGAACATGTCTGGGAGGGCGCTGAAGATCTCCTGGTCAGGCGGCAGCGTGCGGCGGAGGATCTTTGCGATTTCTTCCATCACCGGCCTGTCCAGACAGGGTCCTTTTTCGTAGAACCATTTCTGGATCGTCTCGACAAACGGCGAGACGGCGGTGCGTTCGCCGTTGCTGCCCGAGACGGGGTAGCTCAGGTACAGCAGGCTCTGGGCGCGGGTCATGGCGACGTAGAGGAGCCGTCGCTCCTCGTCGTCGTCCTCGGAGCGCGCGTGGGGGATGGATTTGTCGTAGACGGCCGGGATGAAGACGACGGGCCACTCGAGGCCCTTGGCGGCGTGGATGGTCGAGATGGTGACGAGCGGTTTGCTTTGCTGTTCGTCCCCGCCTGTCTGCGCGTCGGCGGCCAGGGACACGTTGGCCAGGAAGCGCTGCAGGGTGGTATCCGACTCTTTTGTCTGCTCGAGCCCTTCGATATCTGGAAGCTCTTCGTCGTCGCCTAGCCGGTCTAACTCGCGCTCAAAGTCGGCCGCGAGACTGAGAAACTCCTGGACGTTTGCCCATCGCTGCTCGTGGTCGTCGGGATGGGTGTCTCGAAGGTGCTGTTCAAACTTGAGCGTTGTGAGGAGCTGATCGATCAACTGAACCAGACCGAACGGCGTGTCGTTGGGCTTTGCTGGTTCGCCCATCTTTTTCCGGAGGTCGTTCAGTGGACGGAGCAAGCCGCCGCTAATCTTCTGCTCGGCCTGCTTTGTGATCTTTGTCTTGGCCGTGCGGTTCCCCTGGCAGTGCTTGGTCAAGACGGCCCAGACGCTGAGACCGGACGTTTCGGCCTCCTCGAGTAAGTTCTTGACAGTAACGTCGCCAATTCCGCGGCGCGGAACGTTGATGATCCTGGCCAAGGCATCGTTATTCTCGGGTTGATGAATCACGCGCAGATAATCAATAATGGTTTTGATCTCGGCGCGTTCGTAGAACTTGAAACCGCCGACCATGCGGTACAAGATGCCTGCCCTTCCCAAGGCGCTCTCGATGTGTCTCGACAAGGAGGCGGAGCGAAGCAAGATAGCCACGTCGTTGTGGGTCATCATCGACCCGGACATCAACAGAACCCTGCGGATCTCGGCGACGATCCAGTCGGCCTCGACGGCCGGATTCTTCAACCTGCGCAGGACCGGCCGGCAACCCTTGCTATGGACCGCCTTGATGGACTTTTTGTACCGCTTCTCGTCCTGCTGGATCACGGCAAGCGACATGCCCAGGATGGACTGCGACGAGCGGTAGTTTTGCTCGAGAGCAACGCACTCGGTGCCGGGGTAGTCGCGGAGCAGGCGTTCCAGGTTCCGGATGTCGGCCGAGCGCCAGCCGTAGATGCTCTGGTCCGGATCGCCGACGATGGTTATGCGACGGCGCTGCTGGGCAAATAGAGTCATCAGGTCGTACTGGACGGCGTTGGTGTCCTGGTACTCGTCGACGAGCACGGCCTGGATGTTGGAAACGCAGCGGGGGAACTTCCTGAGCAGCTCGACGCAGCGCACCAGGAGGTCGTCGTAATCCAGGAGGTTTGAGGTCTCCAGATGCTTCTGGTACTCGCGATAGCATGTCTCCAGCTCCTGAAGGTTCGGGTCCGTGGCCGCACCGCGAGCTTTGGGCTGCGAAGAGTCGGCAGCCGCTCCCTTGGCTTTTTTCTTGCTGATCCATGCACGGGCATAGGCCGGGTCAAGGCCGATCTGCAGGCGCTTGCAAATGCGCGTGATGATGGCCCTGGAGTCGGCGTCATCGGCAATGCCAAACGACTGAGGGAGGCCGATGTGGCGGCCATACGCAGCCAGATAGCGGCGGGCGATGCTGTGGAAGGTGCCCAGGATGAGTTTTTTCTCGCGACCGTCGGCCAGGGTGCGGGCAATGCGCTCCTTCATCTCCCGAGCGGCCTTGACGGTGAAGGTGGCGACAAGCACGTCCTCGGGTTTGAGGCCGACATGGTCGATGAGCCAGACCACGCGGGCGGTCAGGGTGTGAGTCTTGCCGCTGCCTGGGCCGGCGAGGATGGCGAGTGTGGGAGCATCGGAGCTGACGGCTTTTCGTTGTGCTGGGTTGAGTCCGTCGAGAATGGCATGTGCGGGTGTTGATGTTGGTGTTGATGTCGTTGTCGTCGTCGTCATGTTGGCCAGCCGACAGAGGACACGACGCGTTGGCCGGAGCTAAGAGGGAGACCAGGAATGAGCTTGATATTGACCATTGAGGTGCCAATTGGTGCTGGTCTGTCCATCCAGTCAGTGCTGGGCCATTATTGGAAACTCGGGCTTTGGTGTCTTTGAGATTCCAAGTCTACGGAAGTGTTGTCTTGTCTGAGGACAAGGGATGTCGCGACCGCGGGTTAGGGATGCTGGACGTACCAGCGCGTCGTTGGGACATGGATCGCGAGAGCACGTGATTCCAAATGCATAGGGACGGTATTATATTCAACCCTAACCCTCTCAACACGGTGAATTCTGCCAGGCAAGCAAGGCCTGCTCGCCAAGGCTTGGATCAACGTCGGGCCGCTTCCCGCATCTGATGGACCCCACTGCCCTGCTCATCCTACTCCCTAGCACAAGCGCATGGCTGCTGCCGGCTACGAAGCAGAAACTGGAATCATGGACAGCAACTGAACATTCCATTTTTCTGTTTCAACGTCTGATTTTCTCCATCACCGCCTTAGACATTTACCGAACGATTTGCAAAATCGTCAATGCTGCCGCCGCTTTGAAGAGTCCATCCCGGCGCTGATCTGAGGTTCACCTGTTGAAGTCACATTCGAATTGGGGCACGGCCGATCGCAGAATGCAAATCCGGCTGGCAATCCATGCATGTCACTCTGACCCCACCACTCAGATATCAAGCCGCTGTGATCAGCACCTCTCTCTGCCATGCACAAGGTCTGTGATATCAAGTCTGACAGTCTCACCGTTCATGCTCGTCACGGTGGAGAGAGGGCATTTCAAATATCAACCCAGTTTGTCGCCGTGATGGCACCAGAATTCACGGTTAGCGTCGCGAACTTTTCACAAGCCGAAGGAGACAGATCGAGGAAATTCTCCAAGAACAGCAAGAGGCCGGCCCGAGGGAGGCAAGTGACGGGATGCGGGAGGCGGGGCATTCCAGGGGCCAGCACTCGGCTTCACAGCGCCGGCCAATCAGAGCCCGTCCCTTGCCGCTGAACCGCGTGTGCCTCCAGCCTCGCGCAGCCAACCACAAGGCCGGACGGGGTTGCACCTCATGTCCGTCACCGCACGCCGACCACTCGAGCACGCTTTTTACGGCTTCTCGCAGCTTTTGCACACCTGGAAAGCCGGCGCTATTTTCGCAGAGCACAATGGCACCCCAACCATCATGCAGAACGCAGCCATGCCGTGCCTGGCTGGGCTCGACTGGATGGCACTCCCAGCCAATCGAAGCGCCAGCACGCCCTCGATCCGCAGCGCCAATGCCGACCCGGGCAAGGTCAGCCAGGGCGACGGATGTCCGGCGCATGTCCCACTGGGCGTCCCAATGTCTCAACAGCCGCTATATACCCAGTCAGACCCGGTGATGTGTCTGTTGTCGAGAGCCTCCTTGCTGGCACCCCTCCCATTTGCCGTAGTCCCCGTAATTGCTGCGTGCCTGTCTCAATCACAGCCGTGTTTCGGCATGGCTTGAACAAGTTGCAGCAGCTCGACTTTGTCATCACTACCCCCCGATCTACTCCTACTACTACCTACATCACACCCGGAAGCCCCGAGCATATGTTTCGTCCCGGGTCCCGGCCCAAAACATAACCCGCATCCTTCCCCCCTCCTCCCCGCTTCCCCTCTCCGACGACAATGCGGACGGGTGTTTCATCATCATCTTCTTCCTCTTATAACTCGGGCCTCTCGTTGCTTCTCTTCTCTGCCACCTCGTCGTGGCCCCTTTTGTGTCTCGCCGCTCCTTGGTCTACCTTCCTCCCGCGCAGGTCGCCCATCCTCGACTCACGTTCTCCATCGCCCGAGGGAGGTTCTACTCTCTCCGCCAGCGCAACCCGTGATACTTCGATCCTCCCGGCCCAGATTGGCGGCATCGTCGGAGCCTACGGCATCTCCCTCGTGATAGTCTCTCTTATTCTCATCGCCCTCTCCAAGAGACGCCGCGAACATCTACGCAACCGAGACAAGCCCCCGGAGCAGGACAACGTCTACTTCGGCTTCAACCCCTTCCCCCAGCCCTTCCTTCTCCAGTCCGAGGAGGAATATAAGAAAGCGCTTGAGGAGTTCCAAAAGCTCCAGCCCCAGCTTCCACCCAACGGCGGCTCCAACGGCCCTGCGTTCCCGTATCAACAGCCGCTGACCCCTCGCTTCCCCGGACCTCTGAGTCTGAACCCTCTGAGCCCGACCAAGTCGCAGCACTCCGTCGCCGCAGCTCAGTCCCCGACCTCTACCATCCTTGCCGCCGGCATTGATCTTTCCGTCGACCAGAACGTTGTCAGCCGCGACAGAGCCATGGCGCAACAACAGCTTGAGGAGATGTACCGCCACGTCATGGAGGCGGAGCAGGCCAAGCTCGAAGGGAGGGAGTACCAACCGCCCATCGCCTCCCCTTCGCAGCGTTCCCTGCACACGAGCCCGAGCAAGTCGGCCCTGAAGAAGGAAAAGAATAAGCCTTCGAGCCTCAACCTCAGCCGCGGCGACGACCGTCCGCAGTCCCGCAGCTCGTCCATGTTCTCCTTCCTCAAGTCCCCGCGCCGCAAGCAGTCCTCCGGCGCCATGAACATCTCCTCCCCGATCCTGACTCCCATGTCCGGCACCTTCCCCCGCCAGCCCGAAGCCCAGGAACTCGCCCCCATGTCGCCGCGGCACTACTACCCGGCGCCCCTCCCGCCGCCGTCGGCCACCGAGTCCACCTTCCGCCGCGCCGGTGGCCCGGCCTCCCCCACGGGAACTACCCACAACCGCATGCCCACCCCGGACATCTCCCCCGTCAGCACCCAAAGCATCGACTCCCGCATTGACGCCGCCATCGGCAACCCCCCTCCCGGCCGGCGCCGCGAGCAGCGCGAGCAGCGCGAGCGCGACGCCCGCGGAAGCCTGGATGACCGCGGAAGGTACTACACCTCGCACTCGCGCGACGCGTCGAGCACGGCGCCGAGCGTTGCCGGCGACGCTTATACTCACGAGCCGCCGTCGGCCGTGTCGGAGCGGTCGACGACGCACCTGGTCGGGCTGCCGTCCTCGCCGCGCGCGGGCGTTACCCGGTTCCCCAGCGTCAGCGTCGACTCGCTGCCCTCGCTGCCCGCGTCCCCCCGGCCGGGGCAGACTTCGTTCCAGTTCCCCGTGGTGGATCCGAGGAATTTGCCCCGGGAAGAGAGGAGGGAGAAGGAGAGGGAGAGGGAGAGCGATGGTGAGAATAACAAGGAGAGCGGTGGCAGCGGTGCCCAGACCCCCGCTGCTGCGAACAACGCCAACACAAACGCCAACGCGAGCACCACCTCCCTGCGCACCGGCACCGGCGCGCCCTCGGCGGTGCGCGAGGGCGGCGTGCTCCCCTTCCGCGCCTTCGAGCCGCCCACCAGCCCGAGCTTCCAGACCACCACGGTCAAGCAGACCGTGTTTACGCGGGGTCCGCTGTCCCCCGGCGGCGGGCCCATGACGGGCGGGCTGCGGTCGCCGTGGACGGGCGCGCCCGTGCCGTACACCCCTTACCAGCCCTTCAGCCCGCTGGTGCCTATCACGCCGACGGTGGTGACCAAGGCGGATCGCAAGAGGATGAAGCGGATGGAGCCTAAGACGCCGACGGTGGAGATGGTGAAGAGTATTGAGGAGGTGTGGTAAAGAAAAGGGGTTGAGATGTAGGGGATGAGTGGGGAGGTGGTTTACCTTTCTATTGTTTATTTTTATTTTTTGTTTACTTTTATTTTCTTTTCAACCTTTTTATTACTGGGTGGTTTGTCGGGGAGAAGTTGGATACTTCTAGGTCAGGTGCCTGCCTACTTCACAGCACGGGATAGGTTGGGTTAGTATGGGTTCTCAATGTCTCATTGTCTCCTGCTCATGTTTTCTCCTCTTGATGGTCCCCTTTCTACTATTACCTCAAGTATGTTTTTTGGCTGGTTTCCTTGCGGCATTTCCCTTCCCAGGCTGAGGCTGGGTTGCCGACACTGAGAAGGAATGGGGTTGGCTATCGGCCGGACGAAGGGAGCTGGGTTGTATTTCCTCGGTGAAGCGAGAGGGGGAGAAAGGGTGCCAGAGGAGGACATGCTGTGTTGGGTTACTATTGTTGATGTCGATATCCCTGTGTTGGTTGGATAGGTAATGCGATGTATGAAAAAGGAGAGACCTAGTTCTGTTTGTCCTTCATTGAAGTCCTCCGAGGTGTCGTCAGGGGTCATGGACTACGAGAGATGACCCTAGTATACCTCCTGTCAAGTTCATATGTCCCGTGACGTGACATGGCAGACACGACATGCATACCGATGTGCTCCCCGTCGACCGGTTCATTGTTTCAACCAGCGCTTCTAGAAACATGCAGCCGTCGGGTAAGGTAGTAGCCTGGGTCTGAAGTTGATACCAACATCCATCCCGAACCTGGGGGAGCGCGTTTCAGGGGGGTGAGATGGCCGACGCGAACCTATTCGCATCCGAACTCGAGCTGCTGTCTGCATTGCACACCGCATTGTTAACTTGCTCATTCCTCAGACCATTCCATGCTGTTATGATCGAGATGGATAGCCTCAAGCAAGTAAAAAGTCGTATTCTGGCTTTCCTATGATTCGTGTGTCGGAGGTTGACACGATCCTTTGACATGCAATGCATGTGTATCAGGACTTATCGCCATCCACCCCATGGCATGTCGCGTGTCGATGGCATGGCGGGTTTTTTACTGAGATAGGAAACGGGCTGCGATGTTTGGAGGGAAGCTGAAGACAGCTGAGAGGCCGATCGGTTCGTACATAGATGCAGGGCTGAGTCCGGTGGTCGTGGTGTGCATCTGCTGCATGTGCATGTGGGGGAGACCGAGCGGATGGCATCCCGCTCTACTGGGTTCCAGGTTCCAGGGGATTGGATCGGAGATAGGTCCGGTGATGGCCAAGAGGGTGGTTTCACTTGAGGCTGTTTGGTTCATTCAGCCCTGTGGTTCCCTGTGGTTCCCTGTGGTTGGGATGAGCCTCATGTTGACCGAGGTTGAAGTATACCTGCGTACTCGGGAGTGTTGTTGGTGATGGTTGATCCGACTCCGTACATGTTTGATGGTGGTGTCCGAGGGCTGAATGGATGCGAGTACGGACGCCAACAGCCGACCGGTCAAGACTCGACAAGAGCTACGGACTACTTCCTGTGTAAATAACCAACAACTCAAGGTTGATTTTGAGTCAAAGTTTTAAAGTTGAGTAAAACGGGAACCATGTCTTCAGCCAGTCCCAAGCAATGTCTTGTTGTTCAATGTTCAACAATGCAACGTTTTGTGAGAGCACAACGGACACAAAGAGCAAGAGCTGTCAAACGCTGGGTGTCTCTATTGCCAAGCGCCTCCATTCCCAAAAAGGACAAGACCCGCCACTAGACCCACCAATCCCCACTCTGCAGGGTCGGGTCCGTCCGCGGTCTCATCATACGATTTCGCGTGAAATCGTTCCACTCATAACCCGATTTCTCCTGCTCCCGCTCCCGCTCTCAACCTCCATCACTGCCATTCCCTCCAGCATTGCGGCGCATTGCGGCCTTCGACACGCTGCATTCCCAATCCAGCCCGACCCAAGCGTGTCCAGAAACGCCGATCCGATACCACGCTTTGTTACTCTCGCATCTTGCAATTGGTCCGTTGTCTTTCGCTTGCGGTCTCGGCCCACCTCCTGCTCGGCCCATTCCATCCCCAGGGCTTACCCATCCCCATCGACACCGACGAAACAAACGGACGGAGCGGCCATTGGGGACCAACGCTTCACCACTTCGGCCGAAAGACACACTCAGACACACACTGACACTCTTGGGCCAAGCATTGCCCGGCTCTTGTTGTCCCAGTGGGAATCCATCCCGCCGAGCCGGACAACAGCGCAGGACAGGAGGCCAGGAATAGAGTCAGGAGGATAGGACAAGACAGTTAGGACAGGCAGTCAGGACAACTAGGACGGCCAGGACTACCTAGGTGTGGACACGAGACGCCTACGCCCGAATGCCATCAATACACTGAGAGAAGAAATTACCTGCTTACAGTATGGCCGGCATCCATACCCACCCTCCGGGCCTGTTTGGCAACCTGGACGGGTTCGACCTCACCGGAGGAGGCTCCTTGGGTGCTGACGGAAACAATTTTTCGGGCGATTTTCCTATGGGAAACGGCGGATTCGGCAGTTCGGGCCCATCGCTTGCGTCGCCTGGTGCTGCATCAGACCCCTCTGCCTCTGCAGGTACCGTGGGTGACGTTCCCCCCGCCGGTGGGCCAGGCTCTGTGTCTGAGGCTTCGCTCCCATCCCCGGCCCTCGCCGCACCCTCCTCCCAACCGCAGCCGGGTTTTTACAACAACCCCGTGGCTGCTTCGCCTTGGATTTTCCACGACACCACCCCCTCTTATGACTCTCCCATCAACGGCGGATCCCCGTTCGGCCCCGGCACCCAGCAGACCTGGGAGCTCACCCTCAACCAACTGAACCCAGCTCAACAACAACAACAACAACAGATGCAGCAGCAACAGCAGCAACAGGCACAACAATTCCAACAACAACAACTTCAACTGCAGCAACTGCAGCAACAATTCCAGGCCCAGCACCTCCACCAACAGCAACAACAACATCACCAGCAACAAGCGCAAGGACAGCAACCACCACAACAGACGCACCGTGTTGTTCCCCAAGTCACCATCGCCCCTCCCAACGACCACATTCCGGCGCCCGTCACCACCGCGGGCGATGCTCCGGTAAACCTGGCCATTGCGTCTAACGCAAACTCGAACCCTGGTGGCCAGCCTTCCTTCCGCAATCTCACTCCTGCCCAACGAGAGAAACTCAAGATCATCGCCATGCCCACCACGAATAATCTTTCGTGTCCTTCGCCCAAGAGTGCCGCCGCCAGCCCGGACTCGACCTCGAGCGGCCAGGAGAAGGCGGCACTCTCCTCTCCCGACACCACCGAGCCGTCCAAGACCAACACCAGGAAACGCAAGTCTTCGGCCGACGATGAGGATGACGACGATGACGAGGAGGATGAGCAGCCCGTCAAGAAGACGGCCCATAACATGATCGAGAAGCGGTACCGGAATAACCTCAACGAGAAGATAGCAGCTCTGAGAGACAGCGTTCCGTCACTCCGCATCATGTGCAAGAGCGCACGGGGAGAAGATACCACCGAGGACCGGGAAGAGTTACACGGACTGACACCCGCGCACAAGCTCAACAAGGCCACGGTAAGCCTCGATGGGGTGGCCCGGATTTGACTCTTGAGATTTTCTGACCATGTTATAGGTCCTCAGCAAGGCCACCGAGTACATTCGGCATCTGGAGAAGCGGAACAACCGGTTGCTGGAAGAGAACAGGAATATGATGGCGAGGATCAGCGCTTTCGAGAAACTCTTCATGGCTGGTGCCATCCCCGGTCCCATGCCGAACCCGCTCCAGCAAGCACCCCCGACCCCCATGCAGTATCCTCAGGACGTCAACGCCTTCATGACCCCCCAGATGGCCCCTCCGGGAGCGCCAGCAGCCCCAGGTGCCCCACGGCCTCCGGACCCGCAGGGCATGATTCCCATCCCCGAGGATATGAAACGCATCATCGAGGCTCAGCAGATGAACGCTGGGCGTCCCTACCCGGTTCCGGGCCATCCCTTCGTTCCCACGCCTGCCATGTTGCGGCAGCAGCAGATCCAGCAGCAACAACAACAGCTTCAGGCCCGGGGGTGGAATCCTTATCTCGGCAAGCTGATGGTCGGCTCGCTGGCCGGCCTGATGCTCATGGAGGCGCTCGTCGAAAAGGAGCCCAGCAGCGAAACCACCGACGGCCGCGGTCTCGCATTCCTTCCCGCCTTCGATATTATGGCCGCGTTTGTTCGGTCAAGCCACACCAGCGTCGGCGGTTACTACGTTTCGGCCCTCGATGTCATCGCGCGGCTCCGTATCATGTCGCTCTTGGGTCTTTTGGTGTGGCTTGTCTTGTCGTCCTTCATCGATCCGTCCGTCTTCCAACCGCGCCAGAAACCCAAGGCTGCCGCCACGTCCGCCGTCAAGGCCGTTCCCTCGTTGGCTTCCCCCATCCACGTCAGGCGCCAGGCCTGGCTCACAGCTATCCAGACGGTGTGGGTCCCCCGCGACAACTTCCTGCTTGAAGCTGCAGCCTTGCTGCTGCAGACGTTCAAGTGCACGGTGAGAAACATGGCGGACAGCTATGGCTATCTCTCGCGCACCGGGCTCGACCAAGAGGAGGAGGCTGCCAGGGTCAAGGCTTGGTCCATCGCCCTGGATGCCCAGCTCGCCGGTGGCGATGTTGAGATCAACAAGGGACGTCTCGCGCTGACGCTCATCGCCTCGGGTACGCTCCCGGATACGCCGCTGCGGCTCATGCTCAAGGCGCTGCACATCCGCGTCTTGCTCTGGCGGTTGAACGGCCTTGGATGGGCCGTCGACTGGGTCGCGGCCAACCTGGCCCGGTCGCAGTGGAGCCAGGCGAGACAGCTGAATCGCATGCTTGGTGCTGCCGCCGCCGAAGATGCCCTTCCCGAGCACCTCGCCGCGCTGCTCGAGCAAGACTGCGACGACGTCTTCAACGACGTGATTGTCCAGCGCGCCCACAACCTCGCATGGAACCTGCCCACCACCGAAGACATCACCGAAAAGATCGACGGCATGGACTCGGTCGTCGAAGACGCCGCTGTCCGCTCGCCCATGGATGCCGTCGCGGCGTGGTACTCCAACCTGGTCCTGCACCGCGTCCTGGTCGCCAGCCTCGCCCGCCCCTGCCGCCGCGAAGACCTGCAGGACGACATCGCGCTGGCCATCAAGGTTGCGCCCATCGGCTCCAACGCGCTGATCCGCGCCCTTGTCGCCCGTGCCGTCCTCGGCGTCGACGCCAAGCGCGGCGCCAACATCGCCGCCGCCATGAACGCCTTCGGCCCCGCCGCCGTCATCCCGTCCCCCGTCGCCTGCGCTGCTGTCTCTAGCCCGGACAAGTTCCCCGCCCTCGGCCGCGCCGCACTTCCCACGGTCCTTGCCGGCGCCTCCGCCCCCGATCCGGACGCCCTCATGGCGCTGAGGTGTGCCATGGGCATTGCGCATCTGCGCAGGCACGACGACCCCCCGCGCGCCGCGTACGCGGCCATCGAGCTGGCCTCGGCGGCCGCCGCGTCTGCCGCGGGAGGCAAGGTGTCGTTGCTCGGCTGCACGGCGGCGTTTTGCCTGATGGAGCAGCTCAATCGGCACGCCGTGGCGCGGGAGGTGTGCGCGGCGCAGCTCGAGATGTTGGCGGGGCATTTGAGGATTTGGGTTGGTAGCAGCAGCGGTGGTGATGATGAAGGTCGTGGCTCGGGTGGTGCGCAGCAGGGTGCTGGTGGTGCTGGTGCCGGTGGTGCTGGTGCCGCCGTCTCTGCTGCGGTCGGCAAGTTTGATGGCTTGGACAGGACGATCAGGCAGGGGGTTGTGGAGCGGTGTATCGCCGTCACGAAGAGCGTGGTGGGTATGGAGGTGGATCCGGGGTATCATAGCATGGACGAGTGTGTTGGAGAGGAGGGGGAGGGGGGAGGGTGTTAAGATTATTGTCTATGATGATGGTTGATGAGGTTGGTTGACTTTTCTCTTTGCTTCTCGATTTTGTTTTGCCTGGTGATATCCCTATATATTATATCAACGTGAGAACTGCTAGTACTGCTCTACTCTGCTTATTCTGTCTGATTCGGGTTTTTAGCCAGGGAGAAAATGTGGCGTGCTAAGGTATAAGGGCATCAAAGAGTGACGGAGAGTGGACGTTGGGCGCGAGAGATAACTGCTTAGTGGCGCTGGTGGTGTTTTGTGTGTTGTCGTTATTAATTCTGGGTTGGGTTGGGTTGGTTGGTCGTCTGGATATTGATATGGTGGCTTTAAAGTACCTGCCTTTATCGAAGGATAGAAAAACAAAGATCGGTTCAATCGAGTAACACAGTTTTAGGAACTAACACTTCCTCTCGCCCGTTATGTGTACAAGAATAATGGCTCATCAAACTGTTCCAGAGCTATTACTCCATACTTCCAGATAGGTGGGCCATTCACGTCAACCGGCAACATAGTAGTTAATCCGACACACGGTCTCTTCTGATCTGTACCGTGTCTCCCCGTCATCAACTGTTAGAGTCTTCAAAACAATCTCAAACCGCACTCCTGCTCCTCCCCACCCATCTGACGAGCCCTAGGTATCTACGTACCCACCTACCCACCTACGCTTTCTCACCACCCGGAGTATCATCCACCGGCTGCTGCTGCTGCTGCTGCTGCTGCTGCTGCTGCTGCTGCTGCTGCTGCGACGGCGGCTGCGGCGTGGCGCGTCTCATCAACTCTGGATCTCCTATCCGCGAGGCCATGCGGTCGGGGATGAGTTCGTCGGGGTCAAACTCTTCACCATCTCGGTCTCGATCTGGGGGAGTGATGTAGGCCGAGTTGAACACGACGTATGGCTCGCGGTGGCTTACACGGACACGGATGTGGCCGACGGGTGGTGGTGAGATGGGTTCGGCTTCGAGGTCAATGGAGGAGTTGGCAGTTGAGGTGTCCATGGCTGTTGGGGTTGGTGTTTGGGAGAGTGTGGTGTGAGGAGAGGAGGAGGTGGTGGTGGTGATGGGAGTGATGTTGGGGTTTGGTTGGAAGTTGTTGAAGAGGAGGCGGGAGGGGGTAAGGTCTTGGTGGGTGGTTGGGGGTGAGAGGTGTTTGAAATACTGATGGCCAGGTTAGAATTATTTGGATGTTGATAATATCGAGAGAGGTGAGCTAAGAGTGAGTCGGGGGAAGAGATATGCTGGACGACATACCTTGACCGTCTTGACCATCAACTCCCCCGTCGCCTCCTCATCACAAACCACCGCGGCATTTGGATGCAACTGCAGCGCCGAGGCAGTCCACATCTGGCTCACCCCTCCCTCGACGCACTGCTTCACCGCCGCCGCCTTGCGCGGCCCAAATGCCATGACCACCACCTCTCTTGCCTCCATCACCGTCCTCACCCCGACCGTCAACGCCTGGCGCGGCACGCTGGCCCCATCCCCGCCAAAGAAGCGGCTGTTGGCAAGCACCGTTGATTCGGCCAACGTCTCGACGCGGGTGCGCGACGCGAGGCTCGAGCCGGGCTCGTTGAAGGCGATGTGCCCGTCCTCGCCCAGGCCTGCGAGGAAGAGCTCGATGCCGCCTACGGCGAGGATGGCGGATTCGTATTTGGTGCATTCGGCCGCGAGGTTGGGGGCGTTGCCGTTGAGGATGTGCACGTTGTTGGGAGGGATGTTGATGTGGGAGAAGAGGTGGCGGAACATGAAGGCGTGGTAGCTTTGCGGGTGGTGAGTGGGGAGGGAGACGTATTCGTCCTGGATTGGGGGTTAGTTGGGTGGAGATGAGAGAGGATGGAAGGAAGGGGGAGATGGACCATGTTGAAGGTTATGACGTTTTCGAAGGAGACCTGGTCAGGCGGTTAGTTGGGTAGATAGTACTAGCTAAGCATATGGTGATGTTGTGTTCTTTGAGGCAGAGAGGTACCTTACCTCGCCAGCTTTGTATTTCTCAACCAGAATGCGGTAGACACCCTCCGGAGTGCTTCCCGTCGGCAACCCCAGGACGAAGGGGCGCTCTGGAGTGGGAGCAAAGCGGTTGATGCGGTTGACGATGTAGTTGGCGACATAGGCGCTAGCGGCGGCCGGATCGTCGCGGATGATGAGCCTCATGTTGAACTACGAGACGTCTGGGAACTCAAAGGTGGGGATGTTGGAGTGATTCCGGGTTGTAGAGTATGGTTAAAGGGAACAGATGTGTGTAAAAGTCATGGATATTTGGGAGTCGAAGAGTGAGTCTCGTTGAGGTCCTGAGCAAGTGACAAGTGACAAGGACCTCTTGGTCGTCTGGCAGGATTCCAGAGGCCAAGGTGTGACGACGACATGGTGGCGGGACATGTGTAGTTTGACGTGGCCCAGGACCATGGACACAAGAGACCATCCATCGAGACACAGAGAGGCTTCATGAGGATTCACGAGGAGTTGTCTGTCTTTTCGCGGTTTCGGATGAAACGTTTGAATAAGGTACCTCAGGTAGGTGGCTACTAGGCATGTTGCACATGGTCCAACAGCCATGTCCACGACAAGAGTCCAACGCCGAGGTATTGTTACTTTGCAACGTGTTGGAAACTGGGGAGGACTGGGACTTTGACTCCGGAGCAACGTAGACCCTTTCGCGTTGGGGTTTGGATGGCTGCACCCGTGGACGGAACATCCGGAGAGGAGAGGAGTTAGGTTGATGTTCTCAGTCTCCCATGATCCCATGTACCTAAGGTACCGGTAGGTAAGGTACCTAGTAGGTACCTAATGTACCTCAAGCAGGTATTGGATATGATTACTGAGGCAAGTGGAGGAGAAGAGCTTGAGGCTGCCCTCGGTGAGACATTGGATGGTCAAGTGGAAGGTTCGCCTCACATCTCTCCTCCTAGTCCGAGGAAGTCACGGCTGAGGCGACGGCCAGATGGATCATAGGGAGGATCACCTGGCAGGATTTGATTTGATATATCAACAAAAGTCTCATTGTATTTCCAGGTCTATTTCAATCTCTATAACTGACATCTCATGGCAATCAATCATGCTTCGACCGAGTTCAAGGTCAGAGTTGAATCTCAAGATGTCCCCAGTTCGGGTTGTATGGCCCGTGCGCCTTCCCGAACGGTGCCCACTGTCCCCGCAAGATCCGGACCTACCCATGGACCCACAACACTGCCTAGGTAGACGCTGATCCGGACCCACCTTCAGCCAGGGCCGATCCCTCCGCAGACTGCATCCACTTGCACCTCACAAGCGCAACGTTACCTCGTGCGCCTTTACCACATGAGAGATCTCCAATGCCGTACCCGCCGCTCTTGCTCGCTGACCATGGCATTCCCCGTTCCATGATGAAATCCCCATACCCAATGGCCTCAGCAACACTCTGAGGGAATGTGGTTGGAGGACTCTTTTCGGTTCTTTTTTTTTTTCTTTCTTGCCTTTTCATTCACTCGCTCGTATCCAGTCGTTCTCTGTTGTAAGGTTACTCTCACCACAGACACCTAGCCATCGTCACCTTCAACTCCCGCGCGCACATCTCGAGTTACACCGAACACCCCTGGATTTGCGTCAACTCCCGCAACCGTAATCCTTGTCTCAGAAACATTTGCCTGTGTCCATCCGCCCGTCGCCTCATCGCCATTTCCGAGCCGGGTCTTGAAATATTCTCCCCTGCAGCATTCATCTATCCCGCTCCACGCTGCCCTGCGAGGTGCACCCCAACAGGATCCTCCGGTAGTGTCTGTTGACTTGGCATGCGTGCCAACCCCATTACGGCCCCCAGGACAAGACTTCAAGGACGGGAGCTGCATGTGGCATGGTTTGGCGGTTACCTTAATAGTTGAGGGACCTATGCTTGATCCCGCTGGCCCGGCATATACTACTCGAGCACTTGAACCAGTCTGACCTACCTCCACAGACTGATCTTGTGGATTTCTACATATCCGGCGACAGTCCGGCCTCCATTGTCGCTCGGCCACATTGGGGTCTGTTTTTCCCAATCAGACCCCCATACCCCCCCCTCGTATTGCAGGAATGTGCATCCCTTTGCAAACGCGCGTCTCCCTGCCATCTGCCCTGGCATGACTTATAACCGGCTTCTATCCACTACGCCGTACTTTGCCAATCTCCTTCCTTCTCTGTCATGCCGCCATGACGCTCCTGGATGCCATGGTGTCTCTTAGGGACGTCCTCGTTGCCGTCCTGAGCGCTCTGATGCGTGGCCCGTCTTTGCTCGGCTCTCTGCTGACCTTTTGGTCCGGAGGTTCCGTTTCTTCGCAAGATGGCGCCCCCTTCAAGTCCGGCGCAGACCCGGCTGCTGACTTTCTCGCTGAGGCTGAGCGCCTCTTCCTGGCCCATATCGGAGCCGGCGGGTTGAGACAATTGTCGCAGAGGCTGAAGAGCCAGTTCAAAGAACGTCTTCGCTCGAACCCCGATTGCATGCTGCCCTCGTACAACTCCCAGCTGCCGACTGGCCGAGAGTCGGGCCGCTTCCTTGCCCTCGACGTCGGCGGCTCGACTCTGCGCGTGGCTTTGGTAGAACTGAGGGGGAGCAGTCCGTCCTCCTCCGCTCCCGAGAGCAGAATCATCCGCATGGACTCGTTTAAGATCGACGCACAGGTTCGGAGCCTGCGGGGGACCGCCTTCTTTGACTGGATGGCCGAGAGGATACGGCAGACCTTGTCGGACGATGACGTCGAGGGACGCGATCCCGAGCACCCGCTCCTTGTCGGATTGGCTTGGAGTTTCCCCATCGAGTATGTCCCCTGAACGTCATCAATACCAAAACGCACCTCTAATCGAAATTAGACAAACCTCCTCCCGCGGCGGCAACATCTGCGCCATGGGCAAAGGTTTCCTCGCCAACGAGGGCCTCCTGGGCCAGGACCTCGGCGAGGTCATCCAATCCGCCTGCCTGCGACAGAGCGTCCACGTCCAGCTGGGCGCCATCGTCAACGACTCCAGCGCCGCCTTGCTGTCCGAAGCCTACACCACCCCGTCCACGCGCTTCAGCCTCATCCTCGGCACGGGTGTCAACATTGCCGCACACCTGCCCGTGGCGACGATTGATTCTCACAAGTTTGGATCCCGCCCAGAGAGTTGGTTCGAGCAGGCGAGTCACGTCATTGTGAACACGGAACTGGGCATGTTTGGGCACGGCATCTTGCCGTTGACCAAGTGGGATGAGCGGTTGAAGAAGGCGCATCCGAGGCCCGAGTTTCAGCCTTTAGAGCATCTCGTGAGCGGGTACTATTTGGGAGAGATTTGTCGGTTGGTTTTGTTAGATGCGATCCCAGAAACAGGGATTTTAGGTGGTGTGATTCCCCCGTCGTTGGAGGCTCCGTATTCTCTCGACACGGAAACGCTGTCCATCATCACAGGGTTGGTCTCTCCCTTTCTATCAGTATGTTCAAACCCATCCACTAACATGAGCTGTTTCATTTCTGAAAAAAGGGACACCACCGCAACCCTCACCACCTCCATAACCACCTTTAAAACCCGCCATCCCTCGCCAACCCACACCCCAACAACGGACGATATGCGCTTCCTCCGCGTCCTCGCACAGCTCATCGCGCGCCGCTCGGCAGCCATCATTGCTGCTTCGCTCGTTGCGCTGTGGGAACTCAAGGCGGAGGCGGAGAGGGGGTTGATTGCTGCTGATCTCGCCTCTTCAGCATCTTCACCACCATCATCGTCATCAGAAGGAGAAGGAGTGACAGGGACAGGAACGGCAAGGATGACGAGGTTACAACGTCGCCAACTCCAACAACAACAACAACAACAACAGCAGCAGCAGCAACAAAAACAACAGACTACACAAATCGGCGGGGCAGGGGCTAGCAGAACAGCCCGCTTCGCAGCCGCCGCCTCCCCCGAACTATCTCTCGCAAGACACGGCACGACGACCGTCGCGTACAACGGGTCTGTGATCGAAAACTTCCCCGGGTATCGCGGTTGGGTGCAGGGGTTTGTGGACGGGTTGGTTGCCGAGGCTGAGGGTGATGAAAGTTTAGGGGATCAAAAGACGGAGGATGGTGGGGACGATGACGATGATGGTTGGGAGGAAGACGGAAATATAACTGGGGATGGGGATGGCGGAAGTAATAGTGGTGGTAAAGGGGAGGATGGAAAGGAAGGGAAGAGTCGGGTTGAAGATGGGGAAGTGATTCATGACAGCGGGGTACCGACGAGCAGGAAGACGAAGAGGAGGAAGAGGAAGAGGATTGAGTTGGTCGAGGCAAAGGAGAGCTCGTTGAGAGGTGCAGCGGTGGGGTTGGCTTGTTTGTTGGATACTAGAGGTACTGACTAATACCCGGGCTACCTACTTTAGGGAAGGAAGGGATTGGAGGGAAGAGGAGGATTGGGGAGTGGATCAGGTAGTTGATCTAATGAAGGTACATAGTTCCCGGTTTTGATTTGGGTTGAATACAGCGAGTTGTTTGTTCTAGGGGTTTGGCTTGGTTGGGTTGGGTATTTACTTCTTACATACAGCGGTCTGTCTACCTTGGGTTATTTCTGGTGCTGTCGGGGCTGGAGAAAGAGGTGAAAAGGGGCGGCAGCAGTGTGGGGAAATGGGATAATTAGTTACTATCTTTCCGGTCTTCTGTCTAAGGTATTGCAAAGTAAAAGAAAGGTGCCTGATCCGGTGAGGACAATTAAGGAGGCAAGGAGGTAGGAGTACTCTGTAAGGTAGCCATGTATGTACCTGGTTTTTCCTAACATCAGGTACATCTAGATGAAACACGCTTTTCGAGGAGATTGTCCAGTGCCTTCCTACCTCCCTACCTCTCTCTCTCTCCATCCCTCCCTCCCTCCCTCTCTCTCTCATTCCCCCTGCTTCATGATTACCTTATCGTTTGGCTCTCTTGGTCATCCAACCACCCATCCATCCTCACATCCACGGTCTCCTCTCCACCCAGAAAGTATCCGTCACCATATACAACTTATTCCTTACTCGCGACTTTAATTCTCCATGGCATGTACCTTCATATCCGGAACAGAACCGACGGACGACCTGACACAACAGGTAGTTGTAATTATCAACAGTCCCAGAGCCCGAGCACCTAGTTCATTGATTCCTCAACCGAATCCCATCCTCGTCCCACACCTCATTCCGTCCCACCACAAAAGGTATGTACCAACAGTCCAAGAGGAGAAGAATGCATATGAGAAGACAACAGAACAAATGGATATCCATACAGTACGTCAATCCAGTTCTGCCTCCCGAATCCAATCCCATTCCGCATCCAGCTGAAGACCTATTATTGACCCCTGACAGACAAACAGACAGACTGAACCGAACCTTGACAGATCATCTCCCCGCTAGCCTCCCGCACCTACCCAACCTAGGTACTTACCATATTCATTGTAAACAAAGTACATATGTATGTACCTGACTCAATTTACCGAGCTAATCAGCAGCAAAGTACCGCTTCGCCTTGCTCCGCACCTGCTGCGCCTTGACCTCGGGCGGGACGATGGTGTGATGGACCACGTGGGGGCGGTAGATCGCGTCGACGGGTGGCATCCTGTTATTTATTTGTTAGTCCATATGTATGTACAGACATCCACAGATGTTATTTTCCGGTCAGAATAGGGCGGTTGTCGACTAGGAGTTAGGTAGGTGGTTCAGGTCAAGTAGCTTGTCTTTGCTTGGTATGCTTGATGAATGAGGGGCGGTGCGATGTATAGCAACAACATGAACAAACGGCAGTGCAGGGAACGAAGAGCAGAGAGAAGAGAAATGCAAGTAAGCTAAGAAAGAAATGGGGGGTACGAACCAATCATCCAAACTCAACGGGAAATACTCATACAACAAATCCTCCTCCGTCTCTCCCGTCGTCGTCGCCGCCGTCGGGCTCACAAGCAGCGGGTTCTGAGAAGAAGACCCAACCATCATCCCCGGCATCCCCGGCGTTGTCGTCGTCATGGGCGTCGAGGAGGAGAGCTGATAGTGCTGCTGATCCAACTCTGGGTTGCTGCTTGACAATCCTAGGCCCAGGCCCAGGGCTGACGATGGTGTTGGGGTGGGAGTTTGAGTTGTTTGGTTAAAACTGTCGGTCCTTCCGGTGTCGAAATAACCGCCGCTATTGTTATTGCCAAAACTGCGAGGTGCTGTCGGTCTGGGTTTGTTCGCGCCACCACCACCGGAAAAACCATTCCCCCCAACTCCTGTTGTTATCCCTAGCCCCGCCAACCGACCACCCGAGGCTGAACTGGAGGACCAACCACCGCCACCACTGTCCCGGGAGTTTGCGCGGTTGTTGCTGTTCCCAGTGGGACTACCCTGCCCGTTGTCGTCATCATCGTCGTTGTCTTCCTCGTCATCGGAGAGCGTGAGCGTGATCGGCAGTGACCGTGGCTTAAGAGCCTGCGGTCCCGTCGTCCTGTTGGTACTGCTGCTAGCGACGTTGGTGGGAGTGGTGTTGACATTAATATTCATCTGCGTCTGTCCGTCGACTGCGCCCGAACCCGAACCCGAGCCCCAGGAGGCGGCAGGCATTGGTAGTGGACGGGTTGCTCCTCCCGGGACGGGGGAGGTGAGGGCTAGTTTTTTGTTTGGATGAGCTTGCGAGTTATTGTTAGTCGCGGTGGCGGAGGGGTATGGCGTTGCCCAGTCGGATGTTGATGGATTAGACGGAGCGGCGGTTGGCGTGTTCTGCTGCTGCTGTTGCTGCTGGGAGCCAAACGACCCAACCCTCTGATGCTGCTGCAGCTTTCCCATCATCTCCCCCGGCCCAGGCTCATCCTTCACTACCTTCCCCTCCACCACATTCCCAGCAGCTGTGCTGGTATTGTTGCTATTGTTTATGTTCGCCCCCCGCCTATCCACCACCCCCCTCCCACCTCCAAGCGGTACCTCCCTCCGCGCCTCGACAAAACTCTTGGGGCTCCTGCCCCTGACAATCACCGGGCCCGACTGCACCTCGGCAACCTTGACGTATTCCTTTTGTCCCTGCGCGCGCACGAGCAGGTTGATCTGCACGACGTAGTGCTGCTGCAACCCCTTGCGGCGGCCGTTATTCGCCGTGGCGTGCTTGAACTGCAGCCGTTTCCACGACACGGGGACCGAGACGCGGCTGCCGCCGTCGACTTCGTGCCCAGAGCCGGCCAGGTCGAGAGGCAGAATGGGCGGGGAGGTAGTTGGGACGCGGGTCGGTTCTTCTGGTGCAGTCCCGAATCCCGCCGCTTGCGCAGCTGGCTGGGTGTTGCTGCCGGTGGCGCTGCTAGCCCCGCGCCATGGGATGGTGATCATCTCTGCCATTCTCCCCTCAATGCTTTCCTTCGCGGTGATTGACGCCGCCAGGTCCGCGATGGGCGCCCTCCTCCCATGCTCGTCCACCACCTGCGCCACGTGGCGCGGCAACGTAATCTGCCCCGAGATCTGCCACAGGTTGCGCCGGTAGCACGTCAATTCGGTCGGCCGCCCGGCGGACGCGCCGCTGTCCGCGCCAAACACGTCCTCGGCAACGAAGAACATGCCGTACAACTCGCCGGTGATGTGCGGGTCGGCGACCTGCCCAGAGTCGGTGAGCAGGGTGACCTTGCCGGAGGGGATGACGGCGCCGAAGCCGAGGAGTTTGTTGTCCAGGTCGTGAGGGGAGGGGAGGTCGGTGGTGAGGGCGGAGTCGGGGTCGAGGACGGGGTTGGCGTCGCTTCCAGTGGTGGTGGCGGTGGTGTCAAAGGGGCGGGGCGGGAAGGAAAAGGGGTCGACGAAGGTGGTGGTGTAATCGAAGTCGTAGCCCGAGTTGGGGAAAGAGAGGGAGGGGATGTTGACGGGGTCGCTGATGATTGTACGCAGAAGGTCAGCAGATCTGGCCCATAGGTTGCTGAGTTGAGATGGGAGGGATGGTACATACAACATGGAATCGTCAAACTGCATGCTGTTACCGAACGGGTCCATATCGGCGGCAGTCATTGACACGGCGTCGTGGGATGTTGGACCCGGACCAGGCGGTGCGGCCGACGAGAGCGCCGGCATGGTGTTGAAGCCAGCCATTGCATTGTCGTCGCGGGCGGGCGCCGCGACTCGGACGAGCTTCACCGGTAAGTCAGCTAGGCTCGAGTTTCTAACAAGACTAGGTCGGCAACTAGGCTGCTAGGAATGGGCGTCTCGGTCTTGTCTTGACTGCGGCATCGCATCGCAGAGCATGTGAGTGATCAAGGAGGAGGAAGAAAAGCCGTCATGTTCGCTCAGGAGACGTTGTCCGCAGCGGCTGCGGTCGCGCTCAGCAGTAAGTGTTGCAGCAAGCAGCATTATCCTATCGCATCCTATCGCTTGCCTGCGCATGCGGCCCCTCCGTCGCAACCTTGCTGACAATGGGTGGCCTGTTCGTCCAGTCGGGTGTTCCAGTTTCCCCAGGATCTGTGTACCCGGCTGTAAAGGCTTCGGAGAAAGCGGTGGCCGAGCAGGGGTTTATCTTGAGCCAAGTCTTGGTGTCAAGATCCCTCGTGGGATTGTATGCGGACTGGAAGATGTTTCTCCCCGCGCACCTTGAACTTTGCGATATCCTTTGAGCTCGTCGGGATAGGACGTTCTGAGACACCTAGCTTCGCAATTCCCACAGTGAGATGCGAGTGTAGCCCCCTGTCCAACGGCAGCTAGGCTGATGCCGGCGCTATCACGGCCTTGGCGTAGGGGTGGGGGCGTAAGAAACAGGGGCTCGGACTGCTAGGCTGGAGGTCATATCAGCAGCATGATGACGATGACGATGACGACGACGACGACGACGACGACGACGACGACGACGGTGACGACTAGAACGGCATAAGGATTTGAGATAAAGTCAAAAACAAAAATAGCCAAGTATCCAAGAACGGCCTCTCGATTCAAACAACAAATGTCCCGTAAGTATCAAGCGTATCAAACCATCATACCAACCCTGGGGAGTATTGCTTCAAAATCAACACCAAAACAAGACCAAAAATAACACTCAACCAAATATCAACAACAAACCCAACAAGACAATCCAGGTCAAATAGCCTCAATCCAAGTCACAAATCAACCCACCTTCACATCCCCAACGGCATTCGTAAACTCCTCAAACACGCCCATCACCTCAAACCCCATCGCCGCCAACGCCTCCTCGCACCCCTCATCCAACTGCACCCAGCTCAAGACGCACCTCTGCGCCTTGAGCGCCTTATTCTGCCGCAATCCCATGAGCGCCAGGCCCTGCAAAACCAGCGTAGCCAGTTGTGGAGTGGTGCTTGCCATGGGACTCATTGCTGTAGCTCCTGTAGTTGAAGGCGTCACAACGGGGGCTATGATCCCCCCGATGAGCTGGCGTTGCTGCTGATGCTGATGCTGCTCGTCCGTATCCTCATCTCCTTGTTCTGCCGCCAAACAACAACCTTGCTGCAACGCAGGCAAGAAAACACCAAGCTCACAGCCGGGTTTGCACACAATCACCGTCCCCAATATCTTTTCCCCTCCATCCCCGTCCATACCGGCCAGTTTGGCCCTCACGACCGCACAATCCCTCCACTCCCTCTCCATGGCAAACCGATACAGCTCCACCACCTCTTCTCTCCCCGCCCCGGCAACGCCTACGCCAACACACGCCGCCAGGCCCGAAACGTGCGCGAGAACTGGCTCGGCATGATCCGGCCCCTGGACGAGATCAAAACTGAGCCCCGCGCGCTGTATACTCTGCAACAGGCCCTCCGGCGCAGTCCAGCTCGCGAGCGGCGTCGACAGGGCAAGGTTTGCGATCCGTCTTGGGAAGCTGAGGTCCCACCCCGAGTTGGCAAACCAGTTCCTCAGCGGCGCGGCGCCGTCATCAGCGGCGGCGGGGATACCGGGGAATACGCCTGGAAAGGAAATGCCTAGCTGGAGCTTTTTGACGCCTCGTTTTTGCGTCAAAGTTCTCAGCGCGCGGCGGTGCAGCGAGCGGCCGATGGCGACGTTACGCTTGGCTGGATCGACAAACAGCGCGCCGACGATGCCTGTGCCCGTGGCAGGGCAGAAATAGGTAGCGCAGAAGCCGTAGAGGGCGTTGGTGCTGCTGTTGCGGACGACAAAGTGCGCTTCCTCGATGTTTGGACTGCCAAGCTCGAAGGCGTGGGCGGTTGTGGCGGAGAGGAATTGGTGCGCCGCCGCCGGAGTAGTGGAGCGGACGAGCGTTCGCAAGAGATCATCTAGAACCCGGGCGTCCCGGTTGCGATCGTAGGCTTCGACAAGCCAGTGCTGACGGGATTTAGCTGCTTTCCGGCTCTTGCGGAGAGTGCCGGGGAGGGTTCCTTGAGGTCTGACAGTTCCGCAGAGGACGCGGACGAGGGCGGCCATGGCGGTTTCGGTGAAATCGAAGGTGCAGATGTAGGTGCCGATGGATTTATCCATGGCAAAGTCGTATGGGGAGCTGACGGCGACGACGATGAGAGATTTCTTCTGGCCGCTGGCCCGCAGGAGCGAACACATCATGGATACGTGTTTGGTGAAGCCGGCTTGATAGCGGTTTCTGTTGGCGTCGGCTGTAACGACGATGATAGTTGACGCGCGATTGATGAGATTTTCGTGCACTGTGGTCATTAGCGAAGAGGCCGAAGGGGAGGGGATAACTGTGGGACTAACTCACCTGGCCGGACACCGTTGGCAGTGTAGGAGGTATGCAACAGCTTGCCATGACGGGCACGCGCGAGCGAGCGACCGAGTTCACGAAACACTCCTTCTCCGCTCATGATGGCGCTGCGGTTGTGTTGAAGCCAGCGGTCATGCAGGCTTTGGGGATCGGACTTGGTGCTCTTGGCCTCGAGCAAAGCTTTAGTCATGGAGGAGGCAGGGAGGGGTTTGACCAAGGGAGTCAGCAGCAACAGTTCCTCTTCTTGGTGCATGGAAGCTGTCAACGGCAGCAGCTTATCAGTGTCGCGGATGACGGCGATGGAGTCGTCGTAGGCCTTGAGTGAAAGGGCATGGTGGCTTGGGTGGAGTTGGGAAAGCAAGCTGATACCCGGGGGGTTCAAGGCCTGTTGCCACGAGGTACAGGCCCTCTTCATGCGCAGGACACGGCGAAGCGAAGTGTAAATGCGGTCGCGAGTAATGAGCTCGTTCTCGACACCGAGTTTGAGACCCGCAATTGCCTCGAGCTGGACGTCGTAGGCGCGGCAGAGGAGCACCAGGTCACATCCGGCCTCGACAGCCATGACGGTGCCCGTCTTGACACCAATCTCGTTGCGCAGGCCCTCCATCTCGAGACACTCGGATATGGCGACTCCTTGGAAGCCCAGGTCGTTGCGAAGCAAGTCATCGACGACCTGGTCGGAGAGACATGCATGGTTGATGCTCATGGAGGGGTTGGCGATAGCACAGCCGCCGACGAACATGGCATCCAGGCGACCTGTGGCAATGGCGTTGCGAAAGGGCACGAGGGCGGTCAAGGAAAGCTCCTCGAGGGTCTGAGTGATGATGGGAATGTCGAGGTTGGAGCCCAGGATGTGGAGATTGCCGTAGGAAGGGAAGTGTTTGCCGCACGTGGCGACGCCAGCATCCTTGTAGCCATTGATGGCGGCGATGGCATACTGGGAAACCTCTTGAGGATCATCGCCAACGGCGCGGACGCCGAGGGGTTGGTCGCGAGCGTTGGTCAAGACGTCGAGGACGGGGCCCAGGATGAGGTTGACGCCAACGGCGGACACCTCGGCGGCGGTGGCTTTGGCGATCTTGTAGGCCAGGTCGGGGCTGCCAGCAGCGGCCTGGCCCATGGAACTGGGGAACTGGCAGATGTAGTCCTCATCGTAGAGGCTGTTGACGCCGCCGTTCTCCTGGTCCAAGGCGATCAATAGGGGGTAGGGATGGCCAGCATTGTGAGCGATGGTCTGGAGTTCCTGGACCAGGCGAGCAGTTTGGCTGGCGGCTGTTGGGGTATCAGTGCTCAGGTCAGGTAGTACTGTATGGATATGGGGCAAGGGATACTACTGTACATTTGAGGTTCTTTGCTGTGAGCAGGATGGAGCCCAGGTGGTTCTGCTCAATCAGGGTGCGGATCTGAGGGGTGACTTCGGTGCCATCCCATCCCATGATGAGCATTTGGCCAATGGCCCTGGAAGGAATTAGTACTGAGGGCCATGAACATGGTGTGAAATTGTCTATGTACATGGGCAAGTGTCATGTCGGACATGGTGTTGTGGTCTGGATCCGCCGCAGGTCCAGAACTTGAGGACTGGACAAGACACCATGTTCCTGGGAAGAACAAACTAAGGTGCTTTGTAAATCAGAAGAAACTCACCGGTCCAGATCCTGCCATAGTGGATCCGACTCGGGGTCCAGGTCTGCCATGGTGACGCGCCGTTGGGGATTTGGAGGAAGGGGATACGCCCGAGCAACGTTAACAAAGCCGAGTTGCTACGACGGCATGTCTCAGTGTTGACTGAGTGCCCGTGTTCCGAGAGTGTACATGGGGCAGTGAAGGGGTGGTACGGAGAATTCTCCGTACTGTCACCGTGTCAGAAAGGAATTGGGAAAATGACCTGGGAAAGGTCAATTGATGACCCGGCTGCCGTCTCACTGCAGCAAGAACACCACCCATGACAGAGGCACGGAGGTCATCGGCAAGACAAGGCTGCGGCTGGGAGCTGGGAGAGGGGAAACGGAGGAACTTCCAGGGCTAAAACGGAAAGCAGCCGTTGGCGGTGGGTCCTTGGATAAGGCGACCAATCATAGACAACCAGTTTCTCCGATAGAAAGCGGGCTAGCCCCTTTGGGAAGGTTAGATACTCAACCGTTCAGCCGTTTCCGCAACGTTGCATCGACGCCAAGACGTGGACTTTCACCTCACTCCTTCCTTCATCCTTGAGTTCCATCTCTTTTTCTAATTCATGGACTCAATCCAACATTTCCATAACAGGTAAGGTACCTTATCTATTGTTTTCCCTGTAACTTAACCTGAACCACCATCATCCATCTCCACTCAGGAACATGGACATAGGTACCTGTACTCTGTACCTGAGTTGACCTGTCGATATGTAACAAAGAAGAGACAACAACAAGTTGCAACTATCAAAGTCCAGTCTCTGAAACGTCCAACGCCAGTGCAACCACACGCAACCACACTGCCACTTCACGTTCACCATGACCACCAATTGCCCTACTACTGCTTCTCATCTTGACTCTCGGTCTCTTGGTCGTCTTGGGGCATCCAACCCGGCATCTTCGGATGGTTCTCTCAGACCTGGCCATCTCATCCAGCCTGGTCAGTGACACACTTGTTCTTGAGCACCGTACCTACGTGGCCATGACTTGTATCTGTGCTGTGCGTGTCCTGGTCTGTGTCAAACCACCCCTATAGTATTTCTAGTCCCCCTCCATCAACCACGCCCTTCTCACCCCCCTATTACACTCTCTACCCATTCCCAGCCTTCACACCCAACCATCACCATGTCCCCTCCCAATAACCCCAACCTCGGCCCTGGCCTCCGCCCCAGCGGCATCACCAAGCTCACCAACTGCCTCGTCCTGCGCGACGATGACCTGGTCTGGGACGACATTTGGATCAGCTCCACCACAGGCAAAATCGTCGACGCCCAGTCGGCATTTTACGATGACCTCCTTGTCCCCGACACGGTTATCGACCTCCAAGGCCGTATTGTCTGCCCCGGTTTCATCGACGTTCAGCTCAACGGCGCGTTTGGCTTCAACTTTTCCTGTCTGGTCGATGACTATCCCGACCGTTTGAGCGAGCTGAACAAGAAGTTGGTCAAAACAGGGGTCACTTCGTATCTACCCACTGTAACGAGCCAGACGAGTCATCTCTACAAGAAGGTTAGAGTTGGAGTCACGACTTGACTTAGCCCACCCCTTACTAACCTCCGGACCAGGTCCTCCCCCATCTCGCCCCCTCCGGCTCCCTCCGCAACCCGCACCTCGGCGCCGAATCCCTCGGCGCCCACGTCGAAGGGCCCTTTCTGAACCCGCTCCGCAACGGCGTTCACAACCCCTCCGTCCTCCGCACTGCCACTTCTTTTTCGGATCTCGAGGACATGTATGGCGCAGAGAACTTGATCTCCCCACCATCTCCATCATCACAGTCTTCATCAATAGGAGGACCGGTGATCAAACTCATAACCCTCGCCCCCGAACTTTCCCTCTCCCCCATGTGCCAAACCATTATCCCCACCCTCGTCCGGCGGGGGATTGTCGTTTCGATAGGCCACTCGGATGCCACCTACGCTGAGGCTTCGGCCGCGGTGTCAGCTGGCGCGAGCATGGTGACGCACCTTTTGAACGCCATGCGTCCGTTTCATCAGCGGGAGCCGGGGATTTTCGGGGTTCTTGCTGGCTCAGAAGTGGAAGTGCAAGAATTGGGACCATTCCGACTTGCGACTGCGCCTGAGCCAAAAGAAGGACCGGGACCGCAGCATCGGCAGCAGCAACCCGGAGGTAATAATAAAAAGAGAAGGCCGTACTTTGGGTTGGTATGCGACGGCATCCACCTCCACCCCGCCACGGTCCGGTTGGCGTCCAGAGTTCATCCGGACGGCATGGTTCTGGTCACTGACGCGATGCATGTACTGGGGTTGCCGGACGGGCGGTATGAGTGGACGAACGGAGACGGAGAAGATTGTTGGCTCGTGAAGAGGGGGAGGGTTTGTACGGCGGAGGGAACGGGGGATATTGCAGGGAGGTGAGTTCTTTTTTCTTCTTCTTTGCTCTCTTGTTTCTCGGTTTCTTTTCCCTTCTTAGGTTCATTCTGACTGCTTGGTTGACGATACACCACAGCTCCTCAACCCTCCTCCAATGCCTCCAAACCCTCCTCGACCAAACCTCCCTGCCCCTCCCCCTCGCCTTGCGCACCGTAACGGCCACACCGGCAGCCATGCTCGGCCTGGACGGGGTCAAGGGGACGCTCAGGCCCGGAGCGGACGCGGATCTAGTGGTTTTGTCCTTTGATGATGTCGAGGACGATGGTCAGGATGATGAGGATGTGCAGCAACATCAGGAACATCAGTCGACAGGCGGCGCAGACATCTCCTCTTCTTCTTCTTCCTCCTCCTCTTCCAGCAGTAACGACAGTGATGACGAAGGAGAAGACAACGAAAACAGAGGTGAGGTGAAAAAGCTGCAGAGATTGGTGGTGGAAGAGGTGTGGAAGTTTGGGGTGCGCGTTTATCGCCGGGAAGAAGAGAAGACCACCTAACTGGTAGGTATCCGAGTCAACTCAGGTAGGGGTAAATGTAGGAAGTGCTGTGTCTCAGTGGCTTGGTTCAGCAGCGTCATCTACTGACCCGAGGAGAAAAAGGAGCAGGTCAGGGGTGCAGGTTTGGAATGCCTTCGCCAGGTTTATTTACTTTTCGTGTTTGGTAGGTTGAGTAAAAGAGTGGTTGGTCTGTCAGAACCCAAGCCAAACGCTCAAGAAGAGAGAGTTTGGAGGGACGAACTGGTGTAGTGTGTTCAAGCATGGTTATTAAGAGATCGCAAAGAATTTCGTACAACACAGGTAGAACACGGGATATCGAGTGAGAAATAAAGGAAAAGTAGTGTACGGGAGGGAGTCCAACTTGACGACGGCCAGGCCGAACGGATTCTTGATCATGGCCAAAGCTCCAGTCATAGATCAGGTACTCCTATAGCTATCTAATCTCTCGGCGTTAGTGAAGAAATATATACGTTGCATTATAAACACCAAAGTATTTAGGTATCTTCGCGACTATCATCAGAACAGACATGGCCATTCATATCCTCCACCGTCCTCCTCTGGGTATATGCAAGGTATCTCCTCCAAACCCAACCATTAGATCCATCCATCCCTCCACATCATCATAGATAGGTAGGTAGATATCAACAATCATCATAACTCATCACAACAACCAATCCTCACAACCCCACTTCCCTTCAACATCCCCTCTCCCGTAGTTATCCAACTCTCAACTCAGCGTAAAACTCCCCGTCACCCCCTCAAAAGCCTTGATACTCCCAATCAACGGCTTCGAGTCGCCATAATACCTCAGCCGATACGTCCCGGCCACATCCTCCGCCTCGTCCGTCTCCCAGGTAATCGTCACCTCGCTGTACCCCAGCGCCCAGTTGGTGCGCTTCCACGTGTACACCAGCCTCCAATCCGCGTCGTCCAGCACGCGAACCCACTTATTCGTCGCCGTGTCCAGCTTCTCGACCGCAGCGAACGTCCCCTCGAGGCGGAGGTTATTCCTCGGATTCGCGCCGACAAAGGTTGCTTTGACGACCTCGCCCCGGCGGTACGACGATTTTGGCGCGGAGATGACCTGCCCGAAGGATTTGCCAATCGGGGTGTTGTCAACCACTACGCCGGTGATGAAGCTCAGGCTCTTCGCCCTGTTGTCAGGAGGCGTCGGCCCGGCCGGCGGCGCGCCCGTGGCGTTCGGCGCCAGGTACGGCAGCCCCCGCAGCGTCAGGTTGACGTACGCGGGCAGCTGGTAGGGGCCGAAGAGGGTGCTCGCGCCCTCGTAGCGCTGGATTTGGTATTCCTCGGGGGTGGTGACGTAGTGTGCGTAGCTGTTTGCAGGGCCGCCGACAATGACGTACGGGTCCTGATCGCCGGTAATGCCCGCACTGGCGGCAGCGGTTTTCACCGCATCGCGCCACCGGCGCCCAGCCATGGTGGTGATTTCGGAGGGGGAGACCACGATGATGAACTGCCCGACGCGAAGCGCTTGGATGTCCACGATGTTGGGCGACCAGGCATACGGGACCGACATCTCGCCCACGTCGAGGAGGATGGGCTTGGCGCCGTGGCAGGCGCGTTGTTGGGCGCTCGGGGTGCGCAGGAGGCCGGCGACGGCGTTCCACATGGGGTTGTTGGGTGCGCCCGAGTCGCCTTGAGTGAAGTCGAAGGCGCCGGGCCAGTCGGAGGTGCCGGCGGCGAAGGAGTAGCCCAGCGCGGCGGGGCAGGTTTGGACGATGGTGCCGTTGGGGAGGGGGAACTTGTAGTATTGCATGTCCTGGTAGAAGTGGAACGAGCGGACCGTGGGGCCGACAACGGGGGTGGATTGGGAATCGAACGAGTCCTGGGGAGAGAGTCAGTCATTCAGCTGATCATCACGTCGACGGACTCAGGGGTATACTCACGTAAAGCGCCTTGGCCCCCGAAAACTGGCGGTCGGCGATGACATAGCAGCTCGACACACCCAGATCAAGCTTATGGAACATGGGCCCGCGGGCGCGGCAGGCCTGCGACTTGCCGTCGGCGCAGGTGCTGGTCATGAAATCGCACATCTGGTTCGATCCGTCCTCGCACCAAGCGCCCAAGATGTTGGGGCTGACGTCGCCCAGGTTGGCCTGGGCAAAGCCGGCAACGAACCCATCCGCCGCGTGGCTTGATCCCTTGACCGACTTCTCAAACAGATACGCCGCGAGGCCCTTGTTGTCGCCGGTGATGTGGGTGTTGTTGCCCTGCATGGAGGTCGGATGGACGGCGAACCACGTCAGGACGCCAATATTCTTGCCGTCTGACGCCCGCTGGAAGCGCAGCAGCGTCAGCGTCTTGTCAACGCTGTCGGTGTATCGCGCACGCTCCTCCTCCGGGTTGGCGAGGTACGCGTAGAGGCTGCGGTTGATGTTGGCGTCGTCGACTCGGGTGGTGCCAAAGTCGAGATACCCCTGAATGGGTGGTCAGCAAAGCCAGCAGAAGCCAGGGATTCCTCCTCTTCCTCTCACTCACCTCTTGCAAGTTCTCATGCGCCCTCTTAATCGACAGCACCGCGCCGTCCACAATGGCCTGGTACCCTTGCTTATCGAATCCCAGACTCGTGAGCTGCGGGAGGAGGTAGTTAAACCAACCACCGGGACCGCTGTGCGAGTGAGTTCCCGTGATGGCCACATTCGTCCGGCCATACACCGAATACTGGGAGCCCAAAGCCGCCACCTTCTCGAGGATGCCGTTCCGAATCGCCGTGTCACCGGCCATGGTATCCAGGACGACATACACAAAGCGGTTCGCAGACCCGACCTCGCCAATGATGAACGTGCGCGCGTAAAGACGCTGGCGCAGGCCGCTGCCGACCTGATCCATGTTGGCGTACCCAGCCAGGTTGATCTCGACCACGGGGCCGGTGATGTCCGCCTTGCCGACGCCAATCAGGTACTTGTCGCCGCGGACGGCGGCGCGCTTGGTGACGGGAGCATCATTTTGGGTCTCGAGGACTTCTTCAGACCGGACTCGCAACCTCCTGACTGCCGATTCAGACTTTGCGAGAGGCTGGGAGAGGGCGACGAAAGCCAGGATGCAGAGGAAGAAGACGGTCAATGTCGCGAGGACCGTCCTCCTCGGGGCAGGGCCCCGACCGCGCTGTTGCTGGAAAGGCATTCTCTTGATCTAACCCGGCCACGTCTCCTCAGGCGGTGGCAGAGGGACCTGAGCACAGGGAGGAGAGGTGAGGGCAGGCGGATAGATAGGTAGGATGGGGGACGGAGTGGAGGGAGGTATCTGCCACTTATAAGCTACTACCACCTCACTTACATCACAACAACACCCCCAATGGCCGGCGGAGCCACAAAAGTCCCTAGGTCCCGGGACCGTCCCGAAATCCCAATTCCCGCCGCGTTGAGCCCCCCGTCAAGCAAAGGTCCAAGCTTTCCCCCCCAACAACTTAGTTAGCCGTGAGGTCGCAACGGGGCAGGGATTCCCCACAAACTTTCGCACAAGCGATGTGATGGTTGCTTTCCCAAGTTGGTAACAGCGCCGGCAGCTTGTCCGAAGGGAAGGATAGCAACAAGAGGGGAGATACGACGGATACGACGGATACGGATAGGACAGGTAGGATAAGAGGGGATAGTGGGAGGGAAGAGAGGAGGGGGAAGACGCGCGTCAACAACAACACGCCGACAACAGCTGTTCATGTGAATACGTCAGGAGTCAAAGCGGTAACATCGACCTATGTAAGTTGACCGGCGGGGGATGGTGATGATAAACCAGGCGACCTTGATGCCACCGATCAGGAATCCCTCCCCCTCCCCCTTTTCGACCTCATCGTAGCGAACGAGCAAGTGTACGCAATCTCCTAACCAGCCCACTAACTCTATCCAACTCCTCCTGACATCCAACAAAAGCCTTGCCTCCCAACTTGGAAGATCAACAATGGCAAACCTCCCCGACCAACTCCCAAGCTAGTTCCATCCACACCATAATAAAACCAATCCTTGATCTCCAACGAATGACGTGAAGTAAAGGTGTATGTCCAGTAACCAAGCTTCCTCCAATCCAATCTGCAGCCCAGCAAACCGGCAGCGGGAGCGGCGCCAACGCCACCTCCAACTCCCCCACCACAACGCCTCCGGTTCCTGAACCAAACTCACCAATCACGCCCCCAACTCCCCTTCCGCGCTCAGCGGGTGGCTTTGCCGAGCCCGCGCGGCCTTGTGTCACTGTGACACGCGATCGAGGGGTTCAAGGGGCGAGCTTCTTCAAATCTAGGTTTACCAACGCCTATTGGATGCGATCTAGGAATCAAATAAATTTCGGGGATTTTGTAGGGGAATTTCGGTCTTCGCTCTTCTTTCCATCCAGCACCGAGAGCACTGACATTCCTCACATGTGGGGGGAGGGGAGGGAGCATGAACTCCTACTCAGTAAGTACTAAACCCGGATGCAAGCAGCCTACCCACAGAAGCAAAGCTGCAAGGTCACCTGGACGCGTGCGCGCTCGCATCAACACAACGTCGGGGCTGGGCTGGGCTGGCTGCGGCGCATGGAAGCTGCAAAAGATTGGTGGCGGTTGGGGAGATTGCAGAGCGGCCGCGCGATCCTACCCTAGGATACCCTGGGAGGGGCATGTGCCTCTCTCTCAACACAAATCCCTTCAGCGGCGATTGCGATGCATGGAAGCTTGGGGCCGGGCCGTTGCATTTGTTGTGGGGTGGATGGGAATGTCACCGACACTGCGGAGTAAGCAGTTGGACTAACTAGGGGGACGGTGAGGACCTTACCTAGGTTGACAGGAGGGGAGGAGACTGCGGCTAGTGGAGGTATGTATGTATGTAGCTTCAAAGATGGTGTGAGTGGGTTGTGGAATCGAGATCTGCTGCTTGTTTTAAAAAGATCATCTTCAACGATGTTTCCCTACGTGACTTACGTCCTTTATGACCTCGAAATTTGACTCGGCGGGTTATTTGCCCAAGTCCCGTCCGTCCGTCCCCTGCAGCAAAATGCCGACAGAAGGATTCGGCATGTCCGCTGTCAGGGTGGACCCTGGAGGAATTACTGGGGTTCCCTCAGGATCGTAGCGAAATAGGGACTTGAAGGCCTCAACCAATCCACCAATCCATCAGGTCAACTTTATGTCATCCCTACGCTACCTACATATTTTTGGAAGGCTGTGGGATACATGGAATCCATTCAGACGACAGACTATTGTCTGGAAAAGGTGTTGAGTGATATGCTTTATCTACAGTTTGTCTTTACAGACAAGACTGAGTTACGTGCAGCGAGCAGTGTGTTAGTCAGAGGCAAAAAGACTTTCACGGTTGAAGAATCATACATGTCGGACACATACCAAGTTCAAGGAGAGCGGGCATACATACAAACACATCACTAGGACAGCTCCAGGTAAAGGTGTCAATCATACAGAATTAGAAAAGATATATTATACAGTCAAAGCCACAACCCCAAAGACTAACAACCACCAACACTGTCATGACCTCTCGTTAACAGCACAATTCCATCCGCGACTTTCACAGGATAGCTAAACAACTTCCACCTCCCTCCTCCTTCCCTCCCTATTAACCCAACATCACAACCAAGAAAACAACAAGGCTTTTCTCTTCCCTTTCTTCCCTTCCATCTCCCTCCCTACCAAGGTATCTACCCAACCAAACCAACCCCAACCCCATTGCCATGCCATGCCCTGCCATGCCATGCATTCAATAACTATGTACTATACACGAAAGAAAGTAAGAACTAAAAACTAATAATATCCGCGACATGCACAATCCCCAACTTGCTTGCTTGCTTCCCCCTTTTCCGCGACCCCCTTTCTCGTCCTAACATACACATGTACCGAGGTGTCCAGCAACCGTGAACACCTTACACAAGAACCCAGGCAAGCAAGCAAGCAAACCCCATCCCACCATGCCATGCAATACCATATCATCCCATAACCATGCTACGCCTGGTACCCACTCGCTCCAAATGGTCATCATACAACACCAACCCTTTATACTCCTTCCTTCCTCTTCAGCCACACCTCTTCATCTGCCATATACCACCCCCGATATCTCCCCTTACCCCCTCCAAACGGCGCAAAAGAAACTCAAGACTTCCCTCACCAAAAAAGACACCATCAAATCCTCGACGGCGCCCACAAATTCTCAATGCCCTGCCACCCCAACTCCCCGATGCCGCTGCCGGCCAAAGGCGACTCGGAAAGCTCGCGGCAGAGACGTGGCACCAGCGTGTTGGGCGCGGCAGCAAACGCCGCGACGACGCTGACGCTTCCAAGCCCGTGAGTTGCCGGTGCCGACCCAAGGCCAAAACCCAGTCCAAGGCTGGGGGTGCTCGGGCGGGATGAGAAGGTTGTGGCTAGTGGCGCATTCGAAGTTGCGGTCGCAGAAGTCGCAGTCATGGCATTCGTAGCAGCCGTAACCGTGGTGCTGAGATCCGTCGTCATATTCGCAGCAGCAGGAACAGAATAGCCATGAGCGTGACCAAACCTCGTAGTAGGACCTTGCAAAAACTCGTGCGGAAACCGACCAGCTTCTCCGCTGGCGCCACCGTTGCCACCAGCAAGAGGACTATAGCCAAACACTCCTCCTTCTCCTCCAACAGCGCCGCCACCATCGGTGTTTCCCGGGGTCTGTAACACAAAAGCAGGAGCAGCGACGTTCAAACCCGCCTTTGCGAGGTCCGAAGTCGACATGGCGGAGCTAGGCCGTGGAGCAGATTGCGTTCGTGCTTCCTCGCCTTTGTCATCGCTGGCAAGCATGACCGGACTGGCAGCGGGAGCACGCGGCGGGATCGAAGGGGGTACCGAGTTCGGCCGCTGAAACTGAGAGCCAGAAATGCCAAGGGTCGACGAAGCGTCGGTAGCGCTGCCACTGCCGTTGGTGCTGCTGGTGCAATCATTCACGACAATGGCCGGCACGATGGGGCCCGCCTGCGACGGCTGGGCTGCTGGCTGCTTGTTGTTCTACAACCCAAGCTGGCCGACACCGGGCTCCATTGAGGTATCGGACAGGTTGATAAGCAGCTGGGCAAGGCAGCGTTTGGTGGCCGCGTCGTCGCGCAGGACGGCCGAGAAAGTCTGGTCACGGAGCGGCTGCGGAAGGCATTGCCGGAGGGCCTCACGAGCGCGGGCATTGTCGCTGAGCCTGTTTGAAACGGCGAGTCAGCGAACGGGATCCATGCAAGAAATGAAAGGCAACGACAAAAAAAAAAAAAAAAAAAAAAAAACTAGACCTCAGGAAGCATCTAACTACATGTTTGAGCAGCCGTGCCGTCTGCTGTTCGACCAACTGGGCAACCATGGTGCTGAGGACGGTTCCCACCGCGTAGAAACGCTCGTAGGTGGCGCAGATGTAGTTCAGGCCGTTATCGTCCAGCAAGATCTTTTGGACGATAAAGATGGCAACCGTCTTGCTGAGTTCCGAGCCTGTCTCCATGATGCGCAGGCAAAGCGGGATGATTTCGGTTGTGAGGAGAAAGTTAATCACTTCGGAGGAGTCGTTCTTGACGAGAGCGCCGATAACACCCAGCGACGTGAGGCGGAGATATTCGAACGGGCGTGACTTAGACGTCGTGTTCAGAAAGGGATACAGATAGAGCGGGATGTGGGCTTAGGACCTGTTAGCTTGATTGATTCTGTTTCAAGGTGCTGCAAGGTCGGTCGGCGGCTTACCGTTGAGAAATAGGGTACGCGTCTCGTTGTGGGAGGCGACGCACTGAAGGAGGGCCAGGGCATTGCACACCCTGTTAGAAGCGGCCGCCGTAAGCTGGGAGGGGCTCAAGAGGTTGTAGACGCTGATGATCTCTTGCAGAAGCGAAGTCATGACGCCTGATGACGCGCTCAACGTTAGCCAGCGGATTATCCGCACGGCAGCGCGGAGGCTGCTGAGCTGAAGAAGAGCAACCTACCAAACGAGTGCCACAAAATAAGTGCCAACTCGGGTACCTGCTCGCGTTTCTTGCTGAGCTCCAACAGCGCAGCCTCGCGGGTGTTTTCGTTCAACAGGTCCGCGATGTACTGCAAGGTCCTGCGGTTGTCCTCAGAGACACTAGATTCGAGGGCGGCAACGTCTTGAGGGGCAGCGACCACGGCGCCATGGGCATGGGCCTGGGCGGCGAGGGCACCAACGGCGTTGTGGGCGCCGGCAAGGCGATTGTAATGTTGCTGCTGAGCGACATTCGCGGCAGCAGCGGCGGCCACGGCCTGAGCATGGTGCTGGTGCTGGTGGGTGGTCTGCTGGTGCATCCAGGCAGAGTCGGCGGCGGCCTGCGGGTACTGGTGGTGCCCGTAGACGTGGGGATTTGGCATCATTTTGGCTAGGCGATCGATTCGGTGGCGTTGGAAAGTCGGACAAAAAATGAGGTGGAGAGAGAAGCCTGTGGTTGAAGGTTGGGGAACAAAGCGGGTCGGTCGAGGTCGAAGAGTTGAAGCATCAAGAGTGGAGAGGGACTGCCAGCGTGGACGAGAGAAGTGGCAGAAAAGGTGCGTCCACAAACAGATCCAGCTTCCCCAGGTCGATACGTCGGAAGTGGCGGGGTTGGATAGTTGGTGATGCGAGGATTGTGGTGGTTTGGAGAAGCAGGGCGATCAAAGAGTCGAAGAGTCGATGGCAGTTCGAAGTTGGAGGTGAACAAACATTGGATTCGGACCAGAAACGGGGCCCAACGCGGCTGCGGAACGTGGGGCGCACGGACCAGGTCCGGTGGGGTTCCTTCCTCCAAGACGGAAAGCGGAAAGATGTGGGGCACGTGGAGGGGTCAGAGCAGCATCCAAACGGAAGGACTCAACATCAACGCCAAGCTTCCTCTCTCTCTCTGGGACTCCAAGCTGTGATATACCTGATTTGAAGATGTCAAGGAAAATAATAGAAATATAAAATAAAATAAAACAAAGTAACAGCAGGGTACCACATTTCGACTACCGGACCCATCGTAGTGAAGAATCACAAATAGGCCAAATAGTTTCTGGCTCTTTGTCATCTCTGACTTCAGTCATACCTGATATATCTCAGGATGGGAGTCAAGCATCTCAACCATCAAGTATGTATCTGGGTGTCAACCACAACTTGGATAATATCCACTCGGCTGAGAGTTCCTCCACAGCATACGAGTTGTCTCCGAGTCTCCAGTCCTCAAAAGTCAACAAGACCGAGAGGGGCGAGAGCCGGTCGAACAGCATGACTTGAGTCCCAGACTGTCTTGTCGTAATAAGGCCTTCAACCCAGCAGCTTCTCCATCATGTTGGACCAAATTGCCTACACATCAAATCTCAGGTGCCTGCTTCATGGCACATACCTGAACAAAGTCAATCCTTAAGGGCTTGGGACCGAGCATGGACAAATGCGGCGAGCAATGTCAGACATGGGAGTCAGGCAAAAGCAAGACATCCAAGTCTTTAGACCTTTAGACTGGCGTATCTCCATGATCAAAAGAAGAAGAAGTGATGGAAAGATCCAGGCCAGCCGACGGTGGTTGTAAGATACCGTAAAGTACCGGCGTAATATTGTAATCTGTCGCAATTCCTCCGTTGCACGACCCCACGGTGCAGATCGCCAAGGACGGATGAGGCTGTCTGTGGACTGGTCTGGGCGCCTTGGCTGCAGCAACGGCTTCATACAGATGGTTTTGTCGTTGTGAGGAGTCAAAAGTTTATTCCCACTCCAAAGTCAGGATGGGCAAATCCGATTGTTTCTTTCAGAACTCGGAATACAAGCTTGGAATTGAGTCCTTGGAAGGAAGAACCTGATGATGACATCAGTTCTCGGCAGTTCGCTCTTTCCACGTGTCTCTTGGAACAGGGATGGACAAACTCGAGAAACCTGGGGAAGGCGCAGGAAACAATCCATTGATGGGAATCGCGACGGGAAGATTGGCAAGAACTCAATCAGCTGAACAAAGAGAAATTTTGGGAGTCTCCGGGCAAACCATTGGCTCTCTGTCATCATCCAAATTTTGAAGACTCCAGGCATTGGAGAAGTCTCATCAAGCCCAGTTTGTCCTTACCTGGTCTCGTCAGCTGTGCCAAAGATCGAGTCTTGCATTTATTCCCCAGTTTATGTGCGGACACTTGGGCTCACCGCGAAATCCAAGTCCCTCCAGCCGAATCCCACGTCCAGGCTCAGGTTCCAGACACAAGCTGCTGACCGCCCCTGTCGGCTTGCGTGGCCAACGTCAAGAAGAGTCACTCACTCAGGCGTCCAGTCCCTTGGAGTCAAGATGCCTCCATTGGATCTCGGCCAATCCATCCGGCGAGTTCCCAATAAGGCACTCCGTATCCGTTCATTATGACGAGCTGACTGGTGAGCTACTCGCCGACCTTGGACTTGTGACTGGTTGCTCTACCCCCGCGGTTCGGACTGGTTGTCATGAGGTTGCTCTCCGCGCTCCGAGGCTGGCCAGGTCCTCCCCGATTGCCCATGGTCGCGGCTCGCCACACCCCGCATATACTCTGACAAGCAACAGTTCATGGCGAAAACAATCGAACAGACATAGAACTGCACATTGCTTCGGATTGCCAGAAGGGGGATTCCATTTGCTTCTTTTGTCACAACGATATCTGAGGCGCCCGACATCTTAATCGGCTTCCCCAATCGGACATTCATTCTGCCCTTCATCATGTCTGCTGCTCTCTCTCCTTCAATTGGCATGCTTTCTACCTAGTCTTCTCCTGCGCTGAGTTTTTGACACGGCGTCTGGCCATAAGTATAGTTTTCTTGTCTCTTCAAACGCGAGGAACAGCAAAACACCATGGCCGGCGGTCCAGCCACCGACGGCACCGGAGCCCCTCCCCAGGCCGGCGTGCTTGATGGGGTCAATCCCATCCAGTACTCGCCGAGCAATCCCATTCTTTTGTTCATTATACAGGCAAGTAATCCCCGATTATCACACTTTTCTATCCTTCCGAATTTTTGTCATCGCCAATGTTCCGCCGGAAGAACATGGGTCATATTCATGACTAGCTCTCAGGGGCAGCTTGGCTAGATGGAGGCACTTGGTTGCTTGGACTATCTATCCGGAGCCCGTGGTGCTGACATAGCTTCTCCTCCAGGCCAGCATCGTCATCATTCTCTGCCAGCTTCTGCACTGTGAGTTTGAGCATCCCCTTGCCTGCATGTTCCTTGACTGACTTCGCGACAGACCCCCTCAAGTTGCTTCAGCAACCTCGCGTCATTGCTGAGGTCCTCGGCGGCATCTTGCTGGGCCCTACCGTCATGATGAGGATCCCGGGCTTCAAGTATGGTATGTGGCACATCTCCCGCTGTGAATATCCCAGCGCTGACCGGTATAGCCATCTTTCCCACAGCCTCCATGCCCGTCTTTGCCAATGTCGCCGAGTTGGGCTTGGTCATTTTCCTCTTCCTCATCGCCCTCGAGGTCGACATGCGCATGTTCATGCATAACTGGAGGGCTGCCCTAAGCGTCGGTTTGACCGGCATGGTTGTCCCGTTCGGCCTTGGCTATGCCATCTCCTACGGCCTCTACCACCAGTTTCACCTCGGAGTGGTCGAGCATCCCATCAGCTTCGGCGTGTTTGGCCTGTTCATTGGCACCGCCCTCGCCATCACGGCATTTCCTGTGCTTTGCCGCATTCTCAGCGAACTGAACCTGCTCCGCACCGATGTGGGTGTCACCACCCTAGCAGCTGGTATCGGCAACGATGTCACGGGCTGGATCCTTCTCGCGCTTTGCGTCGCCCTGGTTAACAACAACAGCGGCCTGGCCGCCCTCTGGGCTTTGCTTTGCTGCCTCGGTTGGACCCTCTTGTTGGTCTTCGTCGTCCGCCCTCCATTCATGTGGGTCCTCCGCAGGACAGGAAGTCTGCAGAACGGCCCGACCCAGGGTGTGGTCGCCTTGACATTGCTCATGGTACTGGTCTCAGCTTGGTTCACTGGTGCGTATTTCTCTGTCTTTCCCTCCTAGCCCACTCTCGCTAACTCATCGGCCAGGCATCATCGGTGTTCACCCCATCTTTGGTGCTTTTCTGCTCGGCGTCATCTGCCCTCACGATGGTGGTTTCGCCATCAAGCTGACGGAAAAGATTGAGGATTTCATTGGAGTTTTGTTTCTGCCACTGTACTTTGCTCTGTCTGGTCTGAACACGAACCTAGGTCTCTTGAGCGACGGCATCACCTGGGCCTACGTTATTGCCGTCACCTGCTGTGCCTTCTTTGGCAAGATCATTGGCGGCACTCTCGCGGCTCGTGCCAACAAGCTCTTGTGGCGCGAGAGCATCACTATTGGCTGTCTGATGAGTTGTAAGGGGTTGGTCGAGCTGATCGTGCTGGTATGTAGACCCGAGTTTCCTGGTGTGAAAAAGATACCAACTGACGAAAACCACAGAACATTGGTCTGCAAGCTGGGATCCTGTCCCAAACAACCTTCAGCATGTTTGTTGTCATGGCCTTGGTCACAACAGTCACGACCACGCCGCTCACCAAGTTGTTCTACCCAACATGGTATCAGAAGAAGGTCGAGAAATGGCGCAAAGGGGAGATCGACTGGGACGGGAACCCTATCAGACCGTCAGAACCTGAACCAGAAATCAGCACCGAGAAGCCCGTCGAGTCACAGATCCGCCGTCTCATGGTGCAACTCCGCCTTGACAGTCTCCCTAGCATTTTCACTTTCATCAGCCTGCTGAGTCCAGAGAGAGTACCGCCACCAGCCCGTCTTGAGCACGCGGAGGGCGAGCGCCAGGTAGTGAAGAAGCGCCCCTTGGAGGTTCACGGCCTGCGCGTTATTGAGCTCAGCGACCGTACCTCGTCCGTCATGCACCTCACGGCCGGCGAGGACTTTTACACATTGGATGACCCCGTCGTCAACGCCTTCCGTGCTTTCTCGCAACTGCACGATCTCGCCGTGTCCGGAAGGACCGCCGTCGTTCCCCTGGACTCGTACGTCGAGACTCTGATGAGCCATGCGTCCGACGTGTCGTCTGACTTTGCCCTCATTCCATGGGGAGAACACGGTGGCGTGAGCGACGAGCAGTCCTTCCCCACGAGGCCACATCTGAGCGAACGGTTCCAGTCGGTACCTCACCTCCAGTTCATCAGCCGGATGTTCGAGATGGCCCTGCGCACATGCAACGCGGGCATCTTCATCGACCAGGGATTCGGCGGAATCACCAAGCCTCCTGTCAAACCGGGACTGGACCGCAGCAACACCACACGCTCTATCCAAAGCTATCGCGAACTGACTGCTTTACCGGTGGCCGACAAGTCCCATCACATTCTACTTCCTTTCTTCGGCGGGCCTGACGACAGCCTCGCCGTGCGCATTGTGTTACAACTCGCCAAAAACCAGCACGTCACGGCCTCCATCGTCCGCATCGTCTGGCCTGATGAAAACAATCGACCGACATCTCCCACCTCTCCATCCACCTCCCACGCGGAGCACGCAACCTCCACCGCGGCAACTACCACCACTACCACCACCACTGTAACCTCCAAAACCTCCGACGCCGGAAAGGCGCCTGCGACAGACGAACGGACCTCGGAACCAGCCATTTTCTTCTCCGCCGTCCAAACCTCACTCTCCGAGACCCTCGCCTCCCGTGTCGTTTTTACAGAGCTACACCTCCCCTCCCCCTCCGAAACCTCCGCCCTCAACGAGATCACACAGTTCGTCACTGCCGCGATTTCAAGACATCGCAGGAACGCGGGGAATCTTGTGGTTGTCGGGCGGCGGAACTTCCGCTTGGGTGGTGGCAGCGGCCTGTCGTCGCCGGCAGCGGTGGCAGCGGGTAATAGAGGGGACGGTGGTGGTGGTAGTGGTGAGGGAGATGAACGCACAAGGGAACTCAGGAAGGCGGTCGGGCCTGTGACGGAGGGGTTGGTGAGACGTGGCGTGGCGGGGGCGAGTGTTTTGGTTGTGCAGGCTGGGGCAAGGGAGGTGGAGGTTTATGGGTAAGGAGGGAGTTTGTGTTATGGCGTGCGGTACGTATGAGTTTACATATGTGTCTGGTTGGACGTTGTCTTTTCTTTTGGTCAATGTGTTGGTGACTGGCTTGGTGAACTAGAGGTCAGGGGCGGAGGTTTGGTCATGGATGAGAACATTCCGTTGGATATATGGGATGCAAGGGTCGAAGTAACAAGGGTGTTTTGGTTTGCTTTTGTGGGGTTTGTATGTTTTTTGTTAAGTCTTGTGTCAACTGTCTTGAAGACCTCTGAGTATCTACATATACAAGTGCTTCAGATAGAACTGTCATAGGTTCATAGAAAGAAGCAGTTGGTTTGATGAAAATAACAGCCGGCCATCACAGGGCAGCGGAAGTGACACATTTGGAACAACTCGGTTTTCCAATATCATGGAACCTTCAACACTCATAAAGTGATAAGCTAGCAAGAAACATGACATATCATTCATGAAGATGTCAAACTGGATAGATATCCAACTAAAAACACAATACCAGAACGCCAGTTACTTGATATATACCCACCCTACCGCTCTCACGTATCCCAGACAAACCATCCCTCCTCTTTCAACATACTCTCACATCTGCCAGACTCCAAACCAGCAATTCAAAACAAAAGACACCGATCATCCATCACCATTCCACCGCCAACCCGCACCCGCCAACCCAGCCATCTTTCACCACCTTGACCACCTCAACCCCTGCATCCCCGTTCACTCCATTCTTCACCCCATTCACCCCATTCACCCCATTCCCGTTCCCATTAACCCCCTTACCAATCTTCCTCACCACGCCATTTTTCTTACCCTTCCTCCCGGCAAACCCCACCTTCAAATCCACCTCCTCCATCTGTCCCACCCCCGCCTCGCCCTTTTTCACTCTCCACCGCCTCGTCCCCAGCGCGGCGTCCAGCTCGGACGTGGACGGCAGCAGGACGTACACGTACGGCTCGCCGTTATGAAGACGTTCTTCCACAGGGAAGGTGGCGATGCTCATCCCCGACGACGGGTCGGACAGGCAGGCGCCCGAGAGGAGGGAGAAGTTGCGTTTGTGGTGCGGGCAGGAGATGTAAGGTTCGTTCTTGTTGTCGTCCTTGCCAGAATCAGCGCCATTTGTGCCGTTGCTGGTGCTGGTACAGGGTGCTTCGCCAACCAGCCCGTCCGACAAGACAAACGCGCGCTTGTGCGGACACATTTGCTGAGAGGCATAGTACCGGCCCTTGAAGCGCCAGATGGCGAGCTGCGTGTCGCCGTGCTTGACGGCGGCGCTGATGCCGTTGGGCAGGGCGTCGGCGCCGGCGAAGTAGGACGCCGGCAGGAGGGGGTGCCATTGTTGAGGGGTTTGGGTTTGTTGCCAGCGGGTGGTGAGGGCGGCGAAGTCGCGGTTGGTGTTTTCCTCGTCTGGTTTGGGTTCGGAGGAAGCAGATGAGGGAGCGCCGTCCTTGGGCCAGAAGGCAGGCCGGAGTTGTTCTCGATCCGTCTCGAGCTCGACGCCCTCGACCGCCTCGTCCGTGTTGGCAAACTGGCGGAACTTGTCGGCGATCTCGGGTCTGCGCACCGCCTCGGCCCACTCGTCAAAGTAGCTGTCGACCAGCTCCTGCATCTGCTGCTCCAGCGCGGCGTTGATGCCCAGCGAGTCGTCGAGCACGACGGACCGGAGGTAGGCGATGCCGCCCGGAAGCGACTCGAGCCAGCGCGCCGTGCGCTGCAGCTTGTCGGCAGTGCGGATGTAGAACATGAGATAGCGATCCAGGATGGGGATGACCTCGGTCGGGGGCACGTCTTTGGCCAGGAGCTCAGCGTGTTTGGGTTTGGCGCCGCCGTTGCCGGCCACGTAGATGTTGAAACCTTTGTCGGTGGCGATGAGGCCGAAGCTGGAGAAAGGGCAGGTTAGTTTGGTGGTGTAAAAAGGGAGGGAGAAGAAAAAGGGGGAGGAGGGAAATCGGCTAGGGGAGAGAACCACTTACTCCTTACTCTGCGCCTCAGCACACTCCCTCACACACCCGCTCACGCCGCCCTTGATCTTGTGCGGCGCCCGGATGCTCTTGTACCTCTCCTCCAACCGGACCGCCAGGCCCACGCTATCCCCAACGCCATACCGGCACCACGTACTCCCAACGCAGCTCTTGACCGTCCTCAACGCCTTGGCGTAGGCATGTCCGCTCTCCATGCCCGCGTCGACCAGCTTCCGCCAAATGTCAATCAAGTCCTGCTTGCGCGCGCCAAACATGTCGATGCGCTGCCCGCCCGTGATCTTGGTGTAGAGGTTATACTCCTTGGCCACGCGAGCGATGGCCAGCAGCTTGTCGGGCGTGATCTCACCGGCGGGGACGCGCGGAACCACGCTGTAGGTGCCGTCGCGCTGGATGTTGGCCAGGAACCGGTCGTTGGTGTCCTGCAAGCCGTGGGTCGACGCGTCCATGACGTGTCTGTTCCACAGGCTGGACAGGATGCTGCCCACGCACGGCTTGCACACCTCGCACCCGCCGCTCTCCCCGTCGACGCCGGCCTCGCGCATCACGTCGGCGAAGGTTTGCAGCCGCTTGACCATGATGATGTGGTACAGCTCGGCGCGCGAGCGGCGGAAGTGCGAGCAGAGGTGGTTCGCGACCTCGTTGCCCATGGCTTTCATGGCCGAGTTGAAGATGGACGTCACCAGCGGCACGCACCCGCCGCAGCCCGTGCCGGCTTTGGTGCAGGCCTTGACGGCGTTAAGAGATTGGCAGCCGCCGTCCTTGACCGACTTGACCACGTCTCCTTTGGTCACGTTGTGGCAGCTGCAGATCTGCGTGTCGTCGTCGAGGTCGTCGCCGTCGTCGCCGTCTTTCTTGGCCGCGGCGCCGAGGATGAGCTCGGCTGGGGGGATCTCGAGTTGCTTCCGGTTCTTGACCAGCGGCACCAGCTTGACGTAGTCGCGGGTGTCGCCCACCATGATGCCGCCGAGGAGATATTTGCCGTCCGGGGTGAAGATGTACTTTTTGTAGACGCCCTGGAAGGGGTCTTTGTAGGTGAGCGTCTTGACCTGCTGCTGCTGCGGCGACGAGGCATCCCCGTTGGTCCCATTGACGCCATTCCCGTTGACGCCGTTGGTCCCGTTGGCCCCGTTGACACCATTGACACCGTTGACACCGTTCCCGTTGACGCCGTTCGAGTTCCCGTTCACCTTGGCTCCCCTCCTCCCCTTTGGCGGCATCACCTTCTTCGGCCCCTGGACGTCAGCAAAGTAGTCCCCGAAGCTAGCCACATCGACGCCGAGCAGCTTCAACTTGGTGCTCAGATCCGGCTGCTTAAACCCCCTGGGCTGGTGCAGTCTGGCCTGAGTCAAGTTCCACGCCAGCACCTCCGCCATCTCCACGCCGGGGGCAATCAGGCCAAACACCTGGCCGTCCCAGCTCGCGCACTCCCCGATGGCGTAGACATCCTCACAACTTGTCCTCAATTCCTCATCCACCACAATCCCTCCTCCGCGTTCGGCACACCGAATCCCCGCCTGCCTCGCCAACTCATCCCTCGGGCGTATCCCAATGGCAAAACAGACCGTCTCACACTCGATCTGCCCGCCTTCTCTGAACCTCAACCCCTTAACTCTCCCCTCAGTATCGACCTCAATCTCCTCCACATTGCTCCTCAACACCACATCCACCCCCAACTCCCTCACTTTCTCCACCACCATCCCTCCCCCCGTCTCGTCAATCTGCCTTGACAACAACCATCCATTCCTCTCCACGACACTCACCCTATCATAGCACCCCAAATCCTTCAACGCCTTGGCCGCTTCCAGCCCAAGCAACCCGCCACCTACTACCGCGCCGTTCACGGTCCCGCGATGTTGTTGTCGCGCTGACGAATACGCCATCAACTTCTCCAGGTCGTCGATGGTGCGGTAGACAAACACGCCCTCAGCGTCGCGGCCGGGGAGGGTGTCTGGTGGCGGGGCCGCCGAGGAGCCGGTGGCGAGGACGAGGATGTCATAGGGGATTTGCTGCCCGTTGGAGCAGAGGATGTGTTTGGAGGAGGGGTGGATGGAGAGGACCCGCGTGTTGATGTGCCATGTGAGGAGGCCTGGGGGGATGGATTGGTACTACATCCAGGGGTTAGTTGGGGTTTGAGGATGGAGGAGAGGGCGGGAGGAGGACGGACCCATTCTAGAGGGTTGAGATACAAGTTCTCAACTTTGCGGTGTTCAAAAAAGGTGGTGAGGCCCACGCGGTTGTAGGCGAGATGTGGCTCTTCGCCGACGACGGTGATGGTGTATTCGCGGGTGCGGGCGTCGAGTTTGAGGAGTTTTTCTCTAGTCGGGAGTGTCAGCTAGCTCGGTAGGCGAATCGATGGAAACGCAACGGGAGAGATTGTCTTTAAATCACGCACATGAAGCTGATGCCAACCATGCCCAGGCCGACGACAACGACCCTCTTGGGTGCTCCGACCGCCATGGCGGAGGTGGTGGTGGTGGTGGTGGTGGTACTCTGTAAGTATGTACAGGAACCAAACCAAACCAACAGCTTGTTGCTGCAAAGCTAGGTATGAGTGAGGAAGCAAGGGACCGATATAGATGGTGAGGCACAACAGGAAGACACGAAGGAAAAGCCTCTATAGTTATCCATCTTCCATCCTCATATCATCGACAACGCCTCTAACCAAAAACACCTCGGAGCCACAATAGCAGCGGAGAAGTCCATCTCCGGTGGGCATTGAGCTCCATGACAGTCATAACATTCCTCGACAATGTTGCTCAACCGCGAGCCGCCGCGCGGGATGTCAACAGCCTTACATCTCCACGGACAAACTCGGCCAGGGGGATAAGGGGAAGAGACGTGTTGAGTAGTTCCACAGGTATAATAAGACCCCAACTAGTCAACTTCCCTCCCGTCTCCGTCTCGGGGGACCCGTCTCGGGGTTCTTCGGCTTCTCGCATACTACCAAAAGGCCAGGGGGACATGGTTGATATGGCGCATGTCCGGACATTCCGGTGGCAGCGTAGTAATTACTGGCCATTGAATGTGTTAAATCGACAAAAAAATGCGTAGGTAGGTATGGAGATAGCATGGCGACTTGGCGGTGGTGTCGAAAGATAAGGAGACCAACGACCCCACCAATCATTCAGGGGTAGCATTCCAGACCTCTGCCGTTGAAGAGCCCCGCGGAGAAACAACTCCAGGGGTTATCAGCATCAACTATCTATACAGAGTATGTCAGCACTTCACAGCAGAAAATAATCTTCACTTGTTATCTTGCGTTTTGTAGAACGCCAAGCTGCGTTGATGTCGTCGCCAAATACAATGTACATTCGTAAGTACTTACATTTGCATAGTCTCAAATACCTAAATCAACAACCCCATTCTCAAAACCCACACACGACAACTCAAGATTGTTTATCACCTTCAAGACCCAAGGGGCACTGACAGTTAAATCGCACAACTGGATAGAAATGTATTTTTGTAATACCTAAGTGAGGTATCTGTATCCAAGATGGCCTCAGATACTACATCGAAGAAAAGAAACCAAACATAACACAAAAAAATCTCTCCATCACCAATCCACCTCTCTCTCCCCATTCAAACAACACCCATTCCCACAATCACCAAACACAGTCCATCACCACCTAACTAAACCACCTAATACCTCAAAACCACCCTCCGTCCCTTCCTCTCCTCCTCACTCTCCCCAGTAGCCAACCTACTCTCCCTCCTCCTCCTGCTCTCCCTCCTCTGCCTCCTCTCCTCCTCATAATCCTGCTCCTCCCTCACGCAAACCGCATGCAACCAATCCGCGCCCCTGCGCGTCATCCTCCTCACCTCCCTCCTCCTCTCCCTACGATCCCACAAGCCCGTGACCCCCATAGCCTTGAAATCCACAAACGGGTTCAGCCCTTGCTCTACCGCGGCGATCTGCGCCAGGATCTCTTGCCGGCGCTGGCGCTTTTGCGTCTGACGGCGGCGGCGGAGGCGTTGGGTCTCCGTGTAAGCGTCTTCGACCACCGTGGCGGTGGTGGTGCGGTTTGCCGAGGTGGACGGGGTCCAGAGGCCGGAGGTGGCGGTGGGGAGTTGTTTGGGTTGGGTAGAAGGCGTCCAAAGCAGGGAAGTGGTGGTAACGGTAGAAGAAGCAGCGGCGGCGACGGGCTTGGTAGCAGCAGCAGCGCTCTTCTCACGACGGCTGTTGCTCCTCGCCACCTTGACAACCTCCTGCTTCTCCTCCTTGGGCAGGACGAGCGACTGCCGGATATGCCAGCTGAGGTGCCTCTGCAGGGTCTGCACCGCCTCCATACCGGCCGGCATCATCATCATATCCACCGGCTCCGGGGCCGGGGCCGGCTCAGCCACGCTCATCATCATCGACGTCCGCCGACGATACTCCTCCCTGGCGGCGCGCTCCACAAACAACCGCTCCTGCTCAAGCGCCTCGATCCTAGCCTCGATCGCCTTGGCGCTGGCGGCGCTGACGTAGACGTCCGGCTTCAGCACGGTCGGCACAGCCTCAACCTCTTCCTCCTTCCGAGCCGACCGCCTCTCGCGGCTCGCGACGCTCCTGCTGCGGCTGCGCTCGCGGTTCTCCTTCCTCGCCGCGCGGCGCTCGCGCGAGCGCTGCCGGCGGAGCTTGCGCGACGCGTACGCCGAGATGGCCGGGTGCACGGCCTCCTCCGGGCAGGTGATGGCGAGGGACCCGAAAAAGACGGGGTGCACGTTGGCCACGTCGTAGGTGTAGCCTGTGGCGGCGGGGTGGAACCACTCGGCGCGGGTGATGAGCGACGAGGCGGCGAAGACGGGGTGCTTGAGCGCCGCGTCGAAGGATGATGATGGCGCCGCAGATTTCGCGGGGTAGCTCAGGCGGAGGGCTTCCTCGAGAGCGGCTTGCCAGTCGGCCGGGGTGAACTTGGGCTTGGGGAGACGCGGGTAGCTGAGGCGGAGGGCCTCGTCGAGGGCAGCCTTCCAGTCGGCGGGGGTAGCCTTGATACGCTGGATCTTCGTAGAAGTAGAAGTAGAGGTCGCCTGCTTGCCGGCAAGAATCCAGTTGCGCTCCACACTCTTCGTAACAGTAGCAGCAACAACCGGCGCCTGCCAAAGCCCTGTCGAAGTCAACTTGGCCAACGGCTCCTGCTCAACAACCTTGCGCGGCTTGCGCGTAGTCATATACTTAGCCGCAGGCTCCTCGGTCGACCCACGAACCAGCGCCGGCTGACCGGGCGTGAACAGCAGGCCGCTGCTGTGCGGACGGGGCTCGGTGCCCACCCGGCTGGACGGGCTCCACAGACCGGACGATCCCTGTTGCTTGTCGTCATGCGGCTTCCGGGCGAGGAGCCAGTTCCACGAGGTGCGCTTGACGGTCTTGTTCTCCCAGAGGTTGGACGAGGTCAGGGACTCGAGGGGCTTGTCCTCGACCACCGCGCGCGGACGGCGCGTCATGTACTTGGCCACGGGCTCTTCATCAGTGCCGCGCACCTCCTCCCGCCGGACCGCGCCGGGAGTGAACAGCAGGCCACTGCGCGGCCGGGGCTTCCCCACGCGATTGTTCGGCCTCCACAGGCCGGAGGATCCCGAACCCTGCTTGTGCTGCTTCTGGCCGAGAATCCAGTTCCACGAGTTCCGCTTAGCAGTCCGGCCTTCCCAAAGGCTCGAAGAAGTCAGACGCTCCAGGGGCTTGTCCTCCACCGGGCGCGGGCGGCGGATCATGTTCCTCGCCGCCGGCTCCTCCTCGGTGCCGCGGGGCTCTTCCCGACGGACGGCACCGGGCGTGAACAAACCACCACTCCGGGGACGGGGCTTGCCAACCCGGCTGTTCGGCCTCCACAGGCCGGATCCCTGCTTCTTCTTGTCGACCTTCGTGGCGGCAAGGATCCAGTTCCACGAGTTGCGCTTGACAGTCTGGCCCTCCCAGAGCGTCGAAGACGCCGGCAGCTGCTCCAGAGGCTTGTCCTCCACCGCCGGGCGCGGCGTGCGCGTCATGTTCTTGCCCACCGGCTCCTCGGATGTGCCGCGGGCTTCTTCCCTCCGGACCGCGCCGGGCGCGAACAGGCCACCCCGGGACACGGGAGACTCCACCCGGGTAGGCGGGGTCCACAGGAGGGATCCTTGGGGCTTCTCGGGCTCCTGGGGGATGGCCTGAACCTCAACGGCGGCCTGGAGGTTCATCGCGGGCCTGGGGTTAGCGGGGAGGCCGATCCGGGCTGCCGGGGGAGGGGTGGTCTTCTCGGGGACCTCCGTAACAGCCACGGTAATCGTCTCCTGAGCGGCGGTGTTGTTGTTCTGGAGGAGCAGCTCGCGCGGCTCAGCGAGCGCAATGACAATCGACTCCTGCGAGGGGCCATCTTCATCCTCCGAAGACTCATCCTCAACAACCTCTTCACCCGCAGTAGGGCCAAACAAGCTTTGCTTGGTCGGGACCGCGTCTGTCTTCAGCAAGCTCGCAATCTCCCACAACGTCGTCTCATCAAAATCATCATCCCCCTCCTCGCTACCCATCTCATCCGAATCCATCTCCATCTCCTCATCATCGTACTCGTCAAAGAACGACGACTCATACCCCTCCTCGGCCGGCATCGGCCTGGCAATGCCCATAGCCATGGCCATGGCCGCCGGGCCGCCCGTCGTCATCGTCCCCGGCATCGCCATCCACATGCTCGACCTCTGCACGGGCTGCGGCGGCGGGATCGTCGCCGTATCCGACTTCTCGCCCCACGGGAACTGGAAGATGCCCAGCGTGCCGCGCTTGTTGGGCAGAGGCTCCGGGCTCTCGAGGATGTCCGGGAGCATGGTGATGCGGCGGCTGCGGCGGGGCGGGCGTTGAGTGACAGGGCGGGGCTTGGGAGGGGGAGGCGCGGGAGCGCGGGATTTAGCCGACAGGGACGGGGTGCGGGAAACCTGGGCCGGCGGGGCGGCCGAGGCCCAGCGCGGACGCCAAAGGCCGGTCGCGGAGCTGCCGGTTGTGACGTAGGGCTTGCGCCAGAGCTCGGTGCTGGTGATGGTGAGTGGCGGCAGGCCTTTGCGCTGGGGCAGGCGGACGGAGAGGGCCGGGAGCGGGGCATCGGCTTGCGCAGGCTTCGGCGGGGGAGGAGTCCAAAGGAGGCCGGTCGTCGCGGCCGCAATCTGTTCGGGCGGCGTCCAGAGCCTGGCAATGTTGACTTGAACTGTGGTTTGCTCCTGCTGCTGCTGCTCAACCAAGAACTCCTTGGGCACAGCGGGAACAGGCTCCTCAACCTCCTCATCCGAGTTGTCCGACTCTGGAGGGGTCGGGCTCGCCAGCTGCGCGCGCGCAAGCTGCATGAAGCTGACCCTGCTCTCCCGGAGCAGCTTCGCATCCATATACTCCATCTGCGCCTCGGTCAGACGCTTCTGCCACTTGCTCAGCTGCCTGGTCAAGCCCGGGCTTCCCGAGTCGCGGTTGGACGGCATCGGCGGAACTTCGAGGTTGTTGTTGTTGTTGCTGTTGTTGCCGCGGATGCGGTCGAGGAACGAAGACCTGCGATTGGCACCGATGCTCTGACGCGCAGCGTCGCTGCCCAGGGCGATGTTGATGGTGCTAGCCAGCGACGTGCGCTGCGAGTTGACATTGGCCGGAGTCGACGTCGTTTGCATGCTAGACATGGAATCGCGACCCATGTCGTGCTTGATCTCCTGCCAATGCTCGGCCTGCTGGCCCATCTCGCGCTCCAGGTCCTCCAGGAGCGCCTGGCGACGAGCAGCGCTGCCGGGGGAGCCCTGGCCAATATTGTCGAGGTTCTTGAGCTGAGCCTGGATTTGCGCGACCGCTTGACCGGGGGATTCGAGAGGAGAGGGCTCGACTTGGATGGCCAGGATCTTGGTGGTCGAGATCCTGTGCAGCGGCAGAGGAGCGGGAGGAGTCAGCTTCTTGGATTTCCTGTTCTCCCGCTTGTCCGAGAACTTGGGGCACTCCTCGCCGACGCGGCGATGCCATGTGGGCATCTCGGGTGGTGGGGTGCGAGACTTCGGAGTAGACTCCGCCTGCACCTTCGCGGGTTCTTCCTCAGCAGGCTTCGTCTCCTCAGCAGGAGGCAGAACAGTGGACTCGCGCTTGGCAGCAGTCTCCTCAGCCTGGAAATTGCGATCACGAGGCAGCGAAGCAGTGTCAAGAACAATCGGCAGGGTCTCCGAGTCGCGATTCTCGGCACCAGCGGGTCGCGCGTCATTAGCGTCCTTCACAGTAGGGCGGCGCGCCATCTGAATCGACGCAGGTGCAAGCCCCTGAATAACCGGAGCAGCCACAGCATACTCTGGAGAATTGACGCTGCTCCAGTTAGTAGTCGTATCGTCCTCGGTCCTGTCATACGACGTCTCGGTCCAAGCGGACGCGCGCGGGAAGACGCCCGACGAGCGGCGCTTGTTCTCGACCTCTTGCTGCTGCGCAGTCTTCCCCTCAAAAGCGCTGACCCAGGCGTTCTTGGCTTCGTTCGCGGCATTGACGGCCGCCATGTCGGGCTGACGCGGGATCTCGTCTACCTCCAGCATACTCTCGGTGCGGAACGACGTGTTTGTGGTTCTCCTAGCGGGGGTATCGATCTCGAAGTAGGAGACGGGAATGACCGGAACGTCCGGGACAGAAGTCGATCTCCGCTTGGCGCCGTTTCCGCTCGGGGGCGCGGGGAACAGGAGCGTGACCTTCTCCTCAAAGGTCATGCTCTTGGTGTCGTTCGGATGTGGCCGGGCGGGCAGCTCCGCCGTCTTGGGCAGGGCCGGCAGGGGTGGAAGCCGTGTTGGGCTGCCAGCAGTCGACGAAAGCACGGACTTCTTCCCAAAGAGCGAACCGCCCGACCTGCTGCGCCTGTGCCTAAGAGCCGGGCTCACGTCCGCCGGTGAGTCGGCGGGTTTCCTGGGAATCGGGCGAGGCCGGTTGAGGATCGACGCCGACCGGGCCGTGGGGTTCTCCTTGGCTGTGGCCGGAGCCTGCGTCTCGGCGGGAGGAGGGGGCCGTTTTCCGGGCGGGTTTCCGGCAGTCTTGATGATGGTCTCGACGAAGGCCGGGTCATCATACTCGATGTTGTTCAGGAACAGGACCGTCCGGTGCTGCGCTCCAGGCTCTTCCGGGACCTTGATGCTCTTGGCCCTCGGGTTCGACGGCAGTCCGATGGTCGGGCGTCGTTGGAGCGGGGTCTTTGCCGGTTCCGGCGGTGGAGGAGCCTTGGGTGACGGCAGCTTCCTCGAGGGCCTAATGTCCGTCTTGAGGAGTGGCTGGATTGCTGTCAGGGGCCGGTTCGGCCGGTCAATCGACCGCCGAGAAGACGAAGTCGACTCGACAGACTGGGTAGGCGACTTCTGGCGCGGCTGAACAGGCTCCTGCGGGGGCGTCGTTGGGCGCGGGGATCTCCGACGGGCGCCATCCTCGGGTCCCGGAGAAAGGCGAGCTGATGTCGTCACCCCAACGGTAGGTTCTTGGGGAGGCTGGAGACTGTTAGCGGCGGCGGTCTGGCCGGCCGAGACAGAAACAACCTCTTTCCGCTTGACGCTGACGGCGCGCTTCATAATCTCCTCCGGAGCCATGCCCATCGTGGGCCCGGCAGGACGGCTCTGTGCCGCGAGTTCCGCTTCCATCGCCCTAGCCCGGCGCTCCTTCTCGGCGGCAGCAGCCGCCTGAAGGTCGACAACAGGAATCTTGCTCAAGGGGTTCTGTTCCGAATTTGCTTGGAGGATGGGGTTGCTAATGGCAAACTTGCCGCCGGCCAGGCCCTTCTTCGGGGTCGAGGAAGTCAACTTGTCAAGGCGACGCGCCAGCTCCGACGAGGACATGACAACGGTCTCGTCTTTCGCCCTCGGAACTTCCCGGGGATTGATGAAGGTAGTGGAGGACCGGATGGCGGCATCCTTGAGATCCTCGTAGCGGCTCGGAGGAGCGTCGGAATCGGAGGTCGAAATGTCGCGACTAATGTTGAAGCGGCGGGGGGACGGCGCCTCGGGGCGGCGAGAGGTGGTTGTGCGGGAAGCAGTGAGAACACCGGCGCCAGCAGTCACGGAGACGATCAGAGCCAACAGGCCAGCGGCAGGAAGAGCCGTCCTTGTCGCGAGGGCGAGGGAGTCGATGCCCAGGAGCAGAGGAACACTTGTCTAACGTCCTAGTTAGTCATGATTCAACGCAAAGCAAAATCGAGACAACATACTCCCGTCCAGAGCGCAAGGCCCACCAAGACAGCCATCAAGGCCCGGCCCCTGTCACCGGCGACAACACCTCCCATCCAAACCCGAACAAACAACAGGAAGACGATAGCGCCATCCAGGCCAGCGACGGCAATGCCGACAGGAAGAACCGCGGTCGTAGGAACACAAAAGCTGTCGGTCTGGGGCCTGGTAAAGCCGGCAAAGACGGCACCGGCGGCGAAGCGGGCCAGGATGAGGGCCTGAGGCACGAGCTGGAAGACGGAGAGCTTGGCTCCATTATTATTATTGAAGGCCCACAGCAGGAACTGCTCGATGGAGAACCTGGCGAGCTGGTCGAAGACGGTAGAGAAGATGATGCCGATCTGGCACGGCGTAGACGACGTGGACACGTCGAGAAGGATAGAAACAAAATCGGACTGGGCCCACAGGGCCGCACTCAAGAGAAAAAGAACGAGGACCAGCCTCTGGCTGTCGCGAAACAGCGTGCTGAGGCCATAACCCTTGAAGTAAAGAACGAGGGCGGCCGAGGCCGCGTTCAAGACAATGCCACTGCGAGATTGTTAGTTGTTGTTAGACATATATCATCTAGGAGGAGGAGACTGACAAAAAGAAAGCGGCGACGAGGGCCTGCGTCGCGTCCTGAACCGCCATGGTGGATGGCCGGACGAACTACCAAGGACAAGCGGGGAGATAGATACAAAGAAGCGAAGACCAGCCCAGTCAATGGGGCAAAGATATTATTACAAAAAGGAGAATATAAAAATATTCAATAGAAGGAGCGTATCATAGTGAGTTGGATCCCGCAGGCCCACGGCGTCGTGTATGGTGATGGTATGGCCGTCCCCCAACCTGGCGTTGAGTGTAGAGAGGGTGGTGGTGGTGAAAGGAGAGAAACCTCGAGATGGGATGGAGGATCACGACGCGAAGCTCACGAAGATGGTCCCGGCCAGGGTCAGGGGGACCAGACCAGACCAGCGTGGCGGTTGTGGACAAGACGAGACGACAAACTCGGCGTCTCCTCCGGTGGAGAAGGGGTTCCTGGCAGAGAGTGACGTTGCCAAGACGGAGCGAGAGAGCTTGATGGATGGTTGACCGGGGGGAGGGAGGGGACAATGGCTGCCAGGGGACCCCGACAGCGTGGGGAACAGGCGAACAGACACAGAGAAATCCTCATCCTCCTTCCTCTCTCCCCTCTCTCGCCCGCCCGCGGTGGACAGTAAAGTGGACGGGTGGATGCGTGACCGATGAGGCTCCAATCCTCACAGGGACAAGCGGGCGATCGTTCAAACAAGCAGGGTCGGCTCGTGCTTCATGCGAGGAGTCGGCAAGGGAGGCGATTGGTGCGCTGGCAAGGCTGCGAAGCGCCACAGCTCGGCGGTTACATGGGCCCCAGTCTTGGTGTTTCATGTGAAACCGAGCTGTTACATCGCGCGCCCACGGCTTTTGGGGGAAGAATGATGAATGTTTGCAAAGAGGATTCATCACAAAAGCTTCATGTCATGTTCGGACGAATTCCCTAGCGTACGGTAGTGAATTGTTGATGAGTGGTCTTCTTGCATGGCATTTTTAAACAAGACGTTTGGCCGGGGACAAGTCGGTGGGTGGTGAGGACGGCGATGACATGGACCAAAACGTTGAAGAACCGTCTGCATCAGGGGGATCTGTTAGGTAATGGTCAAGAACCTGGGGCGGGTTGAAGATGGCGGCACCCGGAGATCGGTGTCACGTTGAGTCGAATGTGTGTGATCTCGCCGAGGGACCCGAACAGCACAACATGTTGTTTCCATGAGCAAGAGAAATTGAAGTTTACGAGTAGTGTTTGTTCCCGAGTCTCGCAAGAGACAAAAAGAGCCAAGCTCCGGCTGGGCTGGGCTCGGCTCCGGAACTTGGGAAACCCGTCAACCCTCCCTGAACCCTAACCCACGCCCTCTCTGGCTCGGTTCCTCATCCAGAAGCTTGGGATGAGGCCAGAACAGAGAGTTCTTTGCTCAGTCCAGCCCCTAAATGCCCACCTCTTTGGTAGTTCAAGTGACTGATTGTTTTTCTTAATCCTTCCGTGGATGACGTGATTTGTCTTGAACAGTTTTTATCCGTCGTCTTCTCGTCGTGTGCCGTTCCAAAACATGGCCATTTTGATATCATTCGATGATCGCCATCAACCGCCGGAACTGCCATCTTCCTGTTGATGGCTGTAGATTCTGCAGTGTAGCCGGGGATATAGCCTTTTCCACGTGTCTCACAATTTCGCCGTCTCGTTCCCTGAGCACTACTACCTACCTGACTGTCGTACTACTCCGGGAATGCATGCATGTCTTTGTCATACAAAGGCCGGGCCGAGTCGATGGAAGGGCGCACCACTGCACGGCTGGACAATGGCACCAGTCGCGGCATGTCATCATGCGGGGTGCTGCTAGGTAGTATGGACTACTACTCAGGTAGTCCGCTCCAACCTCCACAACTGACAGTGACCTGCCTGAATCCGTGCCATAGACTTTACCACTACATAGGAGGTTTGTTGTGACTCACTTGGAATATCACTTATATATGTTCTGCTTAACAGCCTGAGTCTTGATATATCATCTCATTCTCCTTTCAAAATATTCATCGCAACCCCCAAGTTTGTCTCATCAACCACAAACCTACCTACACCTTGCCTCAAAATGCCCATCCGCGACCTCCAATATCCGACCGAGCCCTACAGCAAGGTCAACCGCCACAAGGAACGGGGTATGTGAGCTGCTGGATAAATGCCAACCTGAAGGCCAATCTGAATGAACCTGGAACTCCGTCCTGACAATATCCGCTTTCAGCCGACTACACCCTCGAAACCATTCACAGCATCATCAACTCATCCCCTCTGCTCCATGTCTCGTTCCAAGATCCCAACAGTCCCTTCCCGGCCGTCCTGCCCATGATGGGCCAGATGGGTTCATTTGACCGGCCGAGTGCCGGGTTGGGCGATGTTCTGGATTTGTATCTTCACAGGTACTTACCTTCTTCACCTTCACTATCTCATTGTATTCGTATTATCCATCAGCACCTATTTGCCCTCAGACTAATAACCCAATCAAAAGCTACGTCTCCTCCCGCATCATCAACCTCGTCCGCGCCTCCGAACCCGAGGGTCTCCCCATCACCGTCGCCGCCACCCATCTCGACGGTCTCGTCCTCGCTCTCACTCCTAACAGCCGTAAATACACCCCCTCTTTTTTATACTCCCCTCCCTCCCCTCTCATGAAATTGACTAACAACAAACAGACAGCTACAACTACCGCTCCGCCGTGCTCTTCGGCCGCGCGCACCTCATCCCGCAAAACGACCCGGCCCACCTCCCCGAAAAACTCTACGCCCTCGAGCTCATCACCAACAGCGTTGTGCCCAACCGGTGGGCGACGACGCGGATCCCGCCGACGGGCGCCGAGCTGCAGAGCACGGCCGTGCTGAAAGTCAAGATCGAGTCGGGCAGCGCAAAGATCCGGACCGGCGGGCCCAAAGACGGCGACAAGCGCGACCTTGAGGACCAGGAGCTGCTCGAAAGGGTGTGGACGGGCGTGGTGCCCGTTTGGACGACCCTGGGAGAGCCCGTGGCGGGTGGGTATAATCGGGTTGAGCGGATTCCGGAGGAGGTGGAGGCTTGGAGGAAGGATGGGAATAGGGAGAGGGAGGAGGCTGCGAGGGAGGCTGCTAAGGAGGGATGATGGGAAGGAGAGGTACCAAGTATGAGGTTGAATGAAAGACATGAGCAGGGATGGGAGTTGGAGACAACCAACAAACCCCCTTTATCAAGCAGGGATGATATATTTACTTCTGAATCCTCCAACAAGATACAAACCCAAATCTACAAGAAATATCGCTCAAATACATGCCAACACACCACACCTCAAGCCTCAACCTACCAAGCCTTCCACACCGCCTCGGGCAACACCGTCCTCATCACCGCCCAATGTCCCAACGCGCTCTGCTCGTGCCACTTGACCAACCTCTCCGTCTCGTTTCTCCTCAACACCCCCGCGGCCGCGCCCACGCTCTCCACCAGGTCGCTATCCAGCACCTCGTGCTTCGGCAGCAGGAACGCCTCCCGAGACGGGCTGTTGAGCAGGTCGCGCGCGGTCGGTTCGCGGAACGAGATGCCACTGGGTTCGGCGCCTGCCTGCTGCGGTTGTTTGGTGCAAAAGATGACCATGTTGGTGAAGTCGACCCCCGTCGCGGCAAAGTCCTTTTCGTCGCGCGGGTGCTCGCGGAACATGCGGCAGGCGGGGAAGACGGCGCGGATGGTGTTGACCACGATGCGCGGCGGGGGGAGGGCGAAGTCGCCGGCGTAGTTCTGATGGGTTTACGTTAGCCAATGCCGGTCTAAGTAATGATATTCGAAAATATATGCTCTGAGATGAGATGTGATGTAGTGAGTGGGGGAAATGGACGTACAATAGCCACCACGCCGTTGGGTTTCAGCAGTGCATGGAGGTTCTGGAAAAACTCGAGCGTAAACAACGGAATCGGCTCAGCACCGCCCGTGAAAACGTCGTGGACGATGTAGTCAAACCGCCCCGCCGTCTCGTTGGCGGCCAGACGGGACGTGTAAGTTACGGCGTCCTCGATCACGGCCGTGTGATTGCTCGGGAGCTTGAAGTACTTGCTCGCGAACTTGTGGACGACCGGGTCCAGCTCGACAACGGTGGTGTTGACGCCATGGGCCACGAGGGCGGCTGGCGTCGTGCCGATTCCCAACCCGCTGAGTGACGTAGGTTAGCTTGTTTTGCTCCCACAGCTTGACACATGAGGCAGACAACACTTACATGACCAACGCCTTCGCCTCACTGTCAGGGACGGGCTTCGCCGTCTCGACCAACCTCACGGCTTCCAGCATGGTGAAGACACCATAAATCGGCTCGGCAACCTGGTTGCCCTTGAACCTCGGATGATCCAAAAACTTGACCCACTCACCACCCAACAAGCTATGATCACACCTCAACACCCGGTACCCCTCCTTCTCGCTCTCCACGACCGAGAGATACCCCGTAATCGACTCGGCCCTATCCAGCACCACATACCCTGCGCTTTCCAGCCCCTGATTCAACCTCACCAGCGCCGCGCCCGTCGGCACATGTGTGTTGAACACAGCCGTATGCAACACGGCCGGGAGCGCCCAAATCAACAGCTTCGACGGCGCCAGCACCGCGTACAGCCCTCCCAGCGCCACTTCCATACCTAGGCGCGTGTTCAGCACCGTCCGGCCCACGTTCCGCTCAATCACGCCCGCCAGCACCCTCTCCATCATCCTGAAATACCCATACGACCCCAGCCCGGGCGCCGCGTCCGCCACCCACCCGGGCAGGGCCGACAGATCAACCCCTTCCAGCACATTCGCCACGCACGCGGCCGTGAGCACGACCGTCGGAAACAGCGTCAGCGCCTCCGTCACCACGGGGCCGTACACGGCGCCCAGCTTGCTGCTCGCCTCGGCCAAAAAGAACTGCACGACGGGCGTCCACAGGACGATCACCGGCAGCACCCACTCCAGGCGCACCGACGACAGGGCGCCGGCGAGCGCCAGGTTGGACGACCACCCGACGAAGCAGGCGGCCATGAGCAGCTTGGGGTGCCATTTCGCGGCGGGGATGGCGCCGTAGACGGGCGAGAGGTTGAGCTGCGAGATGGTGGAGAAGGCGGCGACGAGGGTGAGCAGGGCGGCGGCCTTGAGGTAGAGCGGCACTTGGGCCCGCAGGCGGTTGGTGAAGGTTTCGGCTTGGGCTTTGGCGGCGAGGGCTTGGAGTTCGCGGGTGAAGTCTTCGGTGGTGGGCTCTTTGAGAGTGGCGGGAGTGGTGGTGGTTGTCTTCTTTTTGCTGGTGCCCGAGGAGGGCGAGGATTTGGGAGCCATTGTTGCGGCTCTGCCCGGCGATGAGTTAGGGAGAGGTCATGAGTTGGGTAGTTATTGAGAGGGTGTTGAGGTTTGGAAGTTCACTTTTAAGTGAAAAGACTGGTTTCACCCAATGCAATGTGGTCTCATCTTGTTCAATTGGAGGCTTGTTTGAGACGGAGCACGGCTCCGAGCCGCTGCAGCAGAGCTTCCCCTGCTCCCGGACCCTGACCCTGACCCTGGCTTGGCGCCGTTGGCGGGGATCGGGTGGGCTCGGGCCGGGACAGCTCAAAGCTCAGATCTGGGGTTAAGGTACTTGGTGGGATGTCAAGTCTGTGCTTAAGTTTCTTGAGGAAAAAAAAAACAAAAACAAAATGTGGCTACGATACATAAATTTCACTGGATTTAATCAAGAAAAAGTCAATTTAATATCTCGGAATGGGTACATCAGAAGCTCTCAGGGACGGCGGGGAGTAGTTGCTCTTGCTCTGCTCTTGCTCTGAAGTGGGGGTGAATGACGTCCCCCACCACAACGGTTTCCCGAAATTTCTGGGTCTCCCTTGTCAGAGCTTCAGCTACCCTTGTGCCTGCTCTGAGTTTGTTCAGGACACCGTCTCTTTTGCGCCGTTCTGTCTCTCAGTGCTGTGCAACTACTACTGCAGCACTCTTTTTGTTTTACTTCTCAGCTCTTCTTTGTTCTCAGATATCCCCAGCCACCATGTCGCTCCTCGAGTCCCTGGCCCCCTACGTCGACCTCGACAAGCAGAGCCTTTACAGTATGTCCTAGCACAGAAGAGGGCCAGTTATCAGCCTTAAACTTGCCAGATACTAACTGTGGTAGTCTCTGCTGCGTCGATCGCCTTCAACCCTACCTTCTGGAAGTGAGTTAGGGCAAATTCTCCTGCGTTGTATACCTTTCGCTAACCAACTCTCGCTCAGCATCGTTGCCCGTCGAGGTTCGCATCCCGAGATAACCACCCCGCCTTGACAAACCCCTCCTCGTCTAACACCCACCCCTCCAGAGTACCGCACCAAGTTCCTTACCCGCCTCTTCCGCGGCAACAGCCAGGCAGCATGCTACGCCCTCGCCGTCACCATCTTCTCCCTCGGCCTCGTCCGCGACTACCTCTATGAGCAGGCCCTGCGCGACCAACCCAGCCACCCGGCCCTTGAGCAGCCCCTGGCCAAGTACATTGCCTACGCCCTCCTGGCCACCGGCAACATCCTCGTCATCTCGTCCACCTGGCAGCTGGGCATCACCGGCACCTTCCTAGGCGACTACTTCGGCATCCTCATGGACGACATTGTGACGGGCTTCCCCTTCAACCTCATGAATGCCCCAATGTACTACGGCTCCACCATGAGCTTCTTCGGCGGCGCGATTTTGTATGGCAAGCCGGCTGGGTTCATTCTGTCTCTGCACGTCCTCATCGTCTACCTCATCGCCATCCGGTTCGAGGATCCGTTCACCGCGTCCATCTATGCCAAGCGTGAGAAGGAGCGTGCTGCCGCCAAGGGCGAGACCAAGAAGGATCTCTAAGGGACCTCTGGTGGATGGACTGCCGTGGGGCAGTTCTGGGACAACACACGAACGGGAGATATTCGCCGAGCCGCGGTAGGGGTCTATGTCTACGATATGCAGACAGCCCAGTGCGAAACGCCGCGTCTTGATGTACTGCGGCAGAAAAGTATTTCTCGGCCCAGAAATGGATGAGGCGCTTTACGTTGGACCCATTCGCAGCGTCGATTCGGTAGCATCTCCCTCCTCAACGACGTGGTTGTGGTGCAAGAGGCACCCGGCAGGGATTAATGAGAAAAGCCCTCACGCGGCTGGAAGAAGATGCAGATATCTGGTGTTGCTGGCCATCAACTGGCCTAATTTGCCACCAAGACAGAAGGTATACTGAGAGATACAAACTGGATAGAAAATAAATGTGTGGTTGTTTGTATCGTTTCCGGTCAGCTCGTTGGGGTTGTTTTCCTTCTGTAGCTCATGGGGTGTTTGGGGTTGGTTAAACCCTTGCTAAGGTAACAACAGTAATGATTGCATGATCGGGGTGGATGTGACTCTTCCTGAGAGTGTGATTCCTCTTGCTTGCTGCTCCTATGATTGTTGCTCTGGAGTTCCAGCACGTCGTGTCATCTCAAATGTTTGGTGTTTGTGTTTGTCTTGGACCTTTGCTGCTGACATCAGTATTGGATGACTCTTTCCCTTCATGGTGATGTAGTCATTGCCTGAGAGTCATTGCCTGAAAGTCATTGCCTGAGAAAACATATAAGCCCCGTACCTTCCTGCACATATTCCAATTTTTCCATGCCTCAAGGACAAAGCGACGAGAAATTCCACTCTTAACAGGCTCATTCCTGATTCTGCTTCACCTCACTCCTCACTCCTAACTATCAACCTCAAAACACGCCAGCGTAACCCTTTCAAGACCAACCCAGTCTCGAATCCTCCGACTGCTATAATACTTGTTTCCTTTCCAGCATTCTTTTTACCAGCGAAATTCCAGCGAAATTCATCCCTGAAGCTTCCCATTCTTTTCCAATACCCGTCCAACCGGCCAACGACTTAGCGATTGCCAAGCCTCTTCAACACCCCGACCCCTCAACATTGCCTGCTCAACATGAGTACTCATGGTGATGGAGCTCCTCCCGGACGTGGGAACTTTCCCATCCCTCTGAGACCGGCGGCCGGAGGTGGTCAAGGTGGTGGAGGTGTCCCCGGACATGGACGTTATTCCAACACTGGCGGATTTGGAACCGGAGGTGGTCGAGGTGGACGCGGAGGGGGCGGTCACGGTGGAGGGGGCGGACTTGGAGGCGGAGGACACAATCAAGGTGGCCGAGGCGGTGGTGGCGGCCGCGGTGGTACCGGCATCTTCACGTAAGTAACCCACCAACAAACCATGGGCATCTCGTTCTTGATTCTGACGATTATCCCCAATAGCCACGGCTTGCCAAACCCACCTGAACCAGTCCAGGACGTGACCGACTTTGAAAATGAATGGGTCAATAAGAATTGGGACCCGGAAGACAAGCCAGACCCGAAGAAACCGTGCCCTCCAAACCGACCAAATTTTGGCAAAGAGGGCAAGTCTGTTCTTCTGTGGGCAAACTTCTTCCCCATCACTCTGGACAAGGACGTCGAGACCTGCTACCGCTACGACCTGAAAGTCACCACCCCAGCGAAGCAGAAGGCTGCCTCGGATAAGCCTAGCCAACAGCGGAGTGGACAGTCCGGCACTGCGCCAGGTTCAACCCCGGCTTCTTCGTTTCGGGAGGTCACGGTCCGTGCCCGTGAACATGTTCTCCGGGAAGTAGTCCGGCGGCTTGAACAAAAGGCAGTCGTGGCATCGGACCTCAAGCAAAAGTTATTCTCGCTGAAAAAGCTCGACATCCCTGCTGACTACACCATGCCGATTGACATCCCAGAGCCCGGTCAAGCGCCCAGACAGTTTCATGTCCAATTTAAGGGACCGATGGTGATTGATCTGAGCGACTTCGCGAATTATGTCAAAACTCTCTCGGACCCTGAGGATCATTGCGTGTTTCCCAAGAAACCACAACAACTTGACATGCTTGACGTGGTGTTGGGACACACGGCGAGGATGGACGAGAACAGGGTCGCTGTCGGAAAGGCGAGGTACTACGACGCCAACGAAGCCAGCGGAGCCCGACTCGGCAGCGGTGTCGCTCAAATCCACAAAGGGTTCTTCCAAAGTGCTCGTCCTGCGACGCTCCGGCTGCTGCTCAATGTCAATGTCGCACACGGCGTGTTTCGAAGGGCGGTCAACCTCGGCAACTTCTTCCAGGAGGACCGAAACTCAGGATTTGACCTGTTGAACGGGCGTCTGGGACATCGGAAAGCTTCTGCCGAAAAAAGGCTTGAGGACGTGGAGGCACATCTTGCCAAGGCAAGGATCATTTACAAGATTGGAGGCATTACAAGTCAGCGAACTATCTGCGGCCTTGCCAGACGAGGAGAGGGACAACACGGCAATTCACCAATGTTCACTGAGGATGGACACAAGTTCGGCTGTCCAGCGTCGGTGGAGTTCTGCCGTGAATCGTCTGACGGCAAAACTGGAGAATATGTGACTGTACAGAAACACTTCAAAGACAGGTACGGGGTGGACATTCGTGCCGGCCTTCCTTTGGTCAACATCGGATCTGCCGAGAGGCCCACATATGTCCCGGCCGAGCACTGCACCTTGTTGGCGGGTCAGCCGTCCAAGGCGAAGTTGACGCCAAGGGACACGAGCACAATGATTGAAGTTGCCTGTCGGAGGGCCAAGGAGAACGCCAACGACATCACCAACACCGGCAGGAGGATACTCCGTCTCGACGATAACAACTTGCTTCAGAGGTTCGGCATCACTGTTGGACGGCAACTCATCACTGTTGAGGGCCGGAAGCTGGATCCCCCCAACGTCCAGTGCAAGAAGTTAAATGGGCAGGCGACACCTGCACTGAGAAGCGCGAACAATGGCGGTTGGAACAAGGGCAACGGAAACAAGGACAGCGGACACAACGGCAGCTGGAACATGAGGGAGAGAAAAGTTTGGGCTCCAGGGACAGAGATCAACAAGTGGGCTTGCTTCGGCATTAAGGGCTCTGAGACTCTATCGTCGCCAGCCACACATCTCACGGAGTTTGCCACAATCCTGAACAACATGGGAGTTTCCATTGCGAAACTCACGCGAGGACCAACTCTCGTGGAAAACGTCGAGGAGTTAAAAAGCCACCTGCGTCGACTTACAACGGAGAACGACCCGTACCAATTCGTCTTGGTCCTTCTCCCAGATGCCCAGCAACGGCGATACAATGATATCAAGCAGTTTGCGGACATTCAATTGGGCATCAGGGTGTGCTGTGCCCAGTACAGAAATTTTACTGAAAAGGGGTCACAATACTACGCCAACATTGGGCTCAAGATTAATCTGAAGTTTGGCGGCGTCAACCAATTCGTTCCGGACAGCACGGGGCTGTTTGCGACAACGATGTTTGCGGGTTACGACGTGACGCATCCCACCAACCTCCCGACTTCCGCCGCCACCAACCAGCCGAGCTTCGTCGGACTGGTCGCGAGCATCGACAAGTACCTTGCGCAGTGGCCAGCCGTGACGTGGGAGAATGGCAGTCGCCAAGAGGAAGTTGGACGGGGCCTTTTGGAGGAGACTGGACCCTTCGCTAGGCACTTCGCCGAACGGGTCAGGCTGTGGATGGAACACAACAACAGCAGACCTCCCCAGAACATCGTCATCTTTCGCGACGGGGTTTCGGAGGGGCAGTTCGAGATGGTCCTCAAGAGGGAATTCCCTCAGATCCTGGCTGGAATCAAAGAGGCTTCTCCAAAATTCAGGCCCAAAATCGCCCTCATAGTCTCCGTCAAACGGCACCAAACCCGCTTTTACCCTGCCAACGAGGAAGCATGCGATAAAAGTTCCGGCAGTCCGCAACCCGGCACGGTGGTGGACCGTGGGGTGACCAACGCGCGCTGCTGGGACTTTTATATGCAGGCGCACGCTGCGATCAAGGGCACTGCCCGTCCGGCCCATTACACGGTACTTCATGACGAGGTGTTCCGGAGCAAGTTCGGACAGGACGCGGCGGACAAGCTTCAGAGGATGACGCACGATATGTGCTACGCGTATGGCCGGGCGACGAGGGCGGTGAGCATTTGTCCACCGGCGTATTACGCGGATTTGGTGTGTACGAGGGCGAGGGCTCATGGGTCGGGAGTGGCTGTACATGAAGATCTGAAGAATGTGATGTATTATGTGTGAGTGGTGAGGAGGTGCTGAGGGAAAGGGAGAGGGAAGCAGAGAGTTGTGGTTGTAGCTGCAGTTTGGTAAGGGATTTGCGGTGAGTTGTGCGTGATCCAGAGATAGCGAAAATTTTGCGCAGATTTTTCAATTAAATTGAGCGATGAGTTTCATTTTTAACTCGTATGACTCTGTGTTGAGTGCATCCAGATGTGAGATGTGATGTTTGTTTCCTTTGCCCAGGGGTTGGATCAACATTCAGCCTGACCTGGGCAACACCGTCGCAAAACCCCGGGTTAGGGTTTGCCCGCCTTCTTCCCAGCCCACCGTAATCGGACAAGCCACACACGTGACCCATCTCCATCCCATCCCCGCCAAGCAAACCACGGAAGCTGTCAAGTCACAGAAGAGCTGCTTCTTGAACCGAGTCAAGCGCCGAGGAATCAGCCACCGCCATCCACCACATCTGTCATTCGCCCCCCCTTCCCCCCGCCAAACCGCGCATATAGATTGTTGTCGTCGACATTGGCTCCGACGACGACAACGAAGAGATTGGACGTGCGCAATAGGGCGGATCGAGAACGAACAGACACATCGTTGGGTGGATTAAAGTGGGAGAGGGAATATCTCGCTCCCTTCGGCCAGACGACCCGAGATTGACGACATTGACGCCCCGGGGGAGAGATACGGATTTGAGGTTTGGGAATTGGGGAATCTGGGTTTCCTCGACTACATCGAACGACGTGATTGAGGAAAGAAAGCGGCTCGTGCCCCTCCTCAACAACAGCAAAACAACAAGCAACCTTCCCACCGGAAACTGATAACCACCTCCAAACAACAACCAACAACAAAAACAAACGAACACAACAAACAAAATGTCCGCCCTCCGCACCACCACCGCCACCCTCACCCGCCGCCTCGCGGCCCCGGCCCTCCGGCCCAGCACCTCCGCCGTCCTCCTCCGCCAGCTCCAGCGGTCACAACCCCAACAAAAGGTCGTCAAGGCCGCCTTCTCAACAACCCCGCGCCGCGCGGGCGGCGGCCACGGCGGCATGGAGTACGACCCGCCCACGGGCTGGCTGTGGGGCGTGCGCCCGGGGGAGAAGTACGAGAAGGAAGGGTGGGAGAACCTGTTCATCTACGGGTTCTGGGGGAGCTTGATTGTGTTTATGATTGCGTATGCGTTTAAGCCGGATACTTCGTACGTGTTTCCCCATTGGGATTTGACTTTTGAAGAACCTGTGAGCTGACCAGCGATACAACCAACAGGATCCAGACCTGGGCTCTCGAGGAGGCCAGGAGGCGATTGGAGGCTGAGGGTATCCTGGAGGATCCCAATCCCAACCCCGAGCAGAAGTAAACTCTTGTTTCTTCTCGAGGGGTCGCCAATCCAGGCTGCTTACCTACCTAGCTAGGTATCCTTCCTGAGCTTGGTCACTAGGGGTTGGTGTTCAGAGGGTTGATATGGTTGGTGATTGAGAGACGAGATGGAGGGAAGAAAGAACAGTGGCGGTGGGCGGCTTGTTGATAGATTGGTATATCATGTACACGAGGGGACGGAGAGAGAGAAGATGGCATGTGCACAGCGCTTCATGGCTTGCATCGTGGGCACGCATAGAGCTGGATGTACTCGTACAGAAATACGTACAGTGGCTTTGTTTCTTTTGTGCTGGAATTTTGTTCATCTGAGTTCCTCGGTCTGAAGTGAAGGGAGATGACAAGTGCTTACCAACCACCCATGGAAAGGTCACAGGATGGGAAGTTCAGTCATCAACACCCAAACAAGGCCGCTGATTAACAACCCATATTCACCAAATTATATTCATGAATATGTACAACAACCCAAGTCTACCAACCATAGCAGAAGCCCCATTTTATAACGCTGCCATCGCTCATCAAAATCGTTTAGCAAATATAGCTCCACTCATGCTCATCATCTCCGTACTGCCGCGCCTCGATCCAGTTCTTCATCTTGGTCGCGATCTCGCCCGACTCCTCGTGGTCCTTGAGACCGCAATTCACCAGCTTCCCGCGCCAGCTGATCGAGCGCACGGGGCTCACAATAGCCGCAGTGCCCGATCCAAACGCCTCAATCAGCCGTCCCTCATTGGCCGCCTCGTCCAGCTCGTGCATGGTGAACTTGCGCTCCACGACGTTCCACCCCTCGGGCACCAGGCGCTCGCGCGCCAGCGCCAGCACCGAATCGCGCGTGACGCCCTCAAGGATGGTCCCGTCCAGGGGCGCGGTCAGCAGCTCCTTCTGGCCGGTCTCCTTGTTGCGGATCGCAGCGAAGAAGTTCATGGTGCCGACCTCGGTGACGAACTCCTCCTTGCCGAAGAGCCAGAGGTTCTGCTGGAAGCCGCGGCTCATGGCCTCCTTTTGCGGGACGATGCAGGGCGCGTAGTTGGCGCCGAGCTTCTTGTCGCCGACGCCGCCGGGCCAGGCGCGCACGGCGTAGTCGGTGGCCTCGAGCGAGACGGCCTTGAAGCCGGTCGGGTAGTAGGGCCCCACGGGGGAGGCGATGACGAAGAGCAGCGCGGAGCCCGGCGGGCCGACGCCCAGGGTTTTTTGCGTGCCGATCATGGTCGGGCGGATGTACAGGCTGTAGCCGCGCTCCGAGGGGATGAAGCGGCTCTCGAGGCGGGTGAACTCGGCGATGAGCTCGATGAGGGCGGACGAGTTGAAGTTGGGCAGGGCGATGCGGGCGGCGGATTTGTTGAAGCGCTCCATGTTTTTGTCCGGGCGGAAGAGGCGGATGCGGCCGGCTTTGTCTTTGTAGGCCTTCATGCCCTCGAAGCATTCGAAGGCGTAGTGGAAGACGCAGGTGGCCGGGTCGAGGGAGAGGTTTTGGTAGGGGACGATGTGTGGTGCTTGCCAGCCCGTTTCCTTGTTCCATTCGATGGTGAGCATGTGGTCTGGGGAGGAGTTAGCAGTCAGCACCGTAGAGGACAGAGAATATGGAGTGCTGAGGGTGTCGGACCTGTAAAGTTGCGGCCGAAAATGAGGTCCTTGGCCTCCTTCAATGGCTTGGGGTTTTTGGTCTTCTCGATGACCAGCTGGGAGGGGTCAAGATCGCGCAATTTGGTCTCGGAGGCAACGTCGGCCTTGACGCTGTACTGGCGGGCGGCCTGGAGAAGGACGGCGCTCGCAGGCCGCCGAGTCGCAATGAAGGACCGGGCGGCAGCGCGAGGAGCGCATCTTGAAAGTAGTGGCCGCATCATGGTTGCGGCGAGGAGGAGGGGAGAATTGTGGTGTGGTGTGCGAATTGGAGAGAGGCTGGTGGTTCAAGCTGTCATGCGGAGGGCAAGACGGCAAGACGACAGCGATGGATATTGAATCCTGGGGTGGTTGTACTGCGGACTGGCAAAGGGGAAGCTTTACACAGTAATCCACAGTAAGATGCGGCAAGGAAGCACTTCAAGTATGCGAGTACTAGGTGAGAGGCACAAAATCTCGGAGCGCAATCGGAGTCGCGACGATAACGCCTTAGCAGCGAGGCCCAATCATGACAATCTGGTCCCTGGACCCCTGACGCCGGATGTCATGGAAAGGCGTCAAGAGTGGCGCTGCAAACCGTGGTTAACCGCGTCCTGCACCGCGGAAATATCTCCGGGCGTCGCGGAGGTTGAAAGAGAGTGTAGTTCTCCTCTTTTTGCAATTTTTGCTCTTTTTGGACATGAATTGAGCCTTTCTGCAGCTTGTTGTCTTCTTGTTCGAGATCAATGTCCAAAACAAATCCCCTGTCAGGTCGAGCCAGTGTGGCTATGCCGAAATAGGAAACAATCACAGTCTTGATATCAAATCTCCCCAGAGATGCCAGGGGCGGGTGCTCCCGTAACCCGAACCCTGGCCCTGGGCCCTGGTCGCATCTGATGCGGCTGGATCCATCCATCGTCGCTGGACACGCAGCTGTCTTGCGCTGTCTGATAACCCTCAACCCAGAAACCTCGGGAACATCAGACAGGACATTGGCAACATTGCACTGAGAATCACGCAGCGCCACGAACCATTCTGTCTCGACTCAGAGCTCCGATCGCAATTCAATACCAGATACTGTATGGTGGACCGACACGGCGTCTCAACATCCATCGGATCCAGCATCGCACCTAAGCCGACTAACTCCCTCCCCAGACCCTTCGCCATGATTGCCCCGCGGTAGCACAGACAGAAGACCTAGAACCACACCACCATGTTCGCCAACGCTCTCAAGTCGATCGGGTCGACCAACATCACGGCCAACTATTCCATCTCCCAGAACCTCACAGCCATTGCCGGCCCCTGGAAGATCTATCCCGCCAAGAACAAGAAGACCGGCAAGGAGTGCTCCGTCTTTGTCTTCGATAAGAAGTCCCTCGAGTCCCACCGCGGCAGACTTGGCCGTGCCGAGGCTGCCGAGTTCAAGCGCCAATATGATCTCCTTATTGAACGCCTCAAGAAGGAAGCCTCGGTCATAGCCAGGCTGCGACATCCGGGTATCCTTGAAGTTGTCGAGCCTGTTGAGGAGACTCGCGGGGGAGGCCTGCAGTTCGTCTCCGAGGCTGTGACGGCGTCTCTGTCTGGTGTTTTGCAGGAGAAGGATGACCAGGAACGAGGAGGAGCCAGCGGCCGCGCAAGCCGCTATGTGACGGAGGATGCCGACGGCAATCGCAGGCGACGAGAGATCGAGGTCGACGAGCTCGAGATCCAGAAGGGCCTGCTGCAGGTCAGCAAGGCTCTCGAGTTTATGCATGAAAATGCCCATCTGGTCCACGGCAATCTGACTCCTGATGCCATTCTCATCAACTCCAAGGGCGACTGGAAACTGAGCGGCATGGGCTTCTGTAGCCCCCTCGAGGGCTCCTCTCAGACCTCCATCCAGCCCATCAACCTTGGCGAAGCCCTCCGCCATACCCCATGTCTTCCGCGATCTGTCCAGCTGAACCTCGACTACACCTCCCCCGATTTTGTCATTGATAAAAACCTCACTGCGTCCGCCGACATGTTCACCCTGGGCTTGCTGATCATAGCCCTGTATAACTCTCCGCACCGCTCGCCCATCTCGTGCGATGGTTCCCCGTCCTCCTACCAGCGTATCCTTCAGTCCTCTCAAACCGTCCCCAATCCCTCCAACAACTTCCTCTCCTCCCGCCCGCTCCCCAAGGAGCTCACAAACCACGTGCTCCCCCGGCTCATCACGCGCAGGCCGGCGCAGCGCATGACGGCCACCGAGTTCCAACAGAGCGACTACTTTAATAACATTCTCGTCTCAACCATCCGCTTCCTTGACACATTCCCCGCCAAGACTCACAACGAGAAATCGCAGTTCTTGCGCGGCCTTGTCAAGGTGCTTCCGTCGTTTCCCAAGTCCGTCATGGAGAAGAAGCTGTTGCCGGCCCTGCTTGAGGAGCTCAAGGATAAGGAGCTGGTATCTCTGATTCTTCATAACGTCTTCAAGATCATTGAGCTCCTGCCAAAGTGGAGAGGGGAACAGGCATTCGGCGACAAAGTGCGCCCAGCTCTCAAGGAAATCTTTGTCACGAACGTGAAGCAGCCCCAGGAAAAGGATCCGGCGCGGGATGCTGGCTTGATGACATTTATCGAGCATCTCAGCGCCATCGAGGACCGGTGTGGCGGAAAGGAGTTTAAGGATGGTGAGTAACATTGTGCCTCAAAGAAGGCGGCGAATAGTGTGTTGTGACTAACCCTCGCCCAGATATCCTTCCCATCATCTTTAACGCTCTTGAATCTCCAACTCCTTCGCTTGTGGACGCGGCGCTGAGAAGTCTGCCCTCCGTCTTGCCTCATCTTGACTTCAGCACCATCAAAAACGAACTGTTTCCGGTTGTCGCGACCATCTTTGCCAGAACCAGCAGCCTCGCCATCAAGGTCCGGGGTCTGGAGGCCTTTGTGACGCTTTGCGGCGGCTCTAACGACCCGGCGAACGACGACGGCCTCGACGGCCTTAATCCGCAAAAGAAGAAGGCCACCTCGTCGACCGCTCTTGACAAGTTCACCATGCAGGAGAAGCTCGTGCCCCTGATCAAGAACATCAAGACCAAGGAACCGGCCGTCATGATGGCAGCGCTTAGGGTTCTCAAGGTGGTTGGTGACGTAGCGGACGCCGAGTTTGTTGCCCTCGACATCCTTCCGATTCTGTGGCAGATGGCCCTGGGCCCTCTTTTGAATCTCAAGCAGTTCCAAGCCTTTATGGAGCTCATCAAAACGCTATCGAGCAGGGTGGAAGAGGAGCAAACTAAGAAGCTGCAGGAGCTGGCGGGCACCCAGTCGACGACGTCGGCGCTCAAGGACGATTTTATGTCGTTTGGTCCCGTCGCGGGTGCCTCCCTTGATGCGAACGGGGCGACCGAGACCGACTTTGAGTCGCTCGTCAAGGGTCATACCAGCCCTTCGACGACCAACCCGTTAGACGCGGGATGGGATGCCATGTCTCCCAAGCCGTCGCCGGGGGTAGGAAGCGGCAAGGTCACGCCGACTGTGGCCTTCTCATGGTCAACGCCACCAGCTTCCGTGTCCGGCGCCAACAGCAGCACCTCCGGCACCAAGCCCAGCCAGTCCGGATCAGGATTCCGAACTGTGACTCCTGACCTCACCAGCATTAAGCCCATGTCGCCGACCACCACGCAGTTCTCCCAGCCTTTGCAGCCGGAGCCGAAGACAAGCACCAGCTCATTCTCAATACCACTACAACCGCAGACTGCCTCAACTTCTATAAATTGGGGTGCCGCCTCCACGAACAACACTTCCACCACCACCACTAGCAGCAGTCTCTGGTCCACACCATCTACCACAACAACACAACAACCACTCACCTCGGCGTTTGGCTCCCTCTCCCTCAACCCGCCTCCGCAGCAACAACAGACAGGGGAAAGCAGCTTCTCCTCCTTCTCCCTACCCCCGCCCCCTAAACCAAATACCACGACCGTCTCATCTCCTTTCTCCCTGCCGCCGCCTCCTCAAGCAAACGCAACTACTGGCTCATCAAGCTTCTCAGGCTTCAGTCTCGCCCCACCGCCCGGCACTTCTCAGTCCTCCTCCTCCTCAAACTTTAACAGGATGGGCGGCACGATGGGCGGTGTTGGCCTGACGACGAGCACCAATACCGCGAATGCGAGTCTGGCCAGCCTTATGGCTGCCAAGGCAGGGGGTGGAACAATGAGCGGAAACGGGATGAGTGGTGGGTTGAATGTTGCTAATAATAGTCAGAAGTCGGGGTTGGATAAGTATGAGAGTTTGTTGTAGATGAGGTGGAAGAGGGGTAATGTGTTGTGAGCGTTGATACTTATGTACCTATTATTGTTGTTGTTTCTGGTTTGGTTTGGGATTGGTAGATGAAGAGTGGTTGACTGGGTATGGCATGGCTCGGGAGGGTAATTTGCTCATAGTTGCCTATGGCTTTTGGGAAATGAGTTCATAGCGTGTTATTATGAAGCTTTTTTTCTCTACCGTCATCGTCTCGTCTGTTGCTAAGGGTTGTCAGTCAGGGGTGACGAGGGTTAGGGTCATGTCAAGGTTGGGGTAGTGCGGGGTGGCGTTGGTTGCCTTGGATGCCCAACTCCAACAAAATCAACAAACAACCAACAGCAACAAACAAGTCATTACTGTCTGTCCTGCACGGCGCTCAAACAATGCATTGTGCCCAACCTTGACTGGACGACAATCTCCGTGTCACGACACAATTTGCAGCCCGAAATCATGACCGAGTCCAATCTACTTAGGCGATGAAGTACGAATTGAGTCACATTTCAATAGGTAACGGTTTGTGGCGGGAGGAAGACTTGATTCAATGACGACACCAACAGAAACAAACAAAAAAGCTGACTCATGATTGCCTTGGCTGCCTAGACAACCCGACTCTGTCCTCGCGCAAAATCAAGTCACGACCGACCAAAGAAAGCTGAATTCAACTCGAACCACCAAAAACCCGACCCAGTCCCGACGATCCCGCCCCGGACTGAGACAAAGCTTCTACGACCTCGCCCAGGCCACCTCCATTACCTACGTCGCCCCGAACCAATTCGTCTCCGACACCAAAGCCGCCTCCGCCGCCATGGCTCGCCTCCGCAAAGACTCGTTTAGCGACGACGACCTGGAGCTCCTCAGCTCCCAGGCCGCCAACATGTCACTCGGCCCTCCCGACCCCCTCACTCCTTTGAAGAAACCCACCACCAGCACAACCACCGGCAGTCAAACTGGTAACGGCCAACCCCGCGAAGTCGTCGACCTCACCCAAAGCCCCGGCACCCCCGTCATCCGCACCCCGGGGATGCCCACCTTCGGCCAGACCTCGCAGCTCGTCTCGCGCCTCCCCGCCCGCCCCAAGGACCCGAACCACATGTTCATCCAGCGCAAGACCCGCCCCGAGTTCCACAGCGACATGTATAGGAAGTCAGGTCCGCTGAAGCCGCCGAAGCAGGACACCAAAAAGATGCCGAACCTGCCCATGTTTAGCTCCATGAGCGAGGAAGCCCTGCCGGTGTACCAGTATACTAAGCCGGCGGGAGACAAGGCGTCGTATGCGGATAAGGTGTTTTACACGGACCCGGCTAAGGCGTCTGCGGATTTGAAGGCGCTGTTGGAGGGGAGTGTAGATGCTGAGGAAGAGGAAGGGGAGGCGGAAGTGGATTTGGTGGGAAAGTCCGGACCGGATGTGACGGAAGAGGATAAGAAGGCCGTGGAGAAGTTTAAAAAGAACCTCGAGGAGGGAGTGTTGGAGGGGATCAAAGTCAAGCTTCTTCCGCATCAGGTCGCCGGCGTGAAATGGCTGCTCTCGCGGGAGCTTGGGCGGGCCAACAAGGGCAAGCCCACCAAGGGCGGCATTCTCGCCGACGACATGGGCCTCGGCAAGACGCTGCAGAGCATCTCGCTCATCGTCACCCACCAGAAACCCAAGCCCGAGAGCAGCCACTGGAAACCGCACTACGACAAGGTCTGCAAAGCCACCCTCGTTGTCGCCCCGCTCGCGCTCATCCGCCAGTGGGAGGCCGAAATCAAAGACAAAGTCACCCCGGGCCGCGGGCTGCGCGTTTGCGTGCACCACGGCCCGCAGCGCACCAAGGACCCGAAGGAGCTCGCCAAATACGACGTCGTCATCACCACCTACCAAATCCTCGTCTCGGAGCACGGCCACAGCAACCCGGACCCGTCCAAGCAGCCGCAGGCGGGCTGCTTAGGGATTCACTGGTGGCGGGTGATTCTGGACGAGGCGCACAGCATCAAGAACCGCAACGCCAAAGCCACCAAGGCGTGCTGCGCCCTCCGCGCCGAGTATCGGTGGTGCCTGACGGGCACGCCCATGCAGAACAACCTCGACGAGCTCCAGTCGCTGGTGCATTTCTTGCGGATTCCGCCGTATTGCGACCTGGCGGAGTGGCGGGACAAGATTGACGCGCCGATGAAGAATGGGAGGGGGCATATTGCGATCGAGAGGCTGCATGCGATTTTGCGGTGTTTTATGAAGCGGAGGACGAAGGAGATTTTGAAGGAAGAAGGCGCGCTGGTGGCGGGCGGGAAGAAGGCGCTGGAAGAGGCGAAGGAGAAGGCTAAGGCGGAAGGGAAGGAGGAGGAGGAGGCGGTGCCGAAGCCGGCGTTTAAGGTCACCCAGCGCAAGGTGGTGACGGTGGAAACGCAGTTTTCGGAAGCGGAGAGGGAGTTTTACGATCGTCTCGAGGAGCGCGCGGACAGGAGCCTTGAGAAGATGATGAAAGCGCATGGAGTGAACTATGCCAACGCGCTCGTGCTGTTGTTGAGGCTGCGGCAGGCGTGTAACCACCCGCGCCTGGCGGAGACGAGGTTGGAGAAGGATAAGGACGCGTTGGGCACGACGGCGGCGGAGTCGCAGAAGGTTAAGGGGGAGGAGGATGATGTGGATGCGCTTGCGGACGCGTTTGGGAGTATGGGCATCCGCGCGAAGCAGTGCGATATGTGCCTGGGCGAGCTGAGCAAGGAGGAGGTGGCGAGGGGAGTAGCGCGGTGCGGGGATTGTAGGGAGAGTTTGAGGAAGGTGAAGAGTTTGAAGAAGGGCGGGGATGGGGATGGCGCGAAGACGAAGAAAAAGGAAGGAGGACGCAGGGTGAGCGTGGTGACGGAAGAGATCAAGATTGAGAAGATGGATAAGCGGAAGGCGAAGAAAGCGAGAAGGATCGTGATGGATAGTGATGATGAAGAGGAGGAGGGCAGCTGGTTGGTGCCGGAGGACGAGCAGGGGCCGTTGAGGCTCGGGAAGGCAGGCGGGGAGGAGGATGAGAATGCTGAAGGTGTGGGGGAGGATATTAACTCGGAGGATTCGGAGCATTCTTCCGAGGAGGAGGAGGAGGAGGAGGAGGGGAGTGATTTGGATAGTTTTATTGTGGACGATGAGGAGGTGGAAGAAGGGGAGGCAGGAGAGGAGGGGGAGGGATCGGATGAGGATGATGAGGACGACGACACGTTTGTGTCGGTCTCGAAGTTGAAGGTTCTCTCGGAACCGGTCAAGGTGGAGAGCGATTCCGATGAGGAGGACGACGAGGAGGAAGATGATGATGATGACGATGACGATGACATGCCCGTCGTCCGCCGTGGTCGTCGGCCCGGTGCCAAATCTCGCTCAAAGAGCGACCACGATGACGACTCCGATGCTGCCGACGACGATGACAACGACAACGACGCCGACTACGAACCCGACCTTTCCAAGACCGCCTTCACCTCGGCCAAGATGCGCGAGCTCCTAACCATCCTCCGCCGCGAGGCCGCCGAGCACAAGTTCATCGTCTTCTCGCAATTCACGTCCATGCTCGACTTGATCGAACCCTTCCTCGCCAAGCACGAGCCGACGCTCCACCCCGTGCGCTACGACGGCAAGATGGCCAACGATGCGCGCGAAGCCGCGCTCAAGGCGCTGCGCACCGACCCCAAGACGCGGGTCCTGCTGTGCTCGCTCAAGTGCGGATCGCTGGGCCTCAACCTGACCGCCGCGACGAGGGTGATCATCATCGAGCCGTTCTGGAACCCGTTTGTCGAGGAGCAGGCGATCGATCGGGTGCACCGCCTGACGCAAACGGTGGACGTGGTGGTGTATAAGTTGACGGTGGCGGACACGGTGGAGGCGAGGATCCTGGAGCTGCAGGAGAAGAAGCGCAAGCTGGCCGAGGCGACGATTGAAGGGTCCCGGATGAAGAAGGGCGCGCTGAAGCTTGGGCTGCAAGAGATTTTGGACTTGTTCAAGCACGACGCCAAGAGGAGGATGGATATCGAGGAGGGGACGGACGTGGTGGTGAATGTGGACAGCATTGCGAGGTATGTGAGGAGGGATAAAGGGGGGAGGGGGAGAAGGCAGGAGCATAGTGTATATGGACGGCGGTGGTGAGATGGGGGAATGTTAGGGAATGAATGTATCATGATATGGTTTGGTTGGGTTGGGTTGGGTTCGGTTGGGAGGGCGATATTGGATGGGTTGGTTGGTTGGGGTCCTGGTTTTCGGGATGGCATGAAGGGGGTATACATGATGGTGCTGCATGATGTTGCTTTCTTGAGGACACGGTCGGGAACTGAATTCATTTGTTCATTGAAGTTTAAGCTTCCCTAACTGGTCTTGGATGTTTGGTCATGTCGACCTAGCGCTTTGCCCCCGAACTTCCTAATGTCGACCAGGCTCTTGGGTGTTGATATTCTAGAAATCCGAGGGAACCTCCTCCACGACCTTGCCAACTCAGGACAACTCACTTTCAGCCGCGGCAACCCATCAGGAAGCAAATATTCGAATATCAATCTTGGCTTGCTGAATCTAAGAGCTTTAGTAATCTTGGAGCTCATTTCCACCGCGAACCGCCCCATGAACGACTCCTCAAAAACAGAAGCGAATGTAATCGAATCCCAAGGTTAACCAGAGGGGAGACCAGAATGTAAACAGGAAACCCCCAACCACTTGAACGGCCGTGGGAGGCTGTAAAGACCAAGAAAATTAACCAATCGATGAGAAGAGTGCCAGAGACTATAAGAACGACAGTGAATCCCAAAGCGTCACGGGTCCAGATTAAAGCCATGGCTATCAAAACCATGCCAAGTTCCCCAACGCGGAGGGACTGGTAGGCGATACGGTAACAGCTCACAAAGGGGAAATGCTTCCAGAACAGCTTTGACGAAACTGCCCTAGCTTCGGTGCTGGCAACGCAGAGCATCCAGCGGCGTCGTTGAGAAAGCAGCGCGTCCGGGAAGAGTGCCGGCTCCGTGTCGCTTATGACATGCTGGGCCAGGCTGACCACGCCCGGCCGCAGGGTTTGTTCGGTGAGGAGTTGCGTCATCAGCCGGTCATCCCCAAAGACATGGGTCCAGTACTCGTGAAGGTGCCCGAGCATATAACGGTCTCGCGGTTCGAAATAGTTGCTGGGGATGTCGAGAATGGCATCTAGGCGCGCGAAGATCATGGTGCCAGAGAGACAGGTAACAATCCCAAACTCTGCAGTAACTGTTTCAAAGAACAGACTATTGTAGAAATAATCTAGTTCTTGCAGGGTCCCTTGAGCTCCGCGATTAGGCTTGATCCCCATCATGCAGGTTGTTGCTAGGGTTTGGGGACGAGAACGCTGTGAATACCAAGAAACATTAGTGTCAAAGCCTCACTGGATGCTCTCGGAACGAAGGATTGAGGTGGCCGCACCATATACGACACAAGCTTGGCTAGCCCATCAACTTCGAGGGTGGTGTCAGAGTCGATAGAAAGGACAAGCGACCCTGGGACGCGGCTGAGGTAATCTGGATGCCGATGACGAAGGTAGGCCAAGGTGTTCCACTGCGCGTGAGGCTTTCCTCCATGTTTGAACAAGCAAAGCGTGACGGAGCAGCCAAACTGTTGAGAAACCATGACGTGGCCATCACGACAACTTGACGGTTGAGTACAACCGAGCTCAGTGCTGAGGTCGTGGAACACTGTCTTGTTGTCGTAGCCGTCGAATGCTAAGAACACGTGGACACGATCCTTGGGATAATCCAACCTCAACACCGAACCTAGTGTGTCCAAAAGGGTAGTCCTGTCCTCTCTGTAGCAGGGAATGATTATAATCACCATGGGTATGTCTTCCGGAGCTGATAGCAGTGGTAATGCCTCATCCGCCGCACAGCTCACAGGACGGGATGCTCGATTGGGGAGTGTTTCACGGAAGAGGGCCACAAGAACACACGGCCAGGCAACTATGTGAAAAGGAACAAAGGCAACGAGGCTTGCCCAAATCCCCACATTGCGCAGGACGTTGAGGCCAGTGTTGAGAGGAAGAAAAGCCAGGAGCGTGCTCAGCGAAGCGAGCCTGGTGTCAAGATGTTAGTAATAATATATTAAGAGAATAGACAGACACATTGTTTCAGGAGACCTTGCGACGGACCTCAAACTCAGAAAGGAGAGCAAGATAGCAGCCAGCCATGGTATGGACAAGCTTCTCTTTGCGCGAGAATTTTCAGCTATGAAGCAGAACATCCAGAGCCCATCAACAAGCAGTTGCACGAGGTGCATCATGGCACTCAAAGCAGCAGCAACAAGCACCTTGATATCAAGAGAAGAATGGTCAGCTTATTGCGTCATAATGCAGTTTCATATTTAGACTATCTGAAGCAGAAGTAGAAGAAGAAGGAGCACTCACAACTGACGACATGTTAGCAGTGTCGTGTTCCAAGATGGGTGTTAAGGGCAGGTATCTGATAAACTAGCAGACTATTACTAGGTCTCTGGTCATGGCATTGCGAAAATTGGTGATTCTGATACTGGAATAGATATACTACGTGCCATGAGTCCCTCGTAAGAGGCTGCTTCAACAGAGCGTTGCATGATGAGGCTCTGCTTCATCAACCCCCTCTCTGACCCGTGAAGGTTGTCCTCATATTAGATACCTATGCATCCTCACATGCATACCTGAGGTCAATGTGCTAAAACATCCCGCGTTGAATACACCAACACCCACTCGATGGTTCCGTCCTCTGGAAAGGAGAGGGTGCAACAGAAATGTTCATCGAACGTAACGGGCCCTCATTTACCCCCTTTTTAAGAAGATGCCCTTCAGATAAACTAAATCAACTTTGCTGCTTGGTTGCCAGGATAAAGCCTATTATATAGAGGCATAATGATAACATAGAGTTGGCCCGGCCACCAGGAACATAACACCTGTACGTACTACTAGTAATAGTTGACACTTGGTTGGATGGACATTGCCATCTCGTGCGTCTTGACTACGTGCGTGGGAATTCTGAACCGCTCAACAGGAATTGTGTACGGAGTAAGCTGTGCGAGATAAGAGCCTGCCTTGCATGACAAATGCCTTGACGAATTGCATCCTCCCCGTCCAGCCTTGTGTTTCTGACTATGCGGTGCGCACCTGACTGCATGATGCATCCCTGTCGTTGTCAGCCTACAGCCTTGTAGAGTGGTACTCTGTAGGCCTTAATAACATAGTGCCATTCTATAATATGTAGAGAAGCACAGAGATGTCAGGCTAACTGGGACCATGTCTGACGTTGAAGAATCGTGTGGTTGATGAATGGGCAGCACAGCCGTCTATGGAGTTGTCCACATGATCGTTAGAACACTGGACGAGCCGGGGCTTTCAGTCACTCTCGACACGAGCTGGGGACAACGCAGGCTTGTACTACCTTCCGTGGATGCCTTAAATACAAGAGAGGGGTTGGGCCGTCCGCTCCCACCTCCATGATGCATCAGTATGCACGCCACAGACGACGAGTGTGGTGATTAGCCACTCCGAAGCTATTGACCACCTCCTTTTCGAATCACGGCATTCCTGTTTAGTCCCTCTGTGAACTGCACCTTTTTGATAGGTACTTTGTTGGATCAAGCAGGCCCGGATGTGAAGTGCTGTTGTCTGCGCCACAGCACCCGGATGTCTGTGAGCATGGCTGACCGAAGCCACCGACCAGTTGCCTTGAAGTATGTAATAAGTTGTCCTCGGATATGGGCATTTTGCTGCCCTTCGTACACCACTGCTTACTGTTTCTTGTGTCCTTCGGTTAACTATTATATGATTTGGATGATACTAATCACATAACATGGACCCGTTGTCCACTGCTGCTAGTGTCATTGCCATCGTTCAAATTGCACAGAAATGTATCAAGGGTATTTCTACTCTAAGAGCACTTCAACAGGCTCCAGAACAACTGTCAGCCCTTCTCAACGAGATCTCTGATCTCCAAGCCGTCTTGTCTCAGATCGAACTCGTAGCCCAGCAGCCGGTCAACCAGAACAATGCTGGGCCAATCTTGGCTCTCAACAGCCAGATCAGGCGGGCTACTGACAAACTCAATGAGCTCGACAACCTTGTCCAGGGGCATCTGATCAAGCACTCCAAGGATGGAAACATCAAGGCCGCTCGTCGGGCCTGGTTCCGGGAACGCGACCGAGTTGCTGCCCTCCAAGGAGAGCTAAGAGTAACCCGAATGAACATCTGCACCGCGCTCGGCGCTGTTCAGACGTAAGGCCTCTCCTTTGCTCTTGGGAATGAGAAAGCACATGATCTAATAATGCCTTGGAGGTCGACATTAAATCGGGTGGACTTGGAGATACAACGGATCTCTACCCAAATTTCGGCGCAACAGGAAGCGAGCAGCAACAACCTCACCATTCTCCTTGCCGCCTTGTCCAGCCAGTCCCCTACCAATCAGCCCAAGCTTTTTCCAAACAGCTCTCTCAACCGGCTAGCAGCTCACAATGACGGATTCCCCCACAACCAGCTATCCACATCCTCTGGGACTTCAGGACAGCATTCTCTTGTTGCCTTCACGGTCCGGCCGAGGGGGTTCCGCGACATCTGCAAGACATGGTGTAGCTGCGCGTGTCACTCCCAGGGCAAGCTTCGCACACCCCAGCGGCTTCGGGGCGTGCTGGGTTCGTTGTTTGTTGGGTACAGCGGTATGCCTGGCCTCACACCGGCATGCGATGACAGAACCTGCCGCAGACGGGCGTCCCTGGCTATGGATCTTGTTTACTACTTTCCTGTCTGGTTTCTTTCGAGGGCCTTTGCGCTAAACTTCTCCCTCACAACCTTTGGTGGCCCTGAGCTCATGGTCCGCATGCCGCGTATGGTAAGCTGGGGAACACCGCTATGGAGGTTGGCCCGAGATGGGGACTTGCCCAACGTCCAGATCCTCTTTTCGAAAGGAGTTGCCTCGCCCTACGATGTCAATGCCTATGGGCAGTCGGCCTTGCATGTAAGTTTTCGCGGTCTGTGTCTTGTTAATAATAAAGGAACAACACTGGGTAACATTGACACTCCACCCATTCTAGTATGCTATCAGGAATGCTCGAATTGAACTCACAAGATATCTCATCGAGCAAGGGGCAGACATAAACCTGGCAGATGAGAACGGGAGGTAAGATCACTTCCAACTGCCCGGATGCAGATATCTACCTGAAATGATCTGGGACCCAAACCAGGTACTTTGGGCAGTTCTTGCTTGCTTACGACCATACCAGAAAACCCATTGAGACCGCATGGGACGTTGTCTTGTCCAAGTCCCTGCCCAGTTCGGAAGCAGACCGTCTAGCCTCCCTTTTCAACGACAGCAGCTTTCTCGAGTCGAGACGCTTCTCACCCATCCACAAGATTGTTCTCGGCCTTTCCCAGCATCCCTTGGAACCCGAGTTGACGCAGGCAAGCCCAGCCCAGGTCAACTTGGTCGACGCCCAAGGGAGAACAGCACTTGCATGGGCCGCTGCCCGACATGACACTGAAGCGGTAAAGCTGCTGCTGGATGCCGGTGCTGATCCGCGCGCCTTGGACTTTGAGGGCTGTTCGCCCCTCTTCAACGCCGTCCGGGCCATGGACTGCGAAGCGGCAAAACTCCTGCTGAGCTACGGGGCTGACGTGCACCAACGCGATGTGTACGGCGCCACAGCGTTACACGTTGCGTGCGAGAAAAACGACTGCCCGGAGATGGTTGAAGTCCTCGCCGCTGCTGGTCTCAACGTCAACTCGATTGACCTCGACGGTGACCCGCCGCTACACTACGCCATCTGGGAGGATCGCGCAGATACCGTGCGCACGCTCCTGGACCTGGGCGCCGATCCAAGCATCGCCAACGTGGCTGGGGACAATGCCGTTTTCATGGCCCTCTACCACGGCGCATCGCGATCGTTTGGTATTCTCCTCGAACGAGGCGCACCGGTGGACATGACCACGACCAGCGGACAGACCATTCTACACGTGGCGGCGATGCTTCCAAAATTCGACATTCTGTCGCGGTTAGCCACAGTTGATCTTGGAAAGATTGATCCCGATCTTATCGACGTCAACGGGAAGAGGTATGAGGACTACTTTCGGGAGTCGATTGACATCTCGGATGAGAGGATGTTGGCCGCAGCAAGATCGTTCATGAATGTTGTAAACCAGGCAAAGGCTGCGAAAGGTGTCGAGGGTCCGTTCCCAATTCCCTTGGCAACAGGGTCGAGGAATCAAGTTGTTGGTGTCAAAGAGACTCAGAGTGATGAGAGCGAGGATGAACAGGACTTTGTAGATGCATTGGAGACTTTGAGCATATGAATTGAGGGACCAAGCAACAGCATGCTTATGTATTAGCATCTGCCAGAGTCGTTCAAGGAGTGCCATCCAAGTGCAGTTGAGTTAATAATATCGTTGATCACCGGCACGAATCTTTCGGCAGCATCGTCCGGCAACTAGTGGTTCTTCAACATACAATAATAAGTGCTTAAATACAGGCAAGTGATGCTGGGCAATCCTGCTGCGTATAGGAGTGCATCGAAATTAATGCCTATGTATAGCAGAACCTCTTGCTGTCCCTTCACCTGAGCTGTCCTCAGCTGCAATCCCGCACCGCAACCCACGGGAGTGGGGGTTTATTAGGTACTGTACATAGCTAGTTGCTGCTGTGTCACCATTCATGCTCCCTTTTAACCCACTGAGGGTGGTCTCGCGGCTCAAGGCGGTGGGGGAAGTCTGACGCCTGCTAACAATGAACGAGAGGTTCAAAAGGATGTCTCTGAAAGTACTGTCTTCCAACTCCGCCAACTCATGTTATTGCATGGGGACACACACATGAATGGCCCAGGGATTGTACGAACACAGTCCTCCAAGTCTCGTATCCTGAGCCCTTGCAATAGCATCAATGTCAACCGATAGCCCAAATGGTGCCCTCGAGCCTACAATCTTCTATCTCGCGCTTTATTATATTCGGACCGCTGGCAACGTGAACAAATGGGTAAGTTTCATGGTCACCTCAACTTTCCAGAAATACATCTGCCCACCGCTCCAGATGGGCATACTCTGTCTTGACCCTAGACCTGATGGCATGTTCCTGGTCAGCATTGGAGTCTTATAGCGTTTGATGTCACATCCAGCAAATGGTATCTACACCATGCCATCGATGACGGTCGGGACGACCCTCAATTCTTTGTCGAAGCTCGAGAGTATGACGACCCCATGAAGTCCCGGTCCATGGTGGTCTGCCTGCAGCTAGCGCCATCGCCCGACACCCCGGTCCTCCAACGGGCAATCCGCAGTATTGAGTTTCCCCGCATGGTGGAAGAGGCTCACCGGGCGGGTGAATGGGGTATCTGCAGGGTATGGATCAAGAAAGTCCTCGGAGCGCTTGAGGACGCCAAGTGTCTCTCGTTCCCGTGCAGCATTGGTAAGAACTAACGAATACAACTAATACCTGAATCACCTAGCCTTCAACGAGCTCGCTGTTTGGTCCTGAGGGCATGTATATCATAGGCTAACTGACTCCTCGAATGCTCTGCAGATTGCCTTGAACGCGCGGCTGTTCGGCAGGCGGAATACTACTTTGCACGTGGGCTCCAGGGTAATGCTCCAGTTGTCGGCAAATACCAGCTGGATGATTGAGGACAAGAACAAGGTGTAAGATGCCGTGCCGAATATATACCTTACAACTGAGCCATCCCTTCCAGGGGACTGGTATCCTAGGTTCCGTCCGAACTTCAATCCTGAGTTAGGTTTATAGAGGGGCGTAGTACCTGATGTTACGCCTTTTGTGTTCATCTAGTTAATAATACATATTACCTAAACCGACAGCATCGAAAACACATGACATAGAATACGGCAGGAGAGGGTGATGAACCAAGGCAAAAATCCCAAGTAGTAATGGAATCAACTTTATATACAGTTATAGCCCAATAGATTTCAACCTACTGCATTATTGTAGGTACCTGAGTGAACAGAACTTCCTTGTGAACATGGTTGCCCTTTGCCAGTCCCATGCCAACTCCAGGCCATAATAGCCTAAGCATCCATCCAAACTGGTGGCAAATCACAACCCCATGTCGGTGGCATGTTCTCTCATATCAGCAAGTAAAAGCCCAAGGGGAATGATATATTCACTCCACTCGCTCGTTCTCCCATCCGCTCGGTTTGTTGTTGTCGTCTTGTTCCTCGTCCTTCCGTTGGAGATCTTTCACAATATATGTAAGATACTCCCGTGACCAGGTTGGTGAGGGTTTCCTTCTCATTCCCTTCATTGTGGCCTCACCTTGGATATATCGTTCTGGAGGTTCTCTGGTCGTGCTCCCCCTCTTTCTCGCTCTTTCACAGCCCTGTTCTTTTTCTTCTCCTCCTCCTCTTCTCACCTTTCTTTTGTCAGGTCCATTCCGTCTCCCTTCTCATCTCGAAGCCCCTGCTTACGCCCCCTTCCCCCCAAACCCTCCCCCTCCTCTTATTCGCCCCTCGCCTGCAACCGACTGATGATAACTCGGCAACGCCGCCTGCTCCCTATCGCGGTGCATCATCCCGTCCGAAACCAGCGCCGCCGACGCCTCCTCCTCTTCTGCTTCTTCTACTATCCTCCTTTCTTCAGCGGTGGTGATGGTGGTGGTGTAGCTCGGGGCGGAGTAACTTGGCGCGGGCTTCGCGATGGATGATGATGAGGAGGATGATGTCGCTGCTGTCATCGAAGGCTCTTCGGAGAGAATGGGCATGGACATGGACATGCTCCCCGTGGGGTGGTAGTGTCTTTGATACGTGGTGGGTTGTTGGTACTGTGATGGACGGTGCTGCATGCCGTCTGAGATGAGGGCGGCTTCGGCGGCGGCGTCTTGGTCGTGTGGGAGGGTGCTGAAGGGGGGTGGTGGGGTCGGGGGTTGGGTGAGTGTTGTTGATGTGGTTGGGGTTGGGGATGGTGGGTGCGGAACTGGACGGCGAGGAATGGCGGTTGCTGAGGTTAGGTTGCGGCGGGGGGTTGAAGAGGCTGCATAGGGGTTGTGGGAGCCGGCGAGAGAGGTGCTGGTGCTTCGCAAGGATGCGGTCCGTGTGATGATTCCCTCGCTCGGAGGCGGCGGTGGTGGGTGTGGTGATTGTTGGGAAGGGAGCGGGGAGGGTGAAGAATCGAGGACCTTGAGCTGGATGGCCTCGGCGCGCTCGAGCGACTCGAGCATCTCGTGGACTCGGGTGTTTTTAGTATACTTGCTCTCGAGGATGCGGAGGACGGTTGCGGTGATGGTGAACATGTAGGTCATGCTGATAAGGGGTTGGTGAGCAGGCGAAGACTAGAAAAGCGGGCAATAACGACACTGGCACGTACATGAGGCCATTGGCAATGACATAGTAGAGGCGCTCGAGGCTGCAGAGGTGGTCGAGCTCGCCGCGACGACCGGAGTTTTGGTCGCTGAAGCGGATAGTGGTAAAGCCATCGTGGGGTTTATTCTGGGCGTCACCAGGTTGGACTGGAGGAGTGAGACAGTTAGATAGATGAGCAAGCTAAGATGTAGGAAGGATGGCACAAACAGTCGTGGCGTGTGATGCCGTTGCAATGCTCTGGGAGACCAGCACGGGCAAGCATGTTGACTACTACAAGCAAAGCCATGGCTAAGACAACATCGCAGATAATGAAACCACTCATCCAACATGGTTTTCTGGGACGGGGTCTTCGTTGGAGGACAAGGGCGAAGATGGAGTAGCCAAACATGATACAGGCCTTGGTTTCTTGTGTTAGCGTTGGGGGCGATTCCGCATAGGTAGTTTCCGTGGGACAAACATACCAGGAACTCAAGAAACACCGTCTCCTTGGTCAGACCAAGCTTCTTCCTGTGTATCTGAAGAGTCAAGTAGCCGTGGGCTGCCATGGCGAGCAGGGTGCTCAGCAGTTGAGCCCAGCGGCCCACGGCCAAGTAGGATGAGAGATCCCAGCCCATTGCTGACGTTGGGAGGAGGACTTGTTGATCTCACGATGGTGAAGGGGCTCTGGGTTGTGGAGGCCAACTTCCGGATGGAAGCGGCGAGAGTTGATGTCGAAGGATCAAACGTGAGCTTCGAGGTCAACCAACAACTGACATGGAGACGGCGACACTGTCCAACACGGAACACAAAAGGATTCCCAGGCTTAAGTGCCGAGGCCACAGCGCGGGACGGGAGACAAAATAGATCAGGGCGGCAACACAATAACACAGCAGCGATAGCCAAGGGAATGAATCCAGGGGGGATGTCACCCTGAGGTGATGAGATCAGAGTCTACCCTCGGTCAAAACAAACGCAGAGGTGCAACCAGGCTTCGCGCTCAGCCAATGCGAGGCTCCTGTCGTGTTTCTTGGGACGAAACCCCGCGTGTGGGTGCCATGCAGCAGGATGACTGAGCGGGAGGTGAGGCTGTGCCTGTGACTTTTCGCCTGGCACATCCCGGCCCTGCGGGAGAGACATGACAAGGACATGACATCCAGTCTGTGGCTTGATGCTTGCTTCACATATTAAATCCAGACCGAAAAGACAGGTACCGACGGAGGCCAAGGGTTTAGTGAAAGCTTGGTTGAGAGTGGGACTTGGAGAATTGAAATCCGAGACTCGGTCGGGCTTATGGTGAAGTGTAAGACCGTTGGGTTGACTCCGAACAGACGGCTCCTGAGTGTAGCCGGTGCTGGTGACGGGGAGAAGCACCCACTGCGCTGGCCAGTCCAGGAATAACCGGAACAGCAAAAAGCTGTCAACCTGGAAGTATCGTTTCAGGTTTCGATCAGCCCAGGAACATCCCAGTTGATTCGTTCGAGCTACGAGCCTTCCATTGTTTCTTGTTGTTTTCTCGAGGGGAAAGAACGAGGTATGCTCAACTGCTGGGCTGAAGAGGGCCGAAATGGGGTTGCGCCTGCCCTCCTTCGCCCTCCGCTGACGCGTCATCGGCATGTTCCGGCCAAATAAGCTCCGGCCGTTGGTGACCGGGGAGGAAGGCACAGCCCCAGGCCGATGGCTCCGGACCCGCTCCGCCGAGACACAGGTCGCCTGCTGATTGGTCGCCCAGCGGAAACCGCCCTGAGAACACAGGGAGACACAGTGGAACACAGCAGCTCAGAACCGGGAAAGCACTGGAAGAGCGGGTCACTTCCATCCTCGTCAGCAGTCAGCAGAGGGAAAGCACGAGCTGAGACGAACGTGAACTGTCCGTGAGGGGGTCCCCGGGCAGGCACACCTGCTGCCTTGTGTTTGGCAACTGACCACGTTTTGCTCAACTCCAACTTGGCGTTTGTTCAACACTGGGCTGACCTAAACATTGGCCAGATCTCTGCATCTCGAATTCCTTGAATCTTGTCGCAGCATTTCGATTTGCAATCCGAGAAACATCACAGTCTGTCGTCGTTCCTGTCGATCCTACCGGATACCTCATCCGAGGTTCGACTGACCAACTTCATCCCCGCCTCCAGGTCCGCCAGACCCAACCTCCCGACCTGAAGATGCGCCGCTTCTCCCTCTTCAGGTTCCGGCGATGTCCCCGCGACGACAATGAGGCCAGGGACGACGCCGCCAATGACCTCGACACCGTGGACGAGAAGCCACGGCCTAAATGCCGCCGCGACTGCTCCGCCATCTGGCTCACCGTCCTCCGCCTTCTCCAATTCTCCTACTTCGCCTTCGCCTATTGCACTCTCCGCGCCGCCCGGAGGTCCGGTCTGTTCCACCACGGCCATGGCCATGCGTCTTGGCGAGATGAACAAGATGAGATGCCGCACCGCGGCCATCTAATACATTGGGCCAAGACTCAGGTACGATTCCAACCCACCATACATACGGTTCTGCTCCGTGCGGTGTGCTACACGGCCGTCTAGGACAGGGGACAGAGGATGACTGACTGACTATGTGTTCCGGCTCTCCAGTTCTCGGCAACCTTGATCTACCATGCTGCTGTCCTCGTCGTACCGTGTCTCCTCCGCCTGGTGCGGGCGAACCGCAAGCCCGTTGCCGGCCTGATCACCCTGTTTTTCGACGGCGTCGCCATGATGGCGCTGCTCAATACCCTTATCATGCTGGATGGAGTTCACGAGAAATCGTGCCACAGTACAGCAAATAGTGGTATGTCGTCCTGTCGGCCGTGGTGGTATTGCTGCCTATGCATGTTACTGACACATGATATTGTAGAATTCGATCTGCGGGAAGTGTTCAAGTTTGGTGGTCACAATGATCAGGGTGATGATGCCGGCCGCCGTGATGTGTGCCGGTCCCTGGACGTGACGTTCGCACTTGGAGGGGTCGTTATGTATGTTCATTCCCCTTCCAATGGTCCGTGATACATGTCTGTGCTAACACCACCTCCTTAGCTGGTCGTACTTCGCCACGGTCACGGTTACTTGGTGGCGGGCGAAACGGTCGTCCCCATCGGAATGCGACCACGCCGAGTTGCCCGGCGATTTGGAGCAGGGCATTCGGAATCCCGATCTTCCCGAACCTCTTCCCACTCCACCGACCCCTCGTGGCCGGCATTCCCCACCGCCTCCGTATCCCGAGGTGGCACCGGTCCGTCCGAGCTTTGACCGCCGCCCAAGCTATGACCGGCCGCCTCCGACCCCGATCACTCGCTCCCGTTCGTCTACCGAGACCATGTCATCGCTGGGCTATGAGCGCTATCTAGTGTCAGATGGGTGGCGCGCCCCTGAAAGGCCACCCGAGTACTCGAGTAGGCCACCGAGCCTGCACCACGCAGTGTTGTGAGCGGGGAGGCAAAGGGGGGGCCCTGTGCTGGAGGTGTTTTGGTTTCTCTTGTTTTTGGATATGTTCAAGCGACGTGATACCCGGATCTTCTAATAGCTTAATGATGAATCCATCCATCTCTCTTCTGGTCAAACCCCGCAGAGCCTGCTGCGTGCTCACTTGGCCGCGTCCTCGCACTCCTCGTCCGGCCACCTGAGCGTCCATCCAGTGACCGTCTTCCGCACTTCCTCGTCACCGGGATCTTCCTCAAACAGCGGTCGCTCCGTTTTCTTCTCGAGCACCTTCTCCACCACGAACCCTTGCTCCCTGGCCAGATCAAAAAACGCCAGATCCTTATGCTGCAACCAGGGCCGGTAACTGGTGAATACCACATACGCTCTGCTGTCCTTAGACTTCTTGAGCGTACTCCGCACCGATTTGAGCATATTCCCGTGTTCCGAGTGCCGGAACAACAAATCCGCGAGAATCAGCAGATCAAACCCCTTTGCCTTATCCTCGTCGTCCAAATGTTGCAACACCCTCCCTGGATCGGCACCCCAAACGTACCCCTCCGCCGCGATGTTCAACCTCGTCTCATCTACCTCGTCCTCAGAGACTCCGGGAATCAACCCGACGCACCCTTTCACATTCTTCCACATCACCTCCACCAGCTCCGGGTCGGGGTAATCCGTCACGACCACTTTCTTCGCGCCGAGCGATGCGGCTACGAGGCTGGGCAACCCGGCGCCGGCGCCCAGCTCGAAGACGGTTTTACCCGCGACGAGGGAGGGTTGGGAGTAGAAGAGGTCGGCGACGACCCGCCCACCGTTCCAGAGATGGTGGGCTTCCAGCGGGGAGTGGCCGACCAGGTGGAGAGTGATGGTGGTGGTGCCGGAGGGGGAGGTGTAGCTGGTTATTTTGGGCGGCGGGGTTGGGGGGTAGTAGTCTGCGGGTTCGCGGAAGAGGGTGAAGTCGCCTTGTTCTTCTTCCTCGGAGTCGGAGTCAGAGGAGGTGTTGGCGGTGGTGGTGGGTTGGGTGGTTGATGGAGGTTGTTGTGAGGAGGTGGGTTGTTTGGTTTCTGGGTTGAGGGCGGGGGTTGCCATTTTTAGACTGTTTTATATTTCTGGGTATCTTGCTGAGGAATTTGGTGCAGCGTTTATAGAGTAGGGGCAAATTGGTAGTGGATCGGTGAAGTTTTGTCACTGAGAGGTGAGATGGTGTCTGGTGTTGAGTGAGCGTTGAAAAGTTGTGTCTGGGAGGTAGTGGGGTAAGGAGAGGTGGGGGGAGATTTAGGAGGGGCTTCAGACTTACTATAATAGGTGGTAATTAGTTGGCCGGGCGCTCCAACTTCCATCCATCGTAGCGAGATGCATAGGTGGTAGGTAGGGCACGATTTAAACATGGGCTCTCTGAGAAGCCTGAGAAAGCAAATTGGCTCATTTCTGATGTAAAAATGGATAATTGAAGTCTCCGACCTCTTCCAAACCGGCCCTTGTTTGACGCATGAACTCATCCAGATCCAAAACCCAAGTCCTGTCCCGATCCTTTGAACCACATTCATCCCTCCCTGATATTACAGACTCTTCTCCCTGCCTCATGCTCTAATCTTCGATTGGTGGTGATTGCCAAATAGATTGGCGAAAAACTCGCAAACTTTCTCCCAGATAACCTGAACCGTCTGCTTGACACTCTCCCAAATCTGCCGCATCTTCCACTTGAGATACTCCAGCACCTTTTCCCAGGGAATGAAGAAATACAGAGTCGCCGCGGCGAGGTTCACCCCGGTCCCGATGGCCGACATGGCGGCGGCTCCGAACGCGCCGCGGCAGATCAGAGACACCAGCCGCATGCCGAAATCCCCCTTCAAGTATATCCCGCCGTCGCGAAACGCCATCAGTGTTCCAGGGCGGGGAGCGCCGCCGCGTCCTCCGACAACTACCTTGGTGACGAGGTCCTTCAACGCCTGGGGCGGCTGTTGCTGCTGCTGGCGGAGGTCGGATGCGGACATGCCCTCGAGCATGCCCATGATTTCGGCGGCTTGCGACTCGGTCAGGTTCTCGTCTTCTTCGAGCGAGCAGTTGTCGAAGTTGTCCTGCAGGGCGCCGGCGTCGATGGTGCAGCCGTGCCCGTAGGTGATTCGGTGCCCCTTCGGCAGGTCGGCTTGGTTCCCCTGGATCCACTTGTATGATGGGATTCCGCAGAAGGTCGAGTCCGGCGCGATCCAGAGTGACCCGGGGTTTTCGCCGAAGCCCTTTCCGCAAGGGTACACAAAGACTTGCTTGACAGCGTCGGGGATGTGGAAGTTGATCGAGTTGACCTTCGTGCTGGCAATGAGATAAAGCTTGCGGATCGCTTCGAAGGATAACCCCTCGATCTTTTCTTGAAGTTGTTCTTTGGTCGTGACAAAGACTTTAACTTCTATAAAATATTGAAAAGAGAAATGGGTTGCGAGAAAAGTTATTAATAGCGACCAAATGCAGAACAAGAGTGAATGACTATCGATCAAACGTACCGAGAGTTCCTCGACACTTCATCCGCTGTACCATATGTTCCATAGCTCCCCTATCCTCCGGCGTCACCACTGCAAGAATAACGGTCTGATTTCCGTCATTGTTGCTTTCAATTTCACCCCAGACCGCCTCGACCTCGTCTTGATCTCCATCCGTAGAAGACGGCCAGTCAGAATGTTGGGTCATCGTGATCGACTTTGGTCGAAAGCAGCAAGGAGAATTAAAACGGCCGCTCCACGAGGTGGGAGTGGTGGGTTGGCTGGCGAAAGATACTTGACATGAACAAAATCGAATGACACAGCTTGGAGCACACAGGGGACTGAAAGAAAATATCTAAGTGATCAAGGGGCGTCGTGTCGGAGCGAGAGGTCGGCAGGAGATTTAATACAGCATTAGGTAGGGACGTTGGGACATATCAATGGCTCTTCCAACACTGACACGTTGACAACGTGCGGGAAACAGTATTCACTACAGTGAATGATGTTGGATTTCCTGTATAGTAGGGTGGTCCTGTACAGTAAGATGGTTATCTGATACGTTGCATAAGCGCCTGGCCCCTCCTTGGATGTATGCCTCCGGATGCAATGAGGCCTGTCACAGCTCGGTCTCTTTGATCACAGACTACCCCGCGCGCTTGGAACGGAGTATTGTCGCGTAGAATAGGAATCCTTGATCAAGTGCATCAGAGGATTCTCCTGGGGCTCCATAACACAGGGGTAATTGTGACAGGAATTGAGGTTTCTGTGGCTTGTTTCTGCCAAGACCTCAAAACCTCCTCGCCACTCCTCAAACGCCACTCTCGGAAGGGAACCGAGCACTGTGACCCTACTTCAGAACCCTGGCCAGGTCTGGAGTCGGGGACCCAGTCCTCGGGCCTACCATCCGATCACTGCGTGTATATAGATAGACTCACTACCTCGCCCCGAGGGCTCAGTTCAGTTCCACAAGCACAAAGCTCAATTCAGTCGCTTCCTCCATTCCTGCCCTGCTCAATCGAGCAGTTACCCACTCTTACGTGTCACAGTAATAAATGGTCTTTGATGTTATTCATCTCTCTTGTGGCTGTCGGACCCAGTATTAAAACCCCTGCACCATAGAGCTTGTGGCATGCCAACTGTTGATGCGGATATCTGCTCACTGATAAGGGCTGTTTAGATTGGTAGCTACCGACCTGTATTGGGTTATTGGTGTTTCAGACATTCAACTCAAACAGATCGATACACCTACACACCATCGATCCCCTCTGTCACCTTCCAGGCATAACTCTAGGTATTAATATCGATGTCCTTCCTCATCAACCTTTCAAGACCTAGAATCAAGGCACTGGCTGAGCAGCCTATACGGTGGTAGATCTCTTGACATGAGCCTCGAAGAGCGATGATAAGTTCTATTCACTCAAGGGCATCTGATACCCCTGACAGTTCCGCACCTGATCAATATGAGGTTCTGGAACATTGTTAACTCGGGGTATCAAACTCCCGGGACTATCGTATGAGAGGCTAGAGGTGCTTGCTTATGTCAGGTTGAGGACATGTCGTACCTGACAGGACGTCTTGTTGCCGTGGCTTACTGCTACCTGACAGTAGTAGCCTCTCAGCTCCGAGGGAGTTGGGTCCTACAAGAATCGACAACGGCTGGTATTTCGTAAGGCTGCCTTGTTGGCAGCTTTGGTGATGGCTGGTTCTTGGCGAACGGCCGTGCAGAGCCTCTCCTGAACGCCTTCAGGCGGCTTGTGCATTCACCCCGCACAAGGCTCCGGCACAGCATGACTCACGTTGGCCCAAAGTGCATTTCTTGATCCCAAGCATACTAATATTGTCAAGCACAAAAGCCTGACAGATCCGCTCGTCGGCGGCTCGTGCTCGAGTTTCGTCAACCTCAAGGATCCGCTTCCGACTTGGTATGATTGTCAAGTGAGCCACGAGAGCCGCGATGGCGGAGACCCTCGGCGCGGTGGCCAGCGGCATCGCCGTTGTCCAGGGAGCACAGATGCTTGGGAAGGCGATTGTCCGCTTGCGCCAGCTATGGAACGAAGTCAAAGACGTTCCAACCACGATCGAAGACTTGCTGGATGAACTCGAACTGACCGCGATGACCATGGCGATCCTGGAAGACCAAGTCACGACTTCGAACCTGACAAGCTCACCAGAATACGCCTCCGTATCAAGCATTCAACGCCAGGCCACCGAATGGTGCCACAAGGTCCACAAAGGGTTGGAAAACATTGTCCTCGACCTTGGGTCTGACATCGCCTCGACCAAAATGACGAAAAGATTGAAGGGGACGGCGCGCGTGGCGTTGAAGCGGGAGACGCTAGAAGGCTACCAGAAACGTCTTGACAGAACACGTCAGTTTTTAAACACTACTATGCTCCTTTATCAACAGTCAGTGCTGCACCTCCTGATCCGGAATCTCGAAACGCTCCAGACTGATGCAAATTACAAAACCAGCTTGTCAAGAAAAGAGCAGCCGGTGCTTGTTGCTGCAGAGGTTGTCCGTGTTCTTGAACAACGGCTCCTCACTCAGTCCAGCCCCAACGACAAGGGGCATGAAGAAAACGGGGATGAAGAAAAGCTCACTCTAGTGGCGAAGGTAGCTGAGCCTCTACTAGCGGAATCATCAAAAATCAGGACCGTGGCCTCTCAGCGAAAAACCAAGCGTTGCTATTCCAGCGCAATACTCGAACGACTGGGAATTATGCGATGTGAGATCGAAGAACACAGTTCTCAATTTTCTGCCTCTACCAAATGTGAGCCCATACGACCCTTGCCTGTGAGACGGTTGTTCACAGTGAATGTTATTAACAAACTCGGAACTTCTCAAGCCTACAAGCTATGCTTCTCACCTCCAAGATGGCTCCTCAACAAGGCCTGGGAGATCCAGCTTTCCATGGCATGCTCCGGTTGGACCTTTGGTCTCAGGACATATGCTACCGTGCCTCAGGACTCCGTAGTCATTAATACCCTCTTATCTGGGACCTGGGACGAACTGTTTGCATTGTTCCGCGATGGCCACGCATCTCCATTGTCAGTGTTGCCGGATGGCTGGACTTTGCTGCACGTAAGGACATGATGTTTGGCAACATCCAACAACGACAGACAAGCTCAGATTTCATGGCTGACTCACCAAGCAGCTTGCCATGCTCAGGCGCAGGGACTTTGTTGAGCCGCTTCTGCGGACATACTTCCGTTCTTCCGACCTACTCCTTCCCGATAGGGTTGGGAACACACCCGTCCACTTTTATTGTCTGGGGTGTTTGGACGACCAATCCGTCAACATTGCCCTACATCGGTTGATGATCTCAATGGGCGTATACGACGACCTTTATTTAGATCTTGTTGCTCGTCCAACGCACGCATGCCACACCTGGGACGAGCTTTCCCGATTATTCATGGCGCAAAGCTTTGAGCAATTTGAATACTTTCGGGCAAAGTTCTTTCCTGACTTCTACGATTGGCCCATGGATATCCGACTCGAATACTTTCCAGATATTCTTCGCTCTGATAATACGGATTTCAAAACAATTCCCCGGTTCTTTCGCGACACCGACGTCTTCTGTGCCGAAGACCTCAGGCGCGAGTACGAGTGGGGCACTCCCTTCGGGCTTGTGGAGCGGTGCTGGCTCTATTTTGCGGAGGGGACGCTCTTCCCGTGGGGAGAGACAAACAACAGGCAATGGGAAGGGATACGATGGCTATATCGTGCCATGGCTTCTGTCTTGGATCCCAGCGATCTCACTGCCCATCTTCAAGATGGCCCAAGGATGGAAATCGTGCGACTATTTTACGGCAAGTGTGTGAATGCACACTGTCCGCAGCACATTCGGCAACGAGCTTCTAACGACATTACCCAAGATTTGGCCACTCGCACCTGGACAGACGTGGTGCGAGAGCTACTACGCCTTCGGATGGAAGACCTCCAACGCGCTGGGCATGATCTTGTGGCATACGGGCAGGCCATGACGGATGTGTACCGACAACACCCCGGTAGCTTGCCGATGGCCCCGCTCAGGGAATGCTATCAGGAGGGTGGGAAATGGCGTTCCCGCTTTTGCTGGTATAAGTTGAAAAGTCTGAACTATGGTCCCAGCCCCGAGGATTGGGACTACGTCTGGGATATTTACCCAGACGATGAAGAAGATAATACGGATTTAGAATTGTCCTCATCAGACAGTGAAGGCGATACAGGGTCAGAGAGAAAGCAGCTCATGCCTGGTTCATGGGTGGATGACGAAGACGAGGGAGACGGGAAGCTCAAGGGCGCTGGAGGGGAAGAAGCAAAGGAAATCCAGGTGTCAAGCCTTGCGAGGGCTTAAGTCTAGGTGCAGAAAAAGGCCACAGCAGAGGGTTGGCGTGGTCGCATGCCCGAACTTCAACAGCGAACGACGATCAAGATTTGGCAAGACCCCGCAGCACCTATAATAGCGACATCATGACCAGGTCAACCTGTGCTGGCCCCATACAGTAAATGTGCATAACTGAGAAGGATGAGAGGGAGGACAAATGCTCCAGGTAGACAAAGGTTCTGAAGAGACAGGTACTGTTGGCTGTAAGACTTCTGCTGCGGGTCGAAGCATAATTAGAGACCATCTCCGCCCACCTTCACTTGTTGAGCATGATATTGACTGAGCAAGCTATCTGCCCCATTACATTGTCCTCGTAGAATCCACCATCCTACCTAGAGAAGGAAACCACATGGGCAAAAAGAACCCTCATCCTTCACTCCTCACCCTTCCCCTGCCCCTGGGTATATTCCAAAACCACCTCCAACACCTACTTCCTACCAATCATCCCATCCTTCGCCAGATCCAAAGGCGTCTGCCCCAAATCCGACCGCGCCAACGGATCCGCGCCCGCGCGAAGCAGGCTCCTCGCGGGGTTGTGATGATTGTCGCGGATGGCACACGCCAGGGCCGTCCACCCGTCCTTATCCCTTCTCTCCAAATCCACCTGTCCCGTAGCAAGCAACACATCTATCGCTTGCGGGTAGTAATTCAAGGTCGCCCACGTAAGCGGCGCCCACCCGTCCACATCCGGCCTATCAATTCCGGGACACCCGCTCTCCACCAGCACGCGCAGCACCTCGGCATGCCCACCGCTGGCCGCCCACGAGAAGCAGTTCCGCCCGTCCTTGTCGACGGAGGTTTTATCCACCCGCTCGCTTGCCACAAGCAACCGCACCACGGCCGCATGCCCGTTGCCTGCCGCCCACAAGAGCGGAGAGCGGCCGTGCTCGTCGGCTAGGTTGGCGTCCACTGCGGGTAGATCGAGTAGGGCTTTGACGGCTGACTTGAAGTTGTGTCCCGCGGCCCAGGAGAGGGGCGTGCGTCCGTGTTTGTCGCGGTGGTTGAGCTCTACTGGGCTCAACGCACGGTGACGGAGGAGGACGGGCTGGGCGGGGTTGTTCTCGGCGACGCGACACGCCCAGTACCGCGCTGCCGCGCCCGCGGTGTCCCCAATCCCCAAGTCACAGTGACCTATGGCGAGGTGATGCTTGGCGACGCCCCCGTGCTGGTTGCTGCACGCGAAGGAGAGTGGCCTACGCCCTTCTCACCCGGCAGGTTGGCGTCGGTGCGCGCGTCGCGCAGGAGCGCGGCGACGCAGGCATCGTGTCCGTTCTGCGCGGCGACGGTGAGCGGCGTGCGGCCGTCCAGGCGCTGGGCGTTAGGGTCTGCGCCGGACGACAGCAGCGCTTCAACGAGGCTGTTGTGCCCTTCGTGCGACGCCCAAAAGAGCGCGTCGTCCAGGGTTGGCTGCGACGACTCGGTCCGGGGCCCGAGGCGGAGGAGTTCCGCGTTAAGAGAGTCAGCCAGGCCGAAAAAGGCCGCCAGAGTGAGCCGGCTGGGATTGTGGGGTATGCCATCGCGGGCTTTGTCCTCCAGCGTCGTAGTGAAGAACCGCCACCAATTTCCCCCATGTGGTGTAGTGATGTCCAAGAGACTTGTTGCGGCGTCCCTGAGCTCCGCAGGCGCTGAGCCTTCGCAGAGGGCATAGTGCTCTGTCCAGTTCATGGAGGCATATTGGTAGAATGCGTATCTCTCGGAAAGGACCTGGCAGGAGGTGGCGAGGACAACCTCGGGGTCCTTGAATGAACCGTCTATGCCCAATCCGTCTGCGTCTTCGCCCACAGAACCTCGTCTGCTACGGCTGCCTATGGGTGAACTAGCACGGGATTCAGCTGGCCCATGGAGCAAACCCGTCGATTCTCGGGGTGACCCATGACCTGGGTTGAAGATATCTCTCTCAAAATCGTCAAGAAGGAGGTAACGGATACAAGCTGCTGAGATGGACAGAGCAGCAGAGATCGGAGTGAGCTCGCGCATCACGGGGGGCGCGTTGTCTATCCTCTTCTGCTGCAGGAGGAAGTCCTTGACTGACTGGTGGACTAGTGAGACCTTGGATTCCGAGATCTTCACCAGCGGGCCCAAGACTCCCTGGACAGTACGCTGCATGGCAGTCTGCGAGTCTGAAGCGACGTCCTCCAGGGTGTGGTGGTTTTCCTTGATCGTGAAAGCAATGTTGAGCTCCTCCAAGCCCAAGGGCCGAGAGCTGCCCAGGATCAAAAGCAGGAGCTTTGAGGCGACGTCGTGATGGTCGGGAGGGATACCGGACACGAGCCGCAAATGTTCCGTTTCCAGCTCGGGCGGAATCATGGTGAGAAGATCTCGAAGTGAGTTCTTTGACAGAAGCAAACGGCTCTCCAGCCAGGCGAGCATCATATGAACCCACAAAAAGGTCCCGCCTGCTCGGCTCGTCAGGCCTTCCTCCAAGAACATCCTCATGTCGGCGGTTAACTTCCATCGTTGCGAGATCTCATCGACTTGCCAATGAATGAACTGCTTCAGGTCTTCCAAGTAACCTTCCTGGTCTTCGTTGATAGAGATGTGATGTTCAGCAAGCTGCTCCGCGACAGGCTCCAGCTCCACGATAATCGGCCGACTGGTCACGATGAACCTGACGCGCTGCTTGGTGCTTGTGCCCCGGTCCGAGTCGTAGATGAACGAATGAATGGACTCGAGGAGATTACGCCGGCTGCCAGGCTCGCACTCGTCCAGGGCATCGATAATGACCAGCGTCGGGCCACACTTGGGATCCGAGATAACGTCTACAAAGACGCCCCAGAGAGCAGAAAAAGACTGAACCATGTTTGGCCCCCGAGTCTCAAAGGCCCGTTTCACGTGTCGGATGAGCGAGCGATACCGACAAACCATTTGAAAGATCAACCCCCCGAGGACCCCCTTGGCGTCTCTCTGTCTCTTGGTTTTGTGATCGCAAAAATAAGTCAAGACCGTCTTTGGCGCGAGCGGAGACTGCCACGTCTCAAAGTGCCCAGCCAGGAACAGCGACATAACCGTCTTGCCGCAGCCGGGATACCCGCTTAGCCAGAGCAGAGTCGATGAGTCGGCCCTCTCCAGCCAGCTGACAAACACGGGCTGGCGCAGGATCCAGCGGCAGGTCCCGGGCGCCGGCTGTTTCAACGACCTCCGGTAGTCCTCGATGCTGAATGCGCTGAAGAGCGCCACGCATGTCTTTTCAGAGTCGGTGTCGGTGAAGCCTGGACAATGCTCAAGTCAAACCCATGCTCGTGGTCTTGTGGTCGACACCCACTTAATGATTCGGGCTCATCATGCCTTACCTCTTTGAGAGGAATGGAGGCTCGAACGCTCATCCGTGGGTTCCTTCCGGGCTTCGGGTTTCTTGTCCTTAATAACGGACAGGGCAATCCTTCGAATGGCTTGGGAGACAGACTTGTAGCTGTCCGTCTCGCCAGCGAACCGGCACATACTCCGGTGGTCCTCATACAAGGGCACCAGATCTTCCCCAGGGATGGCAAGAATGGCAGATTGTGGCTTGACGATCTTCCCCGTCTGTCAGCCAGATTCGCACCCTCTTGCTATGTAAACACATCACTCACCAGGGAGTTGAATGGCGCCAGCGCCTTCGTCTCATAAAACGACACAACCTTGATGTCGCACAGCCTATTGCGGACCGACACGCTCAGGTCCTGCAACGCTTTCGAATCGAACGAGAGCGTGTCCAAAAGATCACGTCGCACGATGCGGCCGTGCCGTCCGGCAGAGGCGAGCATGGCGCAACCATTGATAACCCTTCCAGCAATGGCGCCCATCTTGGCCACGTCGCTGCCCCTGTGAGGGGTGCCGAGGAAAGCCACGCCGACAATCGACTTCAACACATCTTCCATCTCATCCCTGTGGGCGTAGATCAGAGCCTAGGTAGGGAACAGGGCGGGCGGACCGTGCTGTTAGTGTTACAAGTTCCAGGCCGCAACAGCATCAACAAGGGACGCATGGAAGAAAAGGACCAGCAGCTCACTTGTTTAAAAATTATCCCCCCAAAACCATGGCACACAAAAATGATGTCCCGGCCCTCCTCCTCCGGCAACGCCTCCAACAACTCCCGTACCGAGTTCAACAACTGCTGCGCGCACACACCCACGTCAGCAGACGACGAATTGAACACAACCTGCGACGGATATCCGAACGTATACACCCGACAGCCCGGGAGGTAGGTGGGCAGCAGATCCCGCAGCCACAGGGTCCCGTTCGGATGCGTCCATGTCGTGTAAGCATCTCCGATCAGCCCGTGCACGGCGATGATGTTGACTGGGAACTTTCGTTGAGTGTGGCCATCGGCGTCGGGCGAGGAGGGTTCGTGGAGCGGGAAGAGGCCGTAGCTCTCCGACTGGATGGAATCGGGGGAATAGGTAGAACAGGTAGACAGGCTCTTGGCTTGGCCCCCCTCGCCATCTGACCGTTTATGCAGCTTCTTCAGCAGCCTCCTCATGATGGCAGAGTCTTGCAACCCAAGAGCTGGGCGTCAAAAAGGACGAAGTGAAAGACAGAGCCTACTCGCCTGCGTGCTTCATACATCTCACACATCAGATACCTACCCAAGCGTACTGTGTATATTATATATGAGGACTTAGACGCTGCACATTGCAACACGCATGCATGTCCCAGGCGCAGCGGCAAGATGATTGGCCCAGCGCAAGCGCGCAAGCCACAGCGTTGACCGAAGCGACCGGTCACCCTTGTTATTTGATGCGGCGGTTCTGGCTGAAGGACGGCCATGAGGGGCTGTGACATCCCTTGTGTCAGGTTCTAACCACCATAGCCATATTATATGGGCACCCAGGTATTGTATGTACTTTACCTGAAATACCAACCCTCGCCATAGCCACACCAACCAAGCCACACCCTCCCTCCTCTCACCTCCTCTCCTCATCCTCACCACCACCACCACCAAACCGCGCCCTAACCAACTCCCTCAACCCCTCCACCACCTTCTCCTCCCGTTCCCTATACCTCCTGACCCTCTCCTCCCTCTCCGCGCGCCTCGCCCTCTCCATCTCCTCCCGTCTCCTCTCCCTCTCCGCCTTCCTTTCCTCCCTCCTCCTCACCATCGCCTTATATTCCTCCACCCCACCACCCCCACCACTTCCACCCATCACATCCTCCTCCGCCAACTCGTCCATCCCAGGCGACTTTTCGCGGAACGCGCGCAGCTTCTCGTTCAGCGCGCGGCGCTTTTCCAGCTTGCGCTCGCGCGAGCCCGGGTCAGCGCGCGCAGGCAGGAGGGGGTTGTCGTCGTCGAGGAGGCGGGCTTTTTCCTCGGCGCGCTTGGCGCGGGCCAGGAGGCGGGTTTGAGTGAGCTCGGCGGCGCGGGAGGCGGCGAGGAGGTCGTCGCGGAGCGCGAGGTCGGTGGTGGTGGGGATGGAGGGCCCTGGGGCGCGAGAGGTGGTTTTGGATATGGATGATGACGAGGTTGGTGGTTGTAGGGGGTTTGGTGAAGTGGTGTTGTTTTGGTTGTCATCGCCGGGTTGGGGAGGAAGAGGAGGGAGGTAGTCATCGTCATCATCATCCTCTTCCTCCGATGACGAGGATGAAGAGGAATTGGGACCGGCATGTCCCTCCAACAGAGCCCCATCGCCTTCTTTCTCAGCAGCACCTTTCCCATCAGCACCACCATTATCATTATCCCCCCTCCTCCCCAATTCCTCAGACACTCCCATCTCATACCACCTCTCCTGCAACTCCCCTCTATTCCACTTCCCAACAAAGCTCTTCCACCGTCCCTTCACCTCGATATCATCCAGCGCGTTAATATCCAGACCCTTCCGCTCGTCTAGGTAGCGAGCAAAGACTGCCCGGAAGCGGGGGAGGTCGTGGCGATGGGAGAGGGGGCGGGCGTTGAAGGGGAGTTTGTCCATCTGCTCTCGCGGAGGAGGTGAAGTGTGTTTGTCTTTGTGGTGGTGACGGTGGTGATGGTCGTGTCTCTGCTCGTGGCGATGATGATGATGATGATGATGATCATGACTATGATGATGATACCGGTGGTGGTGGCCATCCTGTCCTTTATCGCTGCGATATCCGTCCCGAAAGTGATGGTGGTGATGATGGTGATGATGATACCGATCCCTATCCTCAGAGTGACAGTCCTCGCTATGACGATGGCGTTCATCCCCCCTGTGTCGCATCCGCCGCTCACCACCATCACTCAACCCCTCCCGTCTCCCCCGACCGCCATCCTCCCTCTCAACTTTCTCATCTTCATAGCCGCGCCGATACCGCTTGTTCTGTCTCTCATGCCCGCGATCATGATCATCGTCCTCTCTTGTCCTCCGCCGTGGCGAGGTGTCTGCGCGTGAAGATGATGCCGGCATTTCTGAGCTTGTTGGACGCGGCAATACGATGGAACAAGGTATCACTCATTTTCATTTCTTCCTTGGACTGAGCAACTGTCGAGTGGCTGTGGAAAGCCGTCAGAACTTCTCACGCGACAGGTGTTATTGCGCGACCAACCTGCCGTTCGATGCCAAGCATGTTAAAGTGAACGACCGGCGATGGAGCTGGCTGGGATCCTGTGTCTCGCCGAGCTGTTAGTGCAAAACGGCCCGCCTTGAGAACCAACCCTCCGTTTCGGCTCCAACCCTTGTCTATAAACTCACCGTTTCCAGTCAGGGTTGGGGTTAAGTAAGGCTCACGAAGACGGCTCTAACCCTGAACTCACTACCACCAGCAACATCACTCAATGCCAACCTGAGAATGCTGATCCATCACACAAAACCAGGACAGCCATCACATATCATACTGTACAGTACATACTCAGTTACCTATCCTATTTTTTGCCTACCCCCTTTTTCCTTTTTCCGTCACTCAAGCCGCCCAGATAAATAGGGTATCTTATGCGTGCCAGAATGGATGTACACCGTAACCATCATCATAAGACATGACAGAAAGCAAACTTAAAAACACAACAAATCATAAGAGATGAGAAGATACCGCTTCATCCCACAACTAACCATCAAAACCACCCTCACCAACTAACCATTAATATCGTTATCCGACCAACTTGCTCACCTCCATCACGGATTCAACGGAATGCCGTGAACCAAACACCCGGGGCAGCTGCAGGCATCCCCGCAGGGACACGACTCCAGACTGCCACCACAAATCCCCGACAGCGGCAGGTTGACAAAGAAATAGTCCAACGACGAGAGCGACTGTTCCTCGCGCGGCGGCGACCCCTCGCTAACCGCCGGCGTGGCCGCCTCCTTTGGGGAATCCCCACCTGCCGCTGCCGCTTGCGTCTGGTCCGCCCCGGGACTGTTGGTGTTGCTGCCGCTGTACGCATTGTTCACGTACTGAAACATCTGCTGGTTGAATGGGTGGGCCAGGCAGCCCACGCACTGGCACCCCTCGCCGCAGTTGCACTGATGACTAACTCCCATGTCGACAGTGTCAGCCTGCGTCTGGGCAGCGGCAGTCGTCGGTGACATCGGCGTGGGACCCATGGGCATGGTGGCGGTTTGCGACATGACTTGTTGCCAGATAAAGGGGTCGATCGGATGCTGCCAGGAGCCATAGTCGCCGGGGTAGCGGAAGATCGTCGGGTACTGGAACTGGGTCATGTACGACTGCTCAAACACCCGCTGCTGCTGCTGTTGTTGTTGTTGTTGCTGTTGCTGGTGCTGTTGCTGCTGAGCCACACTCTGGTTTGCGGCAGAAACCGAACTCTGTGTCTTGTTGGCGCAGCAGCTGCCACCACCGCCGACGGTAGGCGACTGAGGAGGCGCGTACGACTGGGCGTAGTTTTCTTGCGGTTGTTGAACCTGACCAGAAGCAGACGGCGGGGTTGGGGCACGGCCTCCACAGCAACTTCCATTGACGGCAGAAAGCTGCGGCGAATACGTTTTCACGTAGGTCTGTTGAGAAGTCTGAACGTCCGACGCAGGAGGCGGGCTCTCCTTCTTCGGGGCACAGCAACTGTTGGCGGTCGAGGGCCGTGGCACGTATGCCTGGGTATACATCTGAGGGACCTGGGCCCCATTGGACGTAGGAGGACGAGGCTCCGTCGAGGTTCCGCAACAGCTGCCACCCCCAGAACTCGCGCCATTGAGTTTCGGTGACGCAGTAGGGGAGGTTTTGATAGGCAATGGCGGCGCTTGAGCGCCGTTCGGCAGAACAGGAGGTGGCATCATGGTACTGAAGCCGCCGTTCGGATAATATCCCTCCTCGACTTTGATGTTGTGCTGAAGCTGAGGCGACGAAGCATAGTGGAACCCCATGTTGTTATACGGAACCGACGTCGAGTAGCTCGGTTGCTGTTGCGGGACGGCGTACGCGCCATTGGGTCCGGGAGGTAGAACAACGTAGCCTGATCCAAAGGCTGTTGGATCAACTTGTCCATTCGGCGCAAGAGCTGGGCTGCCTGCGAGGGTCATTCCATTGGTGGTCGGCGTGCTGAGAGGTGTGGTGATAAGATTGATCGAGTTCGGGTCTATCCTGTCCAGGACGGTAGGATCGATGGACGGTTTCCGGCCATTCGCTCTCGAATTCCCGTTCGATTTCGTCACGCGGTAAGATGAAGGTTTCGGCGGCGACTTTGGGGCTTCGGCGGCGGACTTTTCCTTTTCTCGCTGGTCTGTCCCCTTCGCGGCATCTCCAGGACAGGCGCACTTCTGCTTCTTTGGGATGGCCACACGAACGCCGCCGCAAGCACACGGCCGTCCGGGAGGGCAAGGACATGTGCTTAGGGGCCGTCCCGGCTTCCGCACGGGGATCATGACTCTCTCATAAAAGTGGTTGCATTTTGTCGAACGGTGGCCACGAATACATGGCGCACTACAGGTGTAAAAAGTCAGCAACACCTATCATGGTAAGGAGTGGAAAACAACCGTCTTGCTGGTCGATATGACGACATGATGCTCCGAGACCAACAAAGATCCAAGAGGTAGCAAGGGGCTGGAATGGACCAAGTATGAAAGGAGAGAGAGAACGTACCAGGCCATCTTCTGGCCATTGATGATGGGCATCTTGGAATCTGGCGAGGCGGTGCCTCACGCCGCGTCTGCGGTGGGTGGGTGGATTGGATTGGGGGGTGTCGCGTTAGGTCTCGGAGAGACCCGATATCCGGCGCCGTCTCTGACGGGCGCGCGTCTGCTGGGTGAGGAGGTGGGTGGTGGCCTAGCCCTGCCGATTCAGTCCATCGGGATGAGCAGGTTCGTGGGCCGGGGTCGCGGATCTTGGAGGCGAATCAGCGCCGCTCCGTTGACGTCGTGTCGACCGATGTCTCGGCCGTTTGAGGTTGCGGGCCGGGGCGGGCCCGATGATCGAGTTTGAGCAGATTGAGCAAGTTTCCGGCTATATAGGGGGCATGCGTCCCCGCGTTGCGATGCAGGTCGTAAAACCCTTTTAGTGTCCACACAGCTCGCTCACGCGTGGTCGTGGACAGTGTGAGCCTCCAAATATTTATCTGGATTGATGGCTCGGCTTGTTTGTCCTTGACAGAAGTTGTGGTCGGCTCAAGTCCAAGGGGGACTCAAAGTCTGGGTCAAACAGCTGACACAGGCCAAAGACGGTGATGGGCTGACTCGAAGGTTGCAAGGTGAGGTGAGTCGACGGTCCAGCCTGTCTTGACACAACTGCCAGGCAGACTCGGGGACAAGACAGGCTCGTGGTCAGATTCTAGGAACCAACAACGTCGAGGGGTAGAAGTTTGGAATGAGGTCGTCGAGGTGGAGAGACGCAACGTGATGGATGACGAAGATAGGTGTGGTTTTTGTCGGGGCGGAAATGATCAGGATCAGGCAATCCTGGCGGTCCTTGCTTGTCCCTGGGGATTCCAAACTGCTGGGACTGCTTGATGCCTTCGGAAGAGCAGCAAAGCCACGCGGATCCGGGACGGTGGTGTTACTGCAGAAGCAGCACGAGATATGTCCTCTGATCAACAATGCCCCAGGAATGTGGATGCGAGACACAGCGCGCGGGAGGTGGAGAATTGGAGCTTTGAGGAATCCAAGATTGCTGTGTCAGGTGTGTGCCCAGACCGCCAACAATGGGTAGAAGCGGACCTGGGATATAGTACGTAAGCGTGGGATGAAGAGGTGACACCTAGCCCTCAGGCAAGCTGAAAAGAAAGAGGCCGGCCACAACCGGAGGAGGTCCCGGTCCCGTCTCCTTGGTTGTTCTTGGTCTTGGTTAAGGTCTTGGTTATGGTCTTGTTGGTCAACGAAGTGGTTGAAGGACTCGACTCGACGGGATGGCTGCGGGGTCAGATCATCCAGATGGTGTGAAATGACCAACACTTCCCGTCGGTTACTCTCATCAAAGTTGGATGATCCAAGTTTCCTTTCACGGATTCTTTTTCTTTCCCCAAGTGTTGTTTCTCATCCGCTGTGTGATGTGTGTGATGTAGCCGGGAAGCCACGGTATGGGCTAGGTCAGGTAGGTCAGATCCAGTAACCCAGGGCCAAGGGTGGCTCGCGTCTTGGCCCGGCTCGGAGTTCAATCCGTCCCTCCTTCTCTTCTTGAACCGGGTGCGATGCTGCAAGTTGCAACACTCTGCATGCAGGAGGCAGCGCTGGTGGGTGCGAAGGCGGGGCCCACAGTTTGGGCAGCCGCGATGAGACTGAGCAAGTTTTCATTGGCCGGAAACGGAACAGGCTGGCTTGGTTGGCTGGGCCCATCATCCCAAGATGCCATGATGCCGTGATGCCGTGACTTCGCCGCGCGGGATGGCCACTTCACCTTCTCATTCACATTGCCATGGAGAGTCACTGTAGGCTGACATGACACTGCCAGAACATGAGGCTCTAAAGATGAAGTCATTGAGAAGCCAAAGGTTGTGGTATCTGATGAAATCCTAAAGGTATCAAGGCTGGTTGTAAGGAGTTTAACTCCCTAGATCGGCACACATAGGCTACGTCTATATGTTGGCGAGGTTTGACGGCCAACATGAAGAGCCACATCATCCTCCCAGAGACGTACGGAGTCCCGGTATTTCCCTGCTGACATCTCTATCGAATCAATCCAAAGGTCGACGGTGTACGGTGTATGACCCCTCCTCCTCTTCCAGCAACCGACGACACACATCCATCCAATGGCCACGAGTGTCCAATTCCATGCCACGCGAAACCTGGGCCGAGCCGAAGACGCATCTCACACACGCGGGACTTCTTCCGGCCCTCCGGCGCTCCGGATGCCTTCGCGCGGAACACAACCCAAGAGACCGATAGTGCCAAAGATGGGCCGCGTCTGACCTGTGCTGGGCCACAACGGATGAAGGCATACGGAGTATTGCTCTCTAACAAACGAAACGACACGATGAGACGTAGCATCGTCTGCCCCAGGTCCGTGGAATAGGATGGGGGATATGACGCAGCCCAAGCCCAACAACCGAGGCCAAGGACGCTAGGCCGCGTGCTGTACGTAAAGCACATCCATACATAGACCTGCTCGTCAAATACATTGCAGCAGCCCACGCGGAGGTGTGTGAAATAGTGCCATTGGTCTTGGGGTTGGGTGACATTTCCCCGCTGCAAAGTCCCCGTGTGGTCGTGGCCACCACACAATCTTTCCCCTCAGTCCAGCCCTGCGGAGATGAACCTCAGCTCTCGCTTCCATGTGCCCCAGACCCCCAGCTGGACGAGGACTGACGATTTGGATTTGTTGTCCTGTTTTGGCCCATGGCCCTTCGTATACAGATCTCCCCCGCACACACATGGTGCTTTTGCGAGGCTAGGCTGTGGCCCCGTCCGAGTCAGAGTCCCCAAACATGTCCATGGCGCGCATTCGCTTCTTGGCCGGTGCTGCCTTCGGCGCCGACATCTGGAATCCGCCTATAGATTTGACCTCCTTCTGCTGTTCCTCGTGTGGCAGTGGTGGCGCCGTGGCACTTGATTCGTTGGAGTCTTTCATGACAGTATCGGCCTCGGCGGATACTTGTTTGGACTTCTCCGCATTGTCGTTGTCGTCGTCATCGTAAGGCTCGCCGTCGAGATCCAGGTCATCAAAAGCATCGTCCAGCGAAGCCAAGTACTGCAGACGCTCGGGATGGAGCAGCTCTCCGTCCGTCTCGTCAAGATATAAAATGTTCTCGACTTGATCATCGCCTGTGTCTGGCTCAACCGCCGCCTTGGTCGACACAGGCAGGAATCCTCCGTCTGATGGCGCCCCATCCACCGTCTTCCACCTCCCGGTAGCCTTCCTATCCGACTCCGACCCACTGGTGTCTTTCTTCGCCGCGGAGGGCGGATTCTCAAAGCTCTTGACAAACGACTCGTGCGTCTCCACGGGAAACACGCACCAACCCTCCCACAGGCTCAACACGAGCCCCACGCTACGCTTCCACTTCTCCGCGCGCAGCCGGCCCCAGCCATGCTTTTCGGCCATCAGACCCAACAGCTCGAATGTCTTGCGGTTGCGGAGGGCCGTCTCGAACAACTGCCGATAGCGCCAGGCGTGGCGGATCCCGCTCGTAGACGAGGATGATAGGATGTCGCTGATGACGTAAAGACCAAGGAGACGCGCCGCGCTCCAGTCGGGAGAGTCAGATGTTGTGGTGGTTCGGTCCTCTGGTGCAGGCGACCCGTCGCGAGAAGCCTCTCCTTTACTGCCGGACCTATCCTTTGCTCCAGGCTTGTAATCCGGATTCGCCGATGTGTAAGCAAAGGGGTGCTCGACGTTGGAAACCACCATGTCCACGATCTCGTCGGCACCCCGACTTGCGTGCGTGATGGCGAACGCGGTGATCCTCGCAATGTCGCCTTTTCGAATCTTGGACAAACTGGTAGGCAGGCGTGCGAGCAAATGAGCCAGTTTGAACTTTTCGATCGGGTTCAGGAAGGTATCTTCCTGCTCGGCGCCATCACCTTGTTTGGCTTTCTCATCCTCGAATTCGTCGTCATCATCTGAATCGTAGTCGGAGTCCGAGACGAAGTCATCAACATCTGTAGCGTATTCAAAGGCCAGGCGCTTGGTTGGCCTCTTCCACGCATGGCTCCCCTCGAAAAGGGGAATATACTCGAGCTTGCCTCTAGCCGCCTTGGCACCGGTGACAATTTCCCATAGCTTCCAGCGGTACCAAACTCCACCCTCACTCCGGGCGTCCCAAATCCAAGCCCACTTCTCGTCGCGCTGAACGTCGGGGCGTGACATCAGAAGAGCCTCGAACTCCGGGCCATGCTCGAGCACAGCCTCGATGACCTTGTGGATCATGCGTATTTGTTTGATGTCTCTCGGCGGCCGGACAGGGACGTGGAGAATCCCCGCCCTATTCATCGGTCCGCCGAAGGGAGGCCCGTAGGATGACGGGGGAGCATACGCCCTGCCGTGACCCAAGGGTTGGTAGCCTGGCCTGCCTGGCCCATCGGCGACCTTCTTTGCACCAAACGGATGAGAAACGGCGGTCGAGGTGTGGAGAGTACTGGCGGTCAAGCCTGAGGAGATAGCGGCCGAAGAGAGATGGCGATGCAGCGAAAGGAAATAGCCGAACCCAAGGTAGCGGTTTTGGAGAGTGCTCACAGCGTTGTCGATGTCGGTTGCCGGAGTCTCCTTGGATAGAGTGACAATAGCGGCAATCGACTTGCGCTCTGTCCCACTGGGTCCTGTGGGTGGGACGATCTTGACGTTCTCGACGGTCAGGTTGGACGGGATCAACGACTTGATGAAGGCGGGTGACGAGCCTGGCGGCAGATTCGCAAGACGCAGGGTAGGTTTGGACGCAGCCTTTTCTTCTGCGCGATCTGTCGTTGTGGGAGCTTCGGCTTCGTCATCGCTAGAGTCAAATGCCTTGGCGACGGGTAACGAGCCTGAATCCTTCTCGCGGTCTCTGTCTCTGTCTCTGTCCCTGTCCTTCTCGTCCGAGTCTCGTTGGAAGCCCTCAAATGACCTCTTCTTCCCAAACGAATTTGGAACTGGGCCCAAGCTCCCGGGTCCGCTCTTCAAGGAGCCGCCTGACGGAACGCCAAAGTGACGCTTCCCCGTGCCCCCGCCAAATGGGGCGCTGCTCCCAAAGACAGGCCTCTCGGGAGGACCGGCAGGTCTGGAGGGCGTACGGCGGGGTTCCCGCAAGAGGTCCTCCTCTCCATCGTGACCCAAGCTCTTGACAAAATCCTCGTAGACAGCAGCAGTCTCTGCTTCTTCCCTGCGGCGCTTGGCTTCGGCTTCGGCCTTGTGTTTTTCGAAAGCGGATTGCCTCGTTGGTTTCTGCAGTTTCGCGTCGGGGTCAGGGAACTCGGCAATCTTTTTGGTGGACGACATGTTTGGTAGTTCGCGTATGTCGGCCGCGCATGATTATGGGGCTATTGGACGGAACAATGGCCAGGGATGTCACATCGCAGTTCCCATGCTCAAGCTCTGGTGATGATGGAGGTTGTTGATTGCTTGGTCGGCGATTGCTGGAGGTTGGTTGTTGTCGATAAGCTCTGGTCCTGGCAAGCTTCCAACAGTCCGAGTGGTCCGTGCACTGTGCACCCTGATGACCAACCTGGAAGGAGCCTCTCTCACTTGCATACACTAGGGCCTGAACTTCCCTTCTTGTCCCTGGATATCGATCTTGAAGGCACTGATAAACTTCCAAAGTGAGACTGCAAGAGCACTCGGGACAACTATCTTGATCAATACCACTCTGACTCGAATCATTGTCCCGTTCCGGGTTGGAAGCAAACATGGACGAGGCTGTGTCCGGGGCTTTGAGGGCCAGCAGCTCGAGATGCAACGGTGGCACCAGCTGCTGCCGGCCGTCAACACTGTCATCCAGCTGAACGGTTTCCATTTTAGGGAGTGGGGGCGTGATTCATCAAGGGACTCCCTTCGCCTCACAAAAGGCCACAAAAGGACAAAAAGGACAGCCCCGGACAAGTTCGCTCACTTCGCTCTCTTCGTCCTCTCAACTTCTCCAACACTCTCGGGCAATCTTGGAAACTAGAACTGAGCTTGGATTTATCCATGGAAAACCACATCTCCAAAATTCCATTCGATAAAGCTTTGCCTGGCCCGCCACCTTGTCTCTCCCTCCCTCACTTCAGCCATGCCACATCAAGACCATCTTGTTCCCCTCCATGTCCTACCTTCATGAGCATCTCCTTGTGTTTCGTGCTCTCTTTTTAACAGTGCCTTATATGGACAATCCGTCCATCAGGGCACACCATCTTCCCCGTCCTGATCTCCTGTCATTGCAACCCCCTCTTCAACAAACATCAAGGATGGCGTCACCCTCGGCGGGGTTCAGCTAGTCTGGCATATTTAAGCGCCCTTAGCTCCCAACAAGTGTCCGGAGGCGCCGGAAGTTCGGCGCGCATTGGACCCTCGAGATCCCTCATCATTCCTCAAAAGGGAGATTCACCACTTTACAATCTGCCACCAATCCTCCGTCGTCCTCGCAATCCTCATATACCCCTGTTCGTCCCGTGTTACTCCGGCGTCTGAAACCTTGTCGAACTTCGGAATCCGTTTTACCGTTCCGTCTCCCAAAATGTCCTCTTCTGCTGCTTCCGCTTTCTCTTCCTCTTCCTCTTCCTCTTCCTCTCCTTCTCCCTCCTCCAACACATTCTCTCCCCCTTCCTCCATCCTCATCGTCGGCTCTGGCGTCTTTGGGCTCAGCACCGCTCTAGCCCTCACCCGCCGAGAGGCCTTCGCCCAGTGCTCGATTACTGTCGTCGACAGGTCGAACCCCTCCGAACCCGGGGCCTTTCCCTCCCCGGATGCCGCCAGCATTGACGCCAGCCGCATCATCCGTGCTGACTACGCGGATCACGCCTACGCTGCCTTGGGCGAGGAAGCTCAGGTGGAGTGGCGCAAGAAGGATCAACCCGCAGACCTAGGTGCCCAGGGACGCTACAATGAAACCGGTCTCATCCTCGTTGCGGACGCTGAGCCGCCTGTGCCGCTCACAGACCAGGCCGTCCAGGCCGGCGAGGGAGACCGGAAGCCCAAGCTAACAAGCATGGACTATGTCCGCATGAGCTGGGTCAACGTTCAGGCCCTCACAGCCAAGGACCCCGAGCTGGCAGCCCGCATTCGCGAGTTGCCCGATAGCGATGCTGTGTGTGAGGCTTTGGGCACGGGAGGCAGCTCGGGGTCATGGGGATACGTCAACTACAACAGCGGCTGGGCCAACGCCGCTGCCTCGATGGCATGGCTTCTCGACCGAGTCCGCGAGACCGGACGGGTGAGCTTCGTTGCCGGCACTGTCGTCTCCTTGGAACACGCCGAGGCCACAGTCACCGGTGTCAAGCTCGACGATGGCCGCGTCCTCTCCGCCGACTTGGTCGTGGTAGCAGCGGGTGCCTGGACCGGTGCACTCATCGACCTCGCCGGCCAAGCCGTTGCCACTGCCCAAGTCCTCGGCTACATCGACCTTACCGACGAAGAACAAGCAAAACTCGCCAACATGCCCGTCATCCTCAACCTCTCCTCCGGCCTCTTCATCATCCCACCCACCGACCGCGTCCTCAAAATCGCCAAGCATGCCCTGGGTTACCTCAACCCCATCCAGCCCTCCCATCCACCACTGCCACTCACCCCCAACTCTTCCAAAACCAACCACCCCGTCTCCTTTCCACGCACCTCCCTCACCCATCCTAACCTCGGCATTCCCGCCGCAGATGCGTCCGACCTCCGCCGCGCCCTGCGCGAGATGATCCCCTGGCCGTCTCTACACGACCGGCCCTTCAGCAAAACCCGCCTGTGCTGGTACTCAGACACCCCGACGGCCGATTTCGTCGTCGACTACCACCCACATTGGCGGGGATTGTTCGTCGCGACGGGGGACAGTGGGCATGCCTTCAAGTTCCTGCCCGTCATCGGGGAGAAGGTCGTGGACCGCATCATGCGCGCTGGACCGCCAGAGTTTGAGGGCAAGTGGGATTGGAAGGCGAAGATGGGGCCGGTGGAGGTTACGTTTACGCAGGATGGGAGCAGGGGCAGGAGTGAGGCAGGAGTGGTTTTGGATGAGGCGTTGAAGGACGTGTCGGCTTGAGACTTCGCACCTCTTGGGCTACGTGGACATGGCACGCACGGGGATAACAGGGCAGGCCATAGGGACTCGAACACGAGGGGGACATGCATACACCACGGCATCACAAACGGCATCACGCAGACATCATTACGCACGCACGAACACGATGGGACCGAACACAGGTTCATATCAATCGATGATGGTATTTCTCTGGGCAGCAGCACCCTTCATGCCAACGACGACCGGTATAACCGCCATATTAGCGAGACCTCTCTCCTCCCAGCAAAAAGCCACCAAGTAACAAGTCCGACCATCCTTTTCTCCGCAAAGCCAACCGGAGTTTGTCCGGTCGAGAATCACAAGAACGCAGGGCCGCTGCTACGCCATCGGTCCTAGAGACCTCTGTAGGTGGGAGGAGAAGAGAGCCTCGGCGGCAAGATATGTAATAGGTAAGGTAGGGTTTATACCACCACCCACCATCCATCATCATCATCCATCGTCTTCTACCTGGCCAGGTGCTTGCAGGCATGCTTGCTGCCATCTGCCGGGTTCGCGGGAGTTTATGTTCCCGATCGACCGACAGAGCCGAAAAGCCACCACCAAATTCATGGCAGGATATTGTGTAGTGTGCGTTTCTCATCGCCCATGTCCCTTTCTCCCGCGCATAAAAAGCAGCAGACAATACTCTGCACAAATCCCCTCTAGCGACAGCAACACGTGGAGAAGAGGGGGTTGTGTGTTTCGCTGCCCAGCATGACCGACATGATCGTCATCAGGGAAACCACGTAGCACCATGCTCGCCCCACCCTTCTCTCTCTCCATGTGCTGTGTGTGAAGCATGCTTCATACCTCAACGTGTCCTTTCGGTTGTTGTGTGTGATATTCACCCCCCCCGGTGTCTCTCTCGTGCTCTCGGTCTCCATGCGAATGTCGGCTTGCGAGAACCCGACCGGAGCAAAGGTCCCAGTCGCAAGCCCCCAATTAAGTAGGGTCCGCGGCAGATGGAAACGAGACAGAGCGGAAAAAGTGTTGCTGCTGCCTTAACCATGCCGGGCCGAGATGTGTGTGGTCGTTCTATGTGAGGAAAAAAATGGAAAAACCTCGCACTGTCTTCTCTCCGGAGCAGTAACCAGGTTCCGTTCTTTTTGTGGTACCCTTGTCATCCGGGGAAAAGAGAAAAAAGTCAAAATCCCAACAAGGACATTTGGGGGGCCGGCGCAGAAATAAAACGGCCATGTGTCCCCGAAGTCCGTTCCCGTATCCGTGAACGCCGATGCAATGCTGATGGTTCAAAAACAGTCGCAAAAATGATACAAGGCGATCGCGCCGGCGGCACGGTTTGCAATTGTCAAACTGTGCCAAGTCGCGAGTCGGCCGAATGGAGTTTTCTTTAGGTGGGGTATGATGTCGTCAAGTCATGACGCGGAGATGATCGGGGGCAATAGTAGTGTACACGTCGGCGGCGAAAATGTGGTATCATGATGTGTTGTGGGAGAGTTGAGGGAGCCAGGCGTGGTGATATCCCCGTGAAGTGGGCTTGGCAGGTCTGGTAATTAGACCTTGCGGAAGTCTGGAAGTCAAGCATGTCAGCGTCATGTGTCTCGTGATTCGCCACAAGGCAACCAGAAAACTCACCTTGCAACACAGGGTATATCATCTCGAACGCCTGGTAGATTTCCTCGCGCACTTTCGCGCCAGTCAGGACAATCTTGCCGCTGACGAAGATGAGGAGCACGATCTTGGGCTTGATCATGCGGTAAATGAGACCCGGGAACAACTCAGGCTCGTAGGAGCTGAAGTTGTGGTGTTTGGACGCGAGACCCTCGAGGCGGATCGGGAACTTGATGTCGCACGAGCCGACGATGTTCTGGATCTTGAAGTCGGTGAACTTGGCGTTGAAGCCGAGCTTTTGGATGATACGGGCGTACTTTCGCGACGCAAGTTTCGAATCATCCTCCGACTTGGCACCGGTCACGACCATCTTGCCGCTGGCGAAGATGAGGGCGGTGGTCTTGGGCTCACGAATACGCATGATGACGGCCGCGAAACGCTTGGGATTGTACTGCACTCAGGTTAGCACTGCTCGTGGTGAAACGGTTGAGAACAGAAACCTGCTCGCAGACCAGGTCGCCACTTCACCGCGCGACGACCATGGCGCGGCGGTGTTCTGGCTCAACACGTACCTCCGCATTGCGAGCGTGCAGCGCGATTGTCTTGAGGTCCAAACGGCAGTCCAGGTTGACTGTCGCGACGATGTTTCTAAAACGGTCAGCCCACTGCCCCGGGAGCGCGACCCAGAAAACGGGGTTGCCTACTGAAGGGTGGGCGTAATGCCACTCGGTCCCGCGGGACCAGCGCCAGGTGTCGCAGCGGGCGTCGCGGGAGTCACCCCGGAGCCGTTCGTGGCTTGAGCGCCCTGCTGCTGAGCGCCATTGTTCGCCGCGCCGCCCTGAGGAGTCGTGGTGTTCGCGATCTCATTGGCACCGCCGGGGAAAGACAATGAGCCAGGCGCGGTGAACGCCTTCGCTTGCGCAGCGTTGGACGGATGAGTCTGAATTGCCTCCATCGTGGTTATGATGGTGTGGTGATTCTGAGAGACTCGATCGGGTGTCTTGTCGTTGCGCGACAAATCTACGTATGGGAAACGCGGTTAGAGGGAAACTCAGGTTTCGCGAAAAATAATCGAAAATGCGAGCGTGGCGGTTTGGGAGGGGGAACTTGTGAGGGCAGAGCCGATTTGAGAGATGAAGTGAAGTTTCCGAGGTGTGGCGCGGTCAAAAATGTGTGTTGGGTGGAAGATTTGTGTTTTGGCCACTGCTGGCGACCAACTAAGTGGCCAACAAGCAGAGCCGAGGTAAGGAGGGGTAACGTGGTGTCGACGTGGAGGGGTTGTCCAGGCAATGGGGCAGAGGAAGAATGTTGTTACGAGGTGGGTTTTGGGAGAGGGGACCGTACCAGGTGCCGGGAGATAAACAAGTTAATGTCTCCCCCTCGAACTGTTGTCACGCCTTGCAAGCACCCTCGATGGTTTCGTCGAAGATTTTTCAATCCACGACGCGGCCGGGTATCTCGTTCGGCTGACGATGGTCCCGAGAACCCGATGAAGAGAAAGAAAACGCCTCGACGACGGAGCGGAGAGGGCGATGACGGCGTCTGACACACAGCGGCGGCGTGCCCACACTTCAACTCAAGGCAGAGACGGGTCTTGGGTCTTGGTCCTCGGGGCGAAGAATGGCAATGCTGCGCACAGAATGGCTCTTGTGCAAACGGATCTTTTTATTACCCTCGTCGGGGATGGATTAAAGGGTCGACCGCGGACAGACGTTCGGGTTCCTTTTGAAGGACAGAGGGCGCCGATGAAGAGGAAGACCGAGCGACGGCAACCTTGAGGCAAGCCCTGGCTGGTCCAGAAAAAAATGAAGGGAACGTAATCGCCTGTCTCTGTATCGACAGATTAATCTCCTCGACTTCCTAAATGAATGAGAGGTTGTGCCCACACAACGCCGAGATGTCTTGTGCTCTTTTTTTCTTCTTTTCCTTCTTAGAGGGGAAGAGAAGAGAATCACCGTTTCGATGGGTGAAACGGCCGACGATGATGTCGTGGAAGAAAGTGGATCTTTTTTCCTTTGGAAGACGGTAGAAGGGGGGAGGGGTGTGTGGGTCTGAGTTTTGTGGCCGGAGACAGGGAGCAACGGCCGGTTTGGGTACTTCCACGCACGGGAGCTTCAAAAATTGGGGGGAGCTGCTCCTACTTATAATTTTCGCAGGAATGCCCGTGCGGCGCCTCAGGCAGCAACGCCCCCCGGCCCAGTAAGTGGCGGGTCCTTTGCTCTTTCGTGTTTTGCGGCTCCCTGAGCGGCGAATCACAGCACGCAAGCGCAGGCTTTTATCCCGCCTGCACCCAATCAGAGGTGAGCAGGTGCAACCGTGCCATGGCCACATCCCTGCACGGGCCAGCGAAGTACCGGTACACGGCACCAGAAGCAAACCGCCAAGACTCCTCCTTCGCACCTTCTGGCCGCTGAATCTCCGACACGCTGCACCATCCGCACTGACTTTTCAGGGTTTCCATCCTCGACATCCTGAAACCCTGAAACCTCGGCCAGGAAACATGATCATCGATCCAAATGATGCATTTGCCATCATCTCTCTCTTTTCTTTTCTCCTATCCATCCTCCAAGTTTGTCGTCGACCACGTTCGGTTCCCTCTTGACAACACTGCGCCGACTGCATCTTCGCCGCTGCCAACGAACCTCGCACACGCCAGCTTGAAGCTCTGGCTGCCTCCATCCATCGGTGCTGGCCTTCTGACATCATCAAATCTTTTGCGACGGCCGCCACTTCGATTCCGAGCGATGGCAACACCGGTGGCATGAACGATTTCGACATCCAAAACAGCACTCAAGACGGTGAGAGCGACGATCCATCGACCACATGCTTAACGGCCCTGGACACCCGTCTCTCATCAGCATACGAAACACGACGCTGTCGGATACCTGTGGACGACAACGATCCCACAGTCATCTTTGGTTATCACCAGCGAAGGAACTAATACCACATCCTACTCCGTATAGCCAGCAGTCTCGGAGAAGTTTTTGGTGTTTCCCTCCTTCATCAATCCAGCAGCCCTCCCTCATTACCGCAGTTGCAACAGGAGGTCCCAATGTCCCCATGTCCCCATGTCTGGCATCCCACGTTCGCCAGCATGACGCGTCGCATCGAGGCGCGGCACACCCGCCCAAGCACCGAGCCGCCACACCATCATTTTCCCTCCCAAGTCACCGCAACAACCCCCTATCCCTAGACTCTAGTTTTGGAACTGATCATAGCAGGACCCAGGCTCCCTGTACGTCCTTGACGCCATCCACATTTTGCGACCCCCCATCATCACAATTTCTTTGGTGCAGCATCCACTCATGTTGCACCCTCTCGCGGCCGCTTTGACTTTGCGCAGGGCTGATACGCACCGAATCTCATGGAACCGACGAAAGGCAGCCATGGACCCGCTTGCGACACGACCTCCGCTGGCATCTGGTTCTCTTCTTCTCACCCTTTCCAATCGATCCAACTGACATGGACAAACTCCAGCACTTTCTCCTCACGGTCATTCCAACTCTTGCAACCTTGAGCGACATTCACAGCCCGACAAAACTCCAAAACTGCATTTCATGTTGGCCTTTGGCATGTGTGAGCGATGTCGCTCTGTGTTTTGTCGCTCTGGTCGGGCGCCGGGCAACCGAAGCTCCCGAGGTCAGGGGCTTGGGGAGTGTGCTTGGCGCCACCTCCTTACAAGTACCGGTACGCATGTGGCGCTCCGAGAATGGAGCTTGTGCCGCCCCAGCTGTGCGCCCGTGGCTTGAAGTTCAACCAACCCCGTCTCGCGCTCACCAACTTCCCGCTTCGAGCCTTGCTCAGTGAGTCATCGTCATCTCATCCCTCGCATCCGCGCCCGTGGATCACGAAACCTGGCCTTTTTCTTCGCCACGAGCAGCACATAGTGCAAACAACGGACGACATCATCAGATAAGCATAGCGATGCTTCTCTGCAGCGCACCGTACTTTCGCGATGCTTTTTTTGTTGTTTTTCTTCACAGCCCTTCTGGATTCCCGGTCTTGATGCCCATCGCATGCACGCTGTAAGGAGAAGGGACGCGAAAAGGTTTGAAATTGCGCGATCGCCACCAGGGCCGCGTCCATGCCCGATCCGTCCGACCGCGGTTCCCCCTTTTTTTTCATTCCAGCCGTCTGCCCAACACCACAGGAGCAGCACACGACTGCGCGTTTGCTCGCACCACCATCTCAAGCCTATTGCGACAGTCATTTTTTTTTGAATCGGTAGGGAGAACAGAACGACGCAAACCACGCGTCCGCTCGTTGTTGTAAACGCCGGAAAGCTGCATCTTTGCATTTCCGCATTGAGCCGGCTAGTTCGGGGACGCGCATCAGCAGCAAACCTTTTCAGGCTCGGGGGGGTGGGGATCCCGGCGCTTAACGACCGTGTCCTAAGAACCGCGGACCGTCTGCTTTTCCTTTCCTTCTCCATCCCCTCCCATCCATGGATAGGGGTGGATATCCGCTGATAATGCTTAAATGCGTCTGATAAGGCAATCCAGCCGCACCCAACCCAAAATCGTTTGCGGGAAGAGGAGAGATTGCGATCGCGATACATTCCGGAGGTGAAGGCTGTGATAATGCACGCAGTTTAAAGGAAGCGATAAGGAGGACCAACCGTCCACCCATCTTATCGGCGCCCCTCCCGTCGACACAGTAAGACAGCAACAGCAAACGGGCCTGATGTGCGGGGGAGATGGGCCTCAGTGCAGAAGTCCATGTTGGTTCGACGTCCTCCGTCCTCCGGAGGGGTGGCACATCCGCATACTTATGGATCACAGCCTGGTTTTATTGGCTCATTGCAGCTGTTGTAAGTGCTTGTGGCGTTCAGGCTACTGTACGCCTCCGTTCTTGTCCTCTCTCCACTGGTCTGGACCCCAGGGTTGCAGGCTGGCTGCCGTCCGAGGTGGTTGTCCCATGAAATCTGCCTTCGTTTCTACCCAGGAATCTGTGAAATTTGACGGTTGTCCTATCCGTCGTCGTCGTCGTCCATACAGATTTGGCACGCGGTTGGGTCGCGTTCTGGCTGAGGGGTAGTCGTGCGGGGAGACGCGTCAGTATCGCGTTGCGGATCCTTGAATGACTTGGGTTCTGTGTTTCTTGAGACGATCTTTTCACGATGATCATGTCATCCATTATTACGAATATGGGCGTACCTCTGGACTGGACCTACTCCCTTCTTACAACCTTTTCGAGATGTCGGTCATGAATGGATCAATCAGTCAAATGGGATTGACCTTCTTCCACACAAGAAACCCAACTTATGGGTGTGTTGAATTCTGTTCCCTCTCTATTCATACATGCGTTTTCAATCCAGCGCCACCTCAAACATCACCACCCTGAAGCCAGAACCACAAGACGACAAAAAGCGACATAAAGGCTAGCAGGCTACAGAGGCACACAACCCCACGGCCACTACCATCAGTCTATGGGCTCCTTTTTATTCTCCCAAGAACCCTCTCGAATCCCTTCCTCGTACACATATCCTTCGCAAGCGTTGAAGCCAGTCCCGCCCGTGGACACCAAGTCCCAGATGAACATGATACAGATATACATGATGATTCTTCCTTGTCGACATTGACTTTTCGGTAATTGCTCTCTCACATACCAATCCATACACCCCAACCCATGATTTCCCGCTCCTCATGTCATGTAATACTTAGGGCCCTCACCGCCCTGAGGCACCTGCCAGTTGATATCCTGGTGAGGAGCCTTGATATCGCAGGTCTTGCAATGGATGCAACTGTTTGAGCCTTGGTCAGCATCATGTCATCTTGTTCCGCGACAAGAACTTAACAAGAGCAGGAGAGGGGAAAACGTACTTTTGCGCATTAATCTGGAACCGCACCCCCAACGGCTTCGTCTCGTCCTCGACATACTCATACACACCCGCCGGGCAGAACCTGTTCTCCAGCCCCTTAAACTGGGGCCACGTCTCGGCCGCGTGCTTGTCCCAGTCCTTGACCTGCAAATGCACCGGCTGGTCCTCCTCGTGGTTGGTGCCCGTGCGCGACACGCTCGTGAGCAGGTCAAACGTCAGTTTCCCATCAGGCTTGGGGTATTCAATCTTCTTGCACTGGTCGGCGGGCTTGGTCGCAGCGTGGTCCGGCCCCGGGTGGCGGAGGGTCCAGGGCACGCGGCCCCGAAGGATGAAGGCCTCAAGTCCGGAATAAAGCAGCCCGCCGTACAGGCCGAGCGGGCTGTGGAAGGAGGGGCGCATGTTGCGGACCTCGCGGAGCTCTTGCCAGATGGGCGACTTGCGCAAGGCGTCTTCGTATTCGTAGAGGAAGACGGTGGAAGTCGGGTCGTCGTTGGCGGCGACGTTGCTGCCGCGGAGGGCGTTCCAGGCGGCCTCGGCCGCGAGCATGCCAGATTTCATGGCGTTGTGCGTGCCCTTGACCTTGGGCACGTTGACGAAGCCGGCCGAGTCGCCGATCAGCGCGCCGCCCGGGAAGGCCACCTTGGGGATGGACTGGAAGCCGCCCTCGATGAGCGTGCGCGCGGCGTACGAGATGCACCGGCCGCCCTCGAGCACGCTGCGATACAGCGGGTGCTGCTTGAGCTTTTGGAACTCGTAGTACGGCGAGAGCCACGGGTTGGGGTAGTCGAGGGCGACCACCTGGCCAATGCTGACGAGGTTGTCGCCGAAGTGGTACATGAAGGCGCCACCGTAGGTGTCGTAGGGCAGCGGCCAGCCCATCGAGTGGGTGATCTCACCCTTGCGGAACTTCTCGGGCTGCACCTCCCACACCTCCTTGATGCCCAGGCCGTATGTCTGTGGCTGGCTGTCGCGCCGCAACTCGAACTTGTTGATGACCTGCTTGCTCAGACTGCCGTGGCAGCCCTCGCCGAACAGTGTCACCCGCGCGTGGAACGCCATACCCCTCTCGAACGTGTCCTTGGGCTTCCCGTTTCGCCCAATACCCAGATCGTTGGTCGCCACACCGCGTACGCTGCCATCAGATCCATAAATGACCTCGCTCGCCGCAAACCCCGGGTACACCTCGACACCAAGCTCCTCGGCACGCTCGCCCAGCCACTTGGTCAGCTCGTTCAAGCTCAAGATATAATTTCCATGATTCTTCATCTGCGGCGGCTCGGGCAGGGGAATGGCCATGTTCTTTGTCAAAAACCGCATCCGGTCCTTGGTCGCGGGCGTCGCACCCGTAAAACGGTTCGGGTTCTTGTCGTCGAGCCAGTCGGGCAGCAGTTCCTGGAGCGCGGTGGGCTGGACGACGGCGCCCGAGACGATATGCGAACCAATCTCGCCCGCCTTCTCCAGCAGCAGCACGCGGAACTCGTCATCGCCGGCCGCGTTGGCCAGCTGCTTGAGCCGGATGGCAGCCGCGAGGCCCGCAGGCCCGCCGCCCACGATGCACACGTCGACTTGGTCGCTCTCGCGCTCGATGGTGGCGGGGTCGAAGGAGTCGTCGTCCTCATCGGCGGCGGACGAGCGGCGCGGGGTGGTTGTCGAGAGTGGCCTCCGGGCCGGGGCGAGCGGCGCGGCGGCAGAGCGGAGGGTTGCGGTGCGGGTTGTCGGACGGTGTAACCGGGCGCCGGGAACGGCCGCCGTCGTGGTCGAGAGCGCCCGGAGGTGGCGGGCCTGGTACAACCGGAATGCCACCGGCGTTGGCGAGGAGCCAGCCACGGCCCTGCGGCAGAGGCCGGAAGTGACACGGGCAGAGGCTGACATGGTTGCTGTTGCGTGGAGGAGGGGAAGGAGGAGTCGGAAGACAATAATAAGACAAACAAGAGGCTCGAGGGAAGAAATCTCAGAGCAACCAAATAGAAAGAAGAACACCGACGGCCTGCCCCACGACCGAGGGGCAACAAGGAACCAAGGGTGACGGCGGCAGCGGCTGCGGCGACTTTTGTTCCCCCTCGAAGTTGAAACGACAAAAAAGCCTCCCCTTCCCGGCACAATGGGCTTTTCCAATGTCAAGCTAGAAGAAAAGATGACTACAGCAACCCGCCAGCGATGGATCACAAGACCCAACCCACACCCCGGAATTGACTCGGACGAAAGGTTCCAACAAGAAGACTGGGCCGGCCCGCGACTGATGACTTCGCTTCCAACCCGCAAAATGGCAGCACGAGCCCGGGGACCTGGAGACACAAAGTGACCGAACACCCCACGGAGAGAAAGCAGCTCCGGTCTCCACAACCAGAAAAAATGACGTTTGTGTCCTTGTGCCGGACAAGGGCGCAAGGCTGCCAAGAAAAACGGACCTGGCCAATGGACGTGGGGCGTTTGACAACCGAATCGAAGTTGGCCCGTGCACGAGACCGCCGAGATGCGGAGCGGGAGGAGTTTCCCGAGGAAAGCCGAGCCCGCGGCTGGGCGGGTGTTTCTTCTTCAACGCCTCGTCAGAGGCAGAGACTCCACGTGAAATCCGCGGAGCACTCTTGGCTGTACAACGTCCATGTGGCTGAAGAACAGTCAGCGGGACACAAAATGTGACCAAGAGCCCACAGTGTTTGTGACTTGTCATATATTAACTTAAGCATTATGGACATCTCACTATCTCATTACCTTCATACCTTCCTCGTAAGTACCATGTACATCAAGGATGCCCGGTACGGGAGTAGCCAACCTGGGCATCATGATGCAGACCCAACACCCTACTGGACCTAGCGGCCACTCTCCTCCATTCACATCTTCTCCCTGGTCATGGCCCCCATCCCCGGCATGCCCAGAACGTTCTGCTCCGGGATTTGGTACCGCTTCGCCTGCCTCTGCCGCTTGACCATATCCCAGAAATCCCAGCCCTGATCGTCCATCGCCTGCTTGGTCTCCTGCTTCCTGCGGCGCTTGCGCTCCTCCCTGCGGCGCCGCTTCCTCTCCTTCCTCCGCGCCGGCTCCAGCGTCTCGGCGTAGACGCGCTTGACATATTTCCAGCAGCTCTTTCCCCCGCGGTACAATTGCTTGATGGAGCTCTGCACGCGGTAGCTGAACGCGGCGACGAGCGAGAGGATGATTATGAGCACCGACGAGGGCAGCGAGACCCAGCCGATGAACTTGAGGCTGGGAATGTTTTCGTCCTGCCACTCGATCGTGTTCATACCAAACAAACCGGTGAAGAAGGTCAGCGGCAGGAAGATGACGGTGAAGGTCGTGAAGATCATGACGCTGAGGTTCTGGCTGGACGCGAGCTCGGCTTGGAGACGCGACCAGCGTACTTCGTCGACCTGCGCTTGCCGCTGGGCCATTTCGAGCATTTTCTCGTACTAGAGTCCAAAGCGTTAGCAGATGATCACACAAGTAACATAACCGGGCCCGACATACGTCATTGCGAGTCGTCTCGACCCGCTTGAGCATCTCACTCGTCTGCTGCTTGTAGTCCTCGAGATACTCGAGCGCCTCGTCCAAGTAATCCTGTCCATTCCTCGTGGACTCCCGGAAGTGAGTCGTGTAAATGTCCTTCATCTGGCGAATGGTCGACTCCTGCATTTCAAACAGCTTCTGCAGCGTCGTGAGCTCATCCTCGAGGTCGCGGAGTTCCAGCAGCGCCGACGTGTTCTCGCGGTTCTCGCGTTCCGCCCGCTCCAGCTCGCGCCGGTGACGCTTCTTGATAGCCCCTGGGCTCTCGCCCTCCAGATCCGACGCATCCGAGTCATCAAGGTCTTCGTCCCAGGCCCCGTCAAGAGTGTTGACACGGAACCGCTTCATGTTCATCGTCATTCTTTCAGCCTGCCATGACAGTCAGCACCTTGTCATCCGTTGACGTGGCACAGCTGCTACTTACCAGCATGCCGATGGCCTCGTCGAAAACGCGGAAGATCTCCAGATCAGGGTGCGAGGACCGGTCAATGAGCACAGTGACGGCGTGCCACACAATAAGAGCGGCCAGATCCAGCGTGTTTTCCGTGCGGCCCGTCAGATCGCCGTTGAGCTCGTTGTAGATGCTGCTCCGCAGATCTGCCTGCTGGAAAAGCGTTCCCTCCTTCGGGGAAGACTCCCGCTTGGGGAAGAACGTCACAAGCGTGTCTGGGTGATTGTAGTTTAGTAACCTATCCCTCGTGTTTGCATACCAAAAGATCCATCTGCTTACTCATATCAATAGACCACAGCCAGAGCTGGTCCACCATCAACACGTTTCCGTCCTTGAGTCCGGTCTCGGGCTCGAACGTCGATTCCGTATCCGAGTGGTCATCGTCGCTATTCACGGTATCATGAGCGGACGTGGGACGCCCACCCTTCAGGCTCTCGCTGGATCCGGTGTTGTTCGGAGACATGGAAGTCCGGTTGTGCCTCAGGGGCGGGTCCCTCTTGGTGAGCTTGTACAGCATCTGATCATCGTCCCGCGAGTTGGTGTCCCGGAGGGAGTGGTGGCCAAACTGGTCCAGCGTGCGTCGGCAGTTCAGCGGGGGGTCGAAGCCAATGTACTCCCAAATAACCTTGAGTTCGAGCGACTCCTGTTCCGCGACCCATTTGGGGACCGGCTTCGCCCGCCCATGGCGCCGGCGCCTCTGGATCAGCTTCCGACGCCGAACCATGCTGTGGTACGTGTCGAAGTGGAGGTACGGCATGTACAAGAAAAGGCAGTTGGGCATGCTCGTCGAGACGGATCCGAAGAACGGCGTGCTAAGCATCCGGGGGGACGCGAGGCGGTCCGCAGAGGTGATGTACTTGCACATGCTCTTCATGTACGCCGGTTGCGAGTCCGAGTTGCGGTTTTGAATCTGCTTGGACACCCAGTTATCATAGTCAAACAGACGCGAGAAATCCAGCTTCATATCCTGAGCCAGCCTGGCAAATATCTCCTTGACCCAAACGGGGTTGTTGAAGGCCATGTGGATCCACATGAACTTCCTCAGATCTGCGTTCGGGCGGGAGAAGCCGGCAGTGGTCGAGAGCTCTTGTTCCCTCATAAACAGCTTCGCGTGCTGCTTGATCATGACATCAAAGGTGCGCGAGCGGCCCGGCATGAACTTTCCAGTCAGCGGTACATCCGGCTCCGACACGGTCGTACTGACGCTAGCAGCGCTTTCAGGACTGGACGGGCGGGTCGCTGGCTCCGAATGCGCAGGCGATCTTGCGGGCCTTCCCCGGATGACGTTCGAGCCCTCCGCGGTCCGCGACGAGGTTTGCGTGGGAAGCGATTCGCTTCGCGCAACCCCAAGGCCAACATCGCGGACCGGCTCCCCAACCGACCTGTCGCGGGGCGTATCACGACTGGCGTCTCGCAGGCCGGTTTTACGTCGACGACCTCTCTCAAGACGCTCAGCTAGGCATCGGTCAGCGCCCCTCTTCAAGAACTCCTTGAACGGATACTTGGTCGAGTAGAGGCGGATGATGGAACCCGATTCGGCGTTGGGGTCATCTGGAGGGACCTGGCGCGGCGACCTGAAGGTGGTATCTGGGTCTTCGTAGAAGCCAATGACCTCGACCTTGACCTGAGCCTTGAGATGCAGAGGCGTGTGGGTATGGGCGAGGCTGAGGCGGGCGGCCTTGTCGATGGCCTCGGCCAGATCATCCAAGTACGAGTCCAAGATTCCGGCGTTGCTGGGTCCAAATGCGGCGAGGTGTGCGTGGTCGCTGTCGACGGCGTACACATCTTCCTCCCAGACCTCGAGCAGGGCGGATTTCACGGAGACCAGAGGCGCGCTGAACTGAACTTCGTTGTAAAGGCCGGTGGAGCCTGACAGCACGGACTCGCGGGTTTCGTAGAAGGACCACAGACGAAATTCGCTAGCCATATCGACGAACTTCTCGTGCAGCGCGATCAGGTCCGTGTTACGGACGCTGATCTCATCAGTCAGAGACGGCGGCAGCGGAGCCTGGAGACCCAGGAGAGTCTGGATGCTGTTCTTGAGGTTGGGCATAGACATGTAGCTCGAACCCCGATGCGGTGTTCCTGGACTTGTTAGGCTCTGGAGGCCGCTACATAGCCACGGCAACAGGAGAGCTTACCAAAGAAGCTGGCGCCATGGCAGTTGTCAACAATGGTTCCCCAGTTAGGATCATGGTTCGCCATAACCAGGGCGTTTTTGACGACCAGACCACCGATACTGTGCCCGATGAAGAACAAAGGGCGTGATTCCTTGGAGCGGTCAGCATAACGGACAAGAGATGGCTTCAAGAGCAGACACGATGGGAATCACTCACAATTCCCTGGCGGATGCGGAGCACCTGGTCCAGCAGATCCTCGGAGAGTGAATCGAGCGTCGTATCACCCTCCAGAGCACCGTGCTTATAAAGCAGAACGCGGGCTGTCGGAACCGCCCTTCGCAAGTCCTTGGTAATCCAGGGGCTCGTGAGGCTCAGAGAGACAAAGGACCCAACGGCTCCCTTGGGGGTGCTGATGTCCTCTACGGGCCCAAGCCCAATGCTCCATGTCTGGACGGGGTCGGCCCCTGGGCAGGGAACAGCAATGACATCGACCTGAGTGTCATTATACTTGGAACGGCCAACCTCGCCGTCAATGTGCACGAAGCCGGGACCGTCGCTGTCTACGGTGAGGGCAACGGTGGAGGCAGCTGGGCTGTTGCCTCTCTGGGGGCGGTTCTCTTTAAACTCGATTCGCGTGCCATTGTCAGGGCCTGACGAGGTAGAGAAGTCCTTCACCTGGACATCCGCGGCCGGCACCGACTTGTCGGAAGTGTTGATGTTGTTGTTGTCGTCGTCGCGTTTGTCCATCCCGCTAACTGGTAAAGTAGCGGCTTACGGCTCACGATCGACAGCCAAGATGAGCCCGTCCCGGAATCTTGTGGAGCAGGTAGTACGGGTTCATACAACGAGGAGAGAAAAGGAGGGAAGAAACGGAAGAAAAACGAAGCAGGAAAAGCGAGAGAAGAAACCGCTCTTCAATGCGCCGTCAAAAGTTCAAAGTCAGTCTTGGCCAACGGAACGCGGCGCGCAACGCCCTGACCGTTGACCCGTGGACAGTTCACTCGACAAGGGCCATTTCCGCCTGCTGGGTTTTGTCGTGAAAGTTGGGGGCTAGCACAAGTTCTCAGCAAGCAGCAGAGCGAGGCTTTCTGGATTGGTCATGAGGCAGGGGGCGCTGCCGAGAACTGGGGTGCGCTAGGGCCAAACGAGCAGCTGCCATTGCTCAGCAGCCACTCAGCCTGTCTGCAGCATGGTTGCAACATGATGAGATGCTCGGTGTAGATGGTCACCGCTGTGCCGCAGCGCATCAGGTGCCGCCTCGTATGCGGTCAGCTCCGGCACTCCAGGTCTATGGCCGTCAGGCTGGGGACTGTTGGGTGTGTTGTCTACACTAGGAGATCGTGGAACATGTGTGTTGTCAGCTTCGCAGCCAAGACAAACTGGATTCTGAGCCTCAGTCTAGACCCAGGTTCCGCGGAGAGTACTCCGTAATGCTACACTGCACGGTCCATCCCACAGTAGGCGTGTACTCTGACGGGCAGCCTCTGATCTACCTAGGTACTGAGTAGTAGATTGATTAAGTAGTTTGTATGAAGATTGAAACGGAATGTCATACTCCGACGAGTTCAGCTTGTATTCAAGTAATGTAATGTCTGGCTGGAAATATGAACAACGCCAGCCGATACTCTGTAGTGTAGGGCAAATGGGCAACAGAACAGCGATGCAAAGCAGTCGGTGAGAGAAGCATCCACAACATCCCGTCCACAGGCCCGGGTCCAGTTGCCGTTGAAAACCAGCGACCCCTTGTCTGTCCTCCGGGTTCTGGCCCCACGGTCCATCCACCAGCCACACTCCAGCCCCACTTCGAGCGAAACCAGCCACAGTTCCAGCCAACCTCCAGACCAACCGCCAAAACTCCTGGAACCTCAGGCAACACAGGAACTCTGCCCGCTCGTTGCCCAACGCCAACAGCCACAAGCACGGGCCACCTCTTCAGAGGCACTGTGGCTAAGGTAGGCCCTCCAGCAGACCAACTCCCGACCCATTTCTTTCGGCCGACCTCTCACGCCGAAAAAGCACAGAACGTGTCCCGCAACAGCACCGACCACCATCCATCCCACTCCCGTCTGCTTTCAGTGTCGACACCTCAACATCTGTAATCTTCCATCAAAGACCCGCCATCCGCCTCCCTCGCTTGGCGTCTTTGATTCCCTCCACCCAACTTCTCAGAGTCCAAGCTCCCGCTGCAGCAACCCTGAATATTTTTTCCCTCCCACCTGCTGCCTCGTCGCCTTCCCTCCCCTCCTCCCCGCGCCGACAGCCGCATCCCTCCCCCATCCGGCTCTCGACCACCTCACACCGCACCTCCCTCCGCTCCTGCGCTCCCCGTCCCCCCCCTCTCCGGGCGTGCGCTCCTCCCGCTTCAGCAGCAGGAAATCCACGCAAACACCGACACATCAAAAGAGGAAGTGGCTCTGTCCGGCCGGGGATAGCAGTGTCGCCCTTCCTACCATCCCGGCGCCTTGGTAATCCATGGTCCCTCCACCAAGACCGGGAACATTCTCGCCAAACCCAACAACTCAGCCTATCCACACTGGCATTGCCCATTCTCCGCACCCTTCCCACGCCGGCGCGCTGAGCACGGGTGCCAGCCCCAGTACCAGCAGTCCGACTCAGTCCAGTTCCCTCACCAAGATTGCCGTCGCCCAGGTCTATCTGCTGCTGAGCACAATCAAGGAGGACAAGGACGACCCCAACAAGTTCCAATCTCAAATTGAGTCGCTGCGAAAGGTAAATGACGTTTTGTTTCCATCGTCTCATCTCGCGGTCCCTACCTAGGCCCTATTTTGGATTCTAGGCCGCTTTGTTCTCCTGCGTCACCCCACCTTCCTGTTCTTGCTGAGATGCTTTCTGGTCTGCAACCCACAACATAACGCTGACTTCAACCCGTCCTGCGTCACAGCTGCTCGATGAACACGGCATGGATGTGTTTACAAGATACTTCTCGCGCCTGGTGGCTGCCAATGCCGCCCAGATCTTCCCGGGCCTCAGCCGGCCGGTAGCGAACCCGGGAAATCCTGGGAACCGGCATCTCATCGTGGCCGAGCTCCAGAAGCTACACGAGGATTTCTCTCAAGCCAGGAAGATTGCCGAGTCGATCGAGACAGGCACCGAAGATATATTCCGCGACTTCGACCTCTCCACTTTTATGGAACATTTCCAGCTCGACGCCCTGCAGAAGACACTACTCGCGCTCGCCTTCAAGCTGGGACCCCGACAGGACTTGAGGACTAGAGGTGAGCCCGGGCGTGCAGGTACTGTCGTTCCTGGTTGTCAACGCAACTGACAAGAGTCTTCGTTCCAGCTGATGCCATCCTGGCGACAAACTTCCCCACCTTCGTGAACATCCTAAGCCGTGCAAATGGGGAATACCCGAATCTCAAGCCCGACTTTGTCGCCGAGCTCCTCGATCGCTTCATCCAGGTCCATCCTCCCAACTTCAACGCGGCCGCAAAGAGGGAGCTAGAACACAAGGTGCAAATGAGGTACACGCCGTCTCAAGATGGCAAGCCGCCCCCATCCCAGGTTCTCGCCGCCCTCGACCTGATGCGGCTTCTCGCCGACAAACCCTCAAATGCCTTCGCCCTCTACATCCACCGCACCGGCTCGACCTTTACGTCTGACGAGGAGACTTGCCGCGGCTTCCTGCAGAACCGGCCGAGCAATGTTCACCTCAGCGAGGAGCAGGTTTCGAATGCCATCATGTACACCACTATCAGCATGACTCCGCGTCATAACCCGTCGGTGCTCGTGGCCGCCCTTCGTCGTGTCCTCCCCAACACGTTCCGCTGGCAAGACGTCGTCTCGTATTTCGACCACAGCGGCGCCCGCGTAACGTCCGCGCAGTTCTTGCGTCTCTATTCGGCCTTCTTGCCGATAGCCAAGGAGGACCCCGACAACTTCGACATCCAGCGTCTGTGGGGTGGAGAGTGGGAGAATCCCGAGACCCAGCTCTCTTTCATATGCGCCTTCGCGTCGCTCAAGCCCGAGGAGCTGGATGCTACCACGATCCCCGGGCTCAAGCCGACCTTCACGGTGGAAGAGTACGCACAATCTCCTCCCTCGGTGCGTGAGACCGCCGCATATGCTGTCAAGCATCCCTTGGTCTCGGAAGCCGCCCTGTCAGCCGTGTTCAGCGTTGCCCTGCACTCGATGCATGCCTCGCAGAGCATCGAAGCAAGGCGCCTATTCCAGGATGTTGTTATCCACAACCTGGCCATTTTCGTCGTCTCAGCGTTTGGCGTGCCCAAGCCTTGGCCGAGCATGGCTGAGGACACACTGGTCTCGCTGTTTGACAACTTCCTGACCCCGTCGCCCGAGGCTGATTTTGTGATGGACAGCCTCTGGAGGAGGGACAAGGAGTGGGTCAAGCAGCGCCTCATCGACGTGCACGCCCTCAAGCCCATCAGCCTGCCGCTGATCTTTCAGCACGCCATCCGTCAAAACTGGCTGGACGAGCTTGTCAGCATGCCCGTGGGCTTCAGCCTCGACCTGGCATCCTTAGCCCACGCCGAAGGGTACCTTGACCTGCAGCAATGGGCTCGACGAAACGCTGACAGGGCCCCCGAGTTTGCCAAGGCACTTTTGCAGTTCCTCTTGATCAAGGCAAACTTCGAGCTTCAGTATCAGCGTCCGCCGGAAGGCCACCCGCCTGTCAAGCAAAGCACTACTCTGCAGGTCCGCACCGTCCACGCGCTGCTGCAGATCCTGGAGGAGTTCCTGCCGAAGACACCCATGCAGGAACTTATCGTGGTTCAACGCAGCTGCATCACTGTTTATCCCAGGCTGATCAATTACGGCGAGGGCTTCGATGACATCATTGACGCCAACGGCCGCGACGGGAACGCTCTGCCGGCGGCTGCCAATGCCAAGATGGAGGAACACTACAAGAAGATGTACGGCGACGAGATCCAAGTGCGCGACGTCGTCGAGATCCTCGAGGGGTACAAGCGGTCCCGCGACCCGCTCGACCAGGACATCTTTGCCTGCATGATCCACGGCCTGTTCGACGAGTACGCTCACTACGTGGATTATCCTCTCGAAGCCTTGGCCACGACCGCTGTCCTCTTCGGTGGTATCATCTCGCACAAGCTGATCTCGGATCTGCCCCTCCAGATCGGGTTGGGCATGATCCTCGAGGCTGTCCGAGACCACCGCCCTGACGAGTCCATGTACAAGTTCGGTCTGCAGGCCCTGATGCAACTCTTTGGCCGCCTCCGCGAGTGGCCCGGTTTCTGCGCTCAACTGCTCCAGATCCCCGGCTTGCAGGGTACCGAAGCGTGGAAGAAGGCGGAAGAGGTAGTTCGCGAGCATGATGAGGATCTTGCTAGATCAAGGAATGGCAGCGCCGCCGGTGCGCTTGGTCACGACGGCGCACTTGCCAACGGCAATGCGGAGGACGGCCGGGCTGCCGAACAACACCCACCGCCCTTCGCCTCGGTCAACGTGGATCCTCCTCCGCCTGGGGTTGTCTATGAGGATCCCAGCGAAGAGGTCCAGGGCAAAGTCCAGTTCGTGCTCAACAACCTCACCGAAAACACGGTACAAAGCATGTCCAAGGAACTTCGTGACATGCTCGAAGTCAAGCACCACCAATGGTTCGCCAGTCATCTCGTCGAGGAACGCGCCAAGATGCAGCCCAACTACCATCACGTCTATCTCGAGCTGGTCAAGCAGTTCGAAGACAAGACTCTCTGGGACGAGGTCCTTCGTCAGACGTTCGTCAGCGTGGCACGCATGCTGAACTCGGAGCTGACCATGCAGAACTCGACGGAACGGACGCACCTCAAGAACCTGGGTGGCTGGCTGGGGTTACTGACCCTCGCGCGGGACAAGCCCATCAAGCACAAGAATATCGCGTTCCGCCAACTGCTCATCGAGGCACATGATACGAAGCGACTCATCGTTGTTATTCCATTTGTGTGCAAGGTCCTGATTCAGGGCGCCCAGTCGAACGTGTTCCGGCCACCAAATCCGTGGTTGATGGACATCATCCACCTGCTGATCGAGTTGTACCACAATGCCGAGCTCAAGCTGAATCTCAAGTTTGAAATCGAGGTGTTGTGCAAGGGACTCAATCTCGATCACAAGTCCATCGAACCATCCGGCGAGATCCTGAACCGGGTTCCTGTGGAAGAGCTGGGTGCCGACATGATCCCCCACGAGGCCCTCGATAACTTCGAGAACCTCTCACTGAACGGCATGCCTGGTGTTAACAGCGCCCTGGCGCATCCGGCCTTTTCCATCCCTGATCTTGGCCCAAGCCTGTCAATCCCCCAGACCGAGGTTGTCAGCGCCGCCAAACTTCACGAGATCGTGCGTCAATCCTTGACAAGAGCCCTGCAGGATATTATCCAGCCGGTCGTCGACCGCTCTGTGACGATCGCGGCGATCTCGACCCACCAGATGGTGCGCAAGGACTTTGCCATTGAGCCTGACGAGAACCGCCTGCGGACCGCGGCGATAAACATGGTCAAGTCCACGGCTGGCAGCCTCGCCCTTGTCACGTCCAAGGAGCCGCTGCGCGCAAACTTTGCCAATTACCTGCGCAATCTCTCCGCCGACCTCCCACAGGGTTTGCCTGAGGGTATTATCATGCTCTGCGTGAACTCCAACCTCGACCTCGCCTCGAGCGTTATCGAGAAGTGCGCCGAGGAGCGTGCCGTTCCGGAGATTGAGGAGATGATCGAACCCGACCTCGAGGCACGCCGTCGTCACAAGCTCCAGCGGCCCAACGAACCTTACATCGACCCTAGCCTAAGCCGTTGGGCCATGACCATCCCTCACCCGTATAAGCTGCAGCCTAGCCTGTCCGGTCTGAACCCTGAGCAGATGGCAATCTACGACGACTTTGCTCGTCAGTCCAGGGCCAATGCGGCCGCTGCTGCGGCTGCTGCTCCCGTCCACGTGCCGACCGCATCCGAAACACGTGCGATGCCCGGCGAAGGCCTTGGTGACCAATTCAGCACCGTCGGCAGCATGGGCACACCAGCTGAGACGCCGTCGATACCCCATCTTGGAATGCAGCTTCAGCACTACCCGCAGGCTCAAGTTGGGCTGGCTAATGGCCGCCAGGCAGCCCTGGGCATGGACACACGGACCATTGCGGATAGGATCAACAAGCTCCTGGAGCAGCTGACCGCAGCAGCAGCTAGCTCCACCGAGGAACATTTCAGCGACCTTCCTCGGGCTCATCCGGTCCTCGATCTTGTCGACGCCTTGATCCAGCTCATCATCAAGACACAGCAGACCTCGGACGACTTCGCGGCCTATGCTGCAAACCAAATCGCCCAGCTCCTGTTCCGCCAACCTGAGGGTAATTTGCTGCTGGAGTGCCTGGTCCACGTCCTCGAGACCCTCCGTAAGATCGCGGGTCCCGTCATCAGTGAGCAGGTTCGCCAATTCTTCCATCAGCAGCCGGGTCAGCTTTTCCTTCACTTGCCCCTCATCACGGCACTACTTCCTACCGACCTGCTTGACTGGCACAACATCGATGTTGCCATTGCCAAGTTGCTCCAGCAGCGCAAGGAAGGGTCTCTGGCATTCCTCGAGCAGCTCATGGAGCTCACGCTGCTCAACGACAACCCGCATGCCCTGTATGCCGACTTCGTTCGCAGTCTGGAAGAGGCGTGGGCCTGGATTTCGGAAGACCCGGATGCCCCAGGCGCTGCGCGCTTCCGGTCGAAGGTGCTCGCTGCGCCGCCAGAGCCCGCCTCGACTTTGTCCCAGGATGAGCGCGACTCGATCCGGATGGATCAGATGGAATACATCTTCGACGAGTGGGTACAGCTCTGCAGTTACCGCCAGCCCACTGAACGGACAGCGGCCATGTTTGTCCAGCAGATGCGTGCCCGCCAGGTGGTTCGCAATCGCGAGGACTTCTTGATCTTCACACGCCACGCGATTGACCGTTCCGTCGAGCGTTTTGAGCAGACCGTCCAGTTAGGCGGTAGCATGAGTGAGGGCTATCAGGTAATCGATGCCCTCGTGAAGCTTATTATGGTCTTCTTTGCGTCTCACCAGGAGACCGAGGATGGTAACCAGTCGGCTGCTGTGCCATTCCTCGAATCGGTCGTGTCACTGGGTGTTCTCGTTCTCAGCAACCACCACGTCAAGCGCGGGGAAGCCTTCAACCAGCGGGTCTTCTTCCGCTTCTTCTCCCTTATCCTCCACGAGGTGGCCGAACTGTCAGGTCGCCTGTCCGATGCCGAGTACAAGCGCTTCATTCTGCACTTTGCGGCTCGCCTCTACGATATCCGGCCTGCCGTCGCCCCCGGGTTCCTGTTTGGCTGGGCCGAGCTGCTGGCTCACCGTGGCTTCCTGCCGGTGATTATCCGGCTGCCCGATCAGGCGGGCTGGGCGCCGTTCACCAAACTGTTTACCCAGCTGCTTTCGTATCTGGGCGATCTTCTGAAGCCGTTGGCCGTCTCGCCTCTTGCCAAGGGGCTGTATCACGGAGTGCTCAAGCTGTTGGCGGTCCTCCACCACGATTTCCCCGAGTACCTGTCCGCCGCGCACGTCGAGCTGTGCCAGAGCCTGCCGCCGCATCCCACGCAGCTTCTCAACTTTATCCTCTCGGCAACCCCTGCTGCGTTCAACAAACATGCTGATCCCTACCAGGCAGGCCTCAAGGTGGACAAGGTCCCGGAGATGAAGGAAGCTGCGCCGTCCACGTTCGACCCAGCTAGCGTGCTGCGCGAAATTGGTCTCTTGGATATTGTGGAGCAGGTTCTGCAGAACGGACCGTCGGAGGACGCTATCGCTCAGATCAACCACGCTATCAACAAGGTGGACAAGGAGGAAACGGCCTTTGGCAACGTCCCCATCGGCGTCAACCGACGTGTCATCGATGCCGTGGTGGCCCAGTTCGCCAAGTTTGCGGCTGCCCGCGGCGCGTCCAAGGGTGATGGCTCTGCCGTCTTCGTGGCTGGCGCGGCCGACTTCAAGGCGCTGCGCATGCTCATCACGGAGGTGTCGCCGGAGGCCCGGTACTACCTGGCCATGAGCATGATCAACGAGCTGCGGTTCCCATGCGCGGCGACCAACTATTTCAGCCACGCCATCATTGAGATCTTTGGGCACGACATGCAGGACCCGGAGGAGACCGATATTCGCCAACAGATCATTCGGATTGCTCTCGAGCGGCTCATCGGGTACTGGCCGCAGCCGTGGGGCTTGATTGTCACGGCGGTGGAGCTGATGAAGAGCGACAAGTATCAGTTCTTTGAGCTGCCGTTTATCAAGGCGATTCCGGAGGTATGTTTTGGCCAAGTTTGTCAGTTTGCATATGTGTTGAGAACAAGGCTGACAAGTTGTGATGCAGGTCGCAGCGCGGTTTATGGAAGTGCTCCGTGCCACTCAGTGAATGGATGTCGGTGAAGCAGAAATAATGGATGGATGAGCAGCACACCGAGTGGGATGGCTGGCATAATGACAGATGAGAGATTCCAAGCTTGGAGGGTCAAGAGAAACACAAGAAAAAAGAGAGACTGGGAAGACGGGAGAACCTGTAGGCGAAGCTGGGGATGTTTAGTATACTCCCCGTGTAGTACTTTGTACGAAGAGATGCTATTTTTTTGTTTTCTTGTTTTTTGAGAGGCAACACACATACGCCGCGTACACACGGGCAAGCATTGCAATGGCGTTTTGGGATGGGATTGGGCTGGAGGAAAACACTGCAAGGGACCTAGACAGGAGATGCATATAGGCTTCTTAACGTTGCTTTATTATTGCCATGATACCTTGGCGAGCGTAAACTTATTTGACTTGTGCCGGCTTGAGTTGGTATTGTTAATATTGTTCATTCGCGAAGCAGGTATGGAACAAGAACACTGGTATTCTGTGTCTCGATGCTCTCTGTCGCTTTATATCTGTCACGACCTGAGTATTTGTTTTTCTGGATCTGGTTCCTGTCGGCTGTCCTCAATCTCTATCCGTTGTCTTCCCCCAACCCCGTCGAATATGCCCCGTTACCCTGTCTGGACAACCCAAATATCTAATAGTAGTACTTCTGCAAGGTTGTACATACAACCAAGTCCAACACCACGGATTCGCGTTGCACTGCACCGCTGCCCGTTTGAAGCATCGTCCGAGGTCTGGGTTTGCTGTGCTCTCTGGAGGTTGGATAGTTGATCAAGATGCCAAGGTCACTTGGGCTCCCTTGTAATGAGAGAATGGGAGACGGAGAGTGGGAGGATATCTCGACATCGTTTCATACGCATGTCCAATGGCCCGGGGGTTGGTTGTCTACGCTTGACTAAAGAGGTGAAGCCGTGTAAGTTGCGCTCCTTGCCTATCCGGGGTATCCGAGCAAGCTGTGGGAACGAAACAGCAACTCTCGATGCATATCAAGCCCAACGTCCAGTCGCGTGTAAGTCAGTGGACATGGTACATACATGGGTCATTACAGAGACTAATACGGAGAACTTGCAATCGCCGAATCGCTCCGAGGAGGCTCTTCAGCTCCACGGACAGCCCATCCAGCGATACGCGCAACCAAGGTCGGACGGGACAAGATGTCGATGTCCTGCTGCAACCACCCGGCCTGGCCAGGACATTGTTTGCCTCGTGAGCAGAGACGACTGGCGCCCGCATCACTGACACAGTACACCGACTTACACATACACACGCGAAGACGCAAGCGCCATGTGGATGAACTCCATCCATTTCATGCTTTGCGACTTTACTCCGTACGGAGTACCTCTTTCGGCTTTACTACTGCCTTACTTACACAGTAGTATACTCTTAGCGCATCGGCGATCGGAATGTCCGGTGGCCGACGTCAACTCCAACCAAGCAAGCTTGGGCTGTTTGAGAAGGTGGGGTAATTGAGTTGGGCCGCCAGGAGGTCGCTGGCGGTTGCTGGTGCGGTGGTGGTTGTTGTTGTTTGTTCGGCCGTCGCGCCGGCCCAACGGGCGCGTGTTTTCGTCATCCCATTGACCTTTTTTTCACACGACGAAAAAAAAATCTCGAAAAGTTGAACGACAATCCATGGGTCTGTGCGGGGATGGTCCCTGTCCTTCCCCACTGAAGGAAGCAGTCGAACAAAATTATGACGTCGTGATTGGCCAACCGTTTTTTTCTGGGCGACGCAGTAACCGCGAAAGCACTAGCGCTGCGGAGAGGGGATGGTGGGGCAGGAGGGTGACAACGGCCGGACGGGAAGACCAATCGATGGAGCACCGAGGTGGGCTGGTGGGGTTGGGTAGGTAAAAAAAAAGCGGCTGGCGGGCGGTGAGTGAGGTGGTGAGGGGGTTCTGCCGGCAAGCTCGAACAGCTTGGAACCACGGGATGGAAGAGAGATGGAGGGATGGGATGAGGGTTGCGCAAGGTGAAGTGGCTGGTGTTTCGGAGCTATGTAGCTGCGCATGGGCTGGACGGAGGAGGGGCTGGTGTGGTGTGCCTCGAAGGAAACTGGAAACAAGCAGATGTTGTTCAGGTGAAATCTGACTGATTGCATTTCTTTTTTCGCTGCGTTTGTCGATTCTCCAGACGCGTCTTCTGGCGTTTGCTTTGGATGTTTCTGTTGATTCACAAAACTACTCTGTTGCCCGGGTCGAAGCGGGCGGTGAGAAAGTTGAGTGGGGTAAGTTTTGTATTTTACAGTAGGTATCATCATGCCGCACGACATCCACGGATGCAGCCAGGGGCGAATCCCCCGAGAAATCCACTTTGTTCCTTGGGATCCGGAACGGCCGTCACATGTGAGAGAGTGAGGGAGAAGGCACGAGTAGTAAGAGGACAGCTGTTCAGCCTCGTGTTTAGCGTCGATGTTCGTGGCCCCTTGAGGCTCGTCGCCCCTCACACAGCGAAGGCGGGGTTGTGAGGGCGAATGCTGATGTCACTGACCCCGTCGTCTGGTCTTGTGTGTAAGTGGCTAGTGTAGCTAGGTGGTGAAGCCGCCAGCAAGGGAGAAGCGCACCCTGGTTGCCCAAGCTTGGGGTGGGACAGCCAGCTGACTGCCCACGCGATCAGGTCCCTCTCCTGTTGTTCAGGTCAATTCATGTCAATGCAAAAGACGTGGATGCGCAGTGGAACCAGGCCTGATGAAATCAGGCTCCTGCTGTGTTGCAGTCTCCGCTCAGCTGAGAGAAAGGCGCGGCGCCGCGGGCGAAGAGTGGGAGTCTTGTTCGACTTTGCTCGCAGCTCGCTTGTGCTGAATCTTCGGATCGGGTCAATTGGAGACAGAGGAGGGGTTCCACAAAAACAAAAAGTTCGAACAGTTCGGGGCATTTCGAGGCAAAAAGTGGATTCTTACCGCCTTTTTTTCTGCCAGCCATGCCGGCGTGCGATGCTCGACCACCCCACCATGATGCATCCCTGCTGCAAGCAGGGATTGTGGTTGGCTCCCGCGTTGCCCGTTACTGCATCGTTGCTGCGTCTTGGCTGCCTGGGGTGTGTGCGCATCCAAACCCGTTGCCTCCTGCCTTGCCTGCTTTCCCCCAAACGGCAAGCGAAAAAAAGTTACAGACGGCAGTTTCCAGCAGTTCCCGGGCCCGGTTCCCAGTTTGCCAGTGTCAGGGCCGGTCCCTCCATCTCGCCATCCGTCCCTCCTCCCATCCGTCCCTCCATGACTTTCCGACCACTCCCGTTCTCCCGCTGCCGGACTGCTCTGTTTCTTTCCTTCTTTCTTTCCTGTTCCCCCTCCTGCGCCTGAGTATCGATCGCCTCCGTTCCTCCCTCTTCACCTACATCACATTGCCTTGTTTGCCTCAACCTTCCCGTCAGGCTCCTGTGGAAGAGTGGGTGATCGGAGATCGGAGATCTGTCCGGTCGGCTGCGGTGGCTTCGGCATTGGTTCAGGTTCTGTTGCGGTCGCTTAGACGAGTCCAGCAAGGCTGAGCCGGGCGCGTCCATCACGGACGGGAGCATAGCAAATATCAGGGATATCTTCGAGTCTGTTCCTTATTAAAGACCGGTCCCGCTGCCTCTTGTGTCTCTTGTCTCTCCCTCCTCCTGCTTCCCCTCCTTCTAGCTACCATGCGGCCGTATAATACGCGGCACAAGACGCTGTCGCTGCACTCCCTGGGCATTCATGTCCCTGCCGCCCGCCCAACCCATCGTGCTACAATCTCCAACGGCAGCGCCACCAGCAACGCTTCTCCCGCCTCAATGGCGTCGCCAGCTTCGTCGCTAAAGGACAACAGCCAGTCCCAGGCTGCCAGGAAGAAGCGCGCATACAGCGAGTCGTCGGCGTCCGACGATGCCCCGGCCGAACGTCTTCCCAAGAGGCGCGACTCTTCCGCAAACAAGTATGAGAACACGCCGCCACCATCGTCCCCGGATACCCGGCCCTCTATTGAGAAGGACGACGACACTACCGCACAAAGACCAATTGACATGGAGAGCATCAACGACGAGATTGTCGAGGCAGTCATTGTTCAGCTTCAGAAGACGGGGAACCGTCCGCACTTGGTCAAGGAGCTTGCTACCGTCTTGATGCAGCAGCTCAAAATCGTTCAGCAGTACGTCATCATCCGACGTTTCCCCCTTCGCCTCTTCGGCACCTGCTAACCACCACTTCGCCAGATCCGCAAACCCGTGCGCAATCATCTCGTCGAGGCTAGCGGCCTACCTGAAGAGGTCCGACTGGTCGGACTCATCTCCTTGCCCGTTGGCTAAGGAGCTCGAGTCGGTGCACCCAAGGCGCACTTACTTTTTCCTCACAACGTGCCCGCGCCAGCCGTTGCCGGACCCGGCGCAGGCATCCGCGGCGACCCAGCCGGCGCAAAGCCGCTCCCTCGCCTCTCCAAGCCCATCCAGTGATGAGTCTAACTCGGCCGACGAGTCTGACCTGGAAAGGCGGCGCGAGCTCAGCCCTAGTCCTGAGGTCGACCTGTCGAGCCCGGAGTTTGACGACATGGATGATGACTTCGGCATGCCCGACACACCTATCGGGTCCTTCTCTATGCGCGGCTTCTACGTGCCGCCGCGCTCAATACACAGCGGGTCCGGGCGCCACCGCGGCGGGTCGCCACCTCTGGAGAAGGACGAAAAAGAGTTCACCCAGACCGCTGATGGCCTCCAGAAGCGGAAACTGAGCAGTGGCGACCTGGCACCCATGATCAGTGTGTCATCCCTCGAGCAACCCCTGGGCAGTGAACTCGACAGAGATGAGAGTTCGTTGTTTGGCGTCATGAGCAATGGTATGCCGACGAGCTCATTCGTGTCCAGCCCGGCCATTCGCCCATCCACGGTGTCGCTCAACGTTGACCGGAAAAGCGGGGATGGGGATGCCGGCTGGACCAAGTTTGATGGCTTGCTCGAGTGGGACCGCAGCCCAGAGACGATTGAGCTTGAGGAGCTCGATTGCCTTCTGGACGATTTCTGAAGCGCATGAGACCCGGTGACTCGGGGCTCCGAGAGAGGAATGATAGGCTCATCCTAGCAAAGTTGTCGCCGTTCCGGCTGGACGACTCTGCGATGATGGAAAGCTGTTAAGGGTGGTTCCGGCAGCTTTGTTTTTGCGTTGCTTTTTGCACTGTTTGTCATGACCGTTTCCGTTTAATCTGTTCCATATGGGCTTTTCACTGTTCCGGCGTTGTATGGGGAAAAGGGTTATTCTTCATCACGGCGCCAAGTCTTCCCATAGACGAGGCTAGGTCTACGGCGTTTATGGCTGGCTTAGCTGATGTGGGTTGCGGGTCGGCGTTATGAAGTTCAAAAACATGGCACAACTTGTATTTGTTTTTCTCTCATCTCTCGTCTCAGTTTTTTCCTCCCCTCTCCTCCGGTTTTTCTTGGTTAGAGAAAATTACAAAAGGGGGATGGATGGGGGAAGTTGTCAGCTCGGGGTGAAACCCGGGACAATGGGGACAACAATAACCAGACATGAAGGATCATCTTGGGAGGGTCGGTTGGTGGACAGAAGATCAGCTGGGCAGGGAAGAAACAGGACGGAGGCACGGATGGGCGCACTGTCTTTTTTTCTCTCTCTCGAATTCGGTCTTCTTTCTTGCTGCGCGGCAAAGCAGCTCGTTGTCTGCCCCGCCGCGCGTCGTTGATTCTTTGTACCTTGGTTGCTCGGTTTGGCGAAGGGGTGATGCCTGTGACGCCTTAGAGAGTAGACGGGACAGGAGTGGTTCTTCTGTGCATGTACATACAACGGCGCGAAATGGGGATGGTTGGGGCAGGTAACGGCTGCACCAAGAAGGAAGAGGGGGAGGTTGTTTCCTGGCGGTTTTCTGCTTGCCTGGGATGGTGTTGGCGGTCTTTTGTTGGTTGGGACAGAGATGACTTGGTCGGCGACGGAGTGATACGTCGAGAATGTGAGGCTGATGATGATCATGGGAATAAGGGGGGATGAACGATACCTAGTAGTACTTGAATTAAATCTCCAATCAATTTTGATACCACCACAACATAATGAGCAGTTCAGAAATGCAGAGTCAGTAACAATGTGACGGAAGTGCACCGCTCGACTCTTGTTGATGCTTGCCTTCTCCAAGTTGTCTATCGCAACAAAACAATTATCCCTCTCTCCCTCTGCGGCTTACACCGGACCATCCATCTACTCTGCCCCATCCTGATTGCAAGGGAGGGTCTCCGGACTTGGTTGTGTACCGCTGGAGTTGGAGTGAATGAGAGACATTATGGGTTGTATGATTTGGTCAGACAGACAGCTTGATCACGGCCGTTCATCAGGGTCTCTTCAGTCCATGGTTTTCATTTGTATGGCTTCTTGTACAATACACAGCTAGATTTACAAATCCCCCTTCCCATATAAGCTTCCAGACCAGATATCTAAGTATACTTTTCTCCCTTTCATCCCCTCACCTTCAACTCCACCACCAACACACTCCCAAACTGCAACCACAACGGCCGCACCACCTTGACCACCTCCAACCCTGGCACCTGCTTGGCGGTTTCCCTCACAATCCCCTCAATATCCCGGTTCCACCAGCACCCGAACTTGCTGAAGTGATCCGCCGCATCCTTGTCCAGGCGCTTGTTGATCCATGACCACGTCCCGCGGCCGTGCTCAAGCAAATAAATCCTACCCGTTTCTGGGCGGACGTGTCTCGCCATCTGCGCGAGGAGGGCTGGCGGATTGGGGACAGAGCAGAGACCAAAGGTTTGCAAGATCGTGTCGTATTTGCCGTCAGCTGCTGGTTGCTGTTGGTCTTGAGGCTTGGTAGTAGATGACGGCGGTGGCGGGAGGCCGCGAAGCGCATCTCCCAAGATAAGCCTGACCCTCCCATCGAGCGCGTCCACCACCACCTCCCTGTCCTCTGGGGAAGGGAGATCCGCGAGCCGCGGCATCGGTTCCGCGCGTTTCCTGCGCATGACCTTGGAAAGTCCCGGGACGTTTTCGCGCACCCGGTCGCGCGCGACGCCGAGCATGGCGCCAGAGACGTCGATGCCGGTGTAACTTTGCACACCCCTTTGGGCCTCATCATTCTTATCATTGTTGGAACCGAACCAGCTGAACCAGCTCGAGGAAGAAGAAGTGGAGGAGGGGTTCTCTCCCCTCGCCGCGGCCACAACCCCGCTCCAGTCAAGGTACTCCAGGTTCCTCCCCGTTCCGACAGCCACTTCGAGCACATGGCCCCGCGCAAGGCTGGCGAGGTGCTCCCGCAGGCCGGTGATGCCCATCAGCCATTCGTCCCAGGCAAGGGAGCGGTCGAAGGCGCGAGCTTCGGCGTCGGCGCGGGCGGGGGAGTAGTCAGTTGGGGTTGTCGTGATGGCGCAAGGAACGTCGTTGATGGTTGGGGGTAGACCGGTTGGTGGAACAGGCTGTTTTTCTTCGTCCCCTTTTTCTTGGGGTTGATGATGATCATGGCTATCGGCGGAGAGGGTGAAAGGATCAACTGGGATTTTGGTTGAGCAGGAGCAGAGGGAGGAGTGTTTTTTCCTCCCGGAGACGATGAGGTTGGAGATGTAGGCTCCAAAAATGAGGGCAACGACGCCGGCGCCGTAGAAGGCCCATTTGCGCTCGGCGAGGAGTTCAGGAACGGACTGCCTGGTGCGGTTGGGGTGAGGGGACGGGGATGAGGAAGGAGAGGAGCCTCGGGAGCGTAGTGGGAGTTGTGATGACTTTGAGGACGGATGTGCTGCTGGCCGCGCTGGAGGCTGAGAAGCAAACAGGCGGGTGATGTTGGTCCTGGATTTGGATATGAGAGAGGGTCTGAAGCCTCTTGCTGAGGAGGGCATGCTCCGGGAGACGAGGCGGGATGCCATAGTGGAGGTGGAGGAATTGAGGTGAAAAAAATTGGATATATGTCACCTCATGTCCGTTTCAGTGCTGTCCTGGTTGAACTGACCTCCCGTCGTAAATGTGAGGTTCTGAGAGATTGGAATAAGAGGCCGCGAGGTGAGAGTGAGGGAAGAACGATGTCGTGACAAGCTCTGGTCGTAGCAGTAGCTTCGGGCTTGGCAGCGGAGATATCGGCCCCACAGCGGAACGGGGAACGGGCTGCGGCTGCCTGCCGTGCCATCATCCATATCCATCCCCTTTCACGCTCACTTTCATCATTTCACTTGCATCTTCATCTTCCATCAACATCAAACTCAATCCCGCCTTCGGTTCCACAATTGAAATTGCTTTTCACTTTGGTCCGACGTTCTTTCGTCCACAGCTTACATGCACACGCCACCCTCGCGATGGCCACGCAGCAAGACCTGCAGGACCTCCTCCGGCTCATGACGGTGACCCGCAAGACGCCGATGCTGCAGGCGATGGGCCAGATCAAAGCTCTCCAGGCCATCAACCTGAGGAGGTAAGCAAGCAGCGCGATTTCATTCAAGATGATGGGCTCCGAATCATTCATTCATGTATCACGGCGCCCAAGTTCCCCACGCTCATGCCCCTAGAGCATCAAGCAGATCGCCGAAGCGCCGCTTTCATCGGTGCAAGAAGCACTCAAGGACGACAAGGGCGCTAGAGCACTCCAGAATGCATGCAAAGCCTTTATCAAGCGCTCTCAGTCTACTGCCGCAAAACGCGACGCCTCGGATGCCTCAGCTCCAGCCCTCCCCCCAGCAAAGCGGCCCAGGCCCGATCCCTTCGCCCTCGCACCGGCCGAGATGACACCTGCCGAGTTCGAGAAGTCGCTTGAACTACCTCTATGCATGGACGAAGAGAAGATATCTCGCACTGTTATTGAGACCAACAGGGCCCCACTGGTCTTGGCCTTTGCTGTTGAACTCATGCGCCACACTATGCCCGAACAGCCGTTGTCGAGCCGACTCAGTCTAGCACAAGGCGTCGTCAGTGCGAACTCGAGGTCCAAGGCTGTAAGCATCGGCCTAGAAAAGGGCCCGAGTGCGGATGAGGAGGGTTGGGGCGAGGGACAGCCGCGCGTCAAGATTATGGGCCGCGAGATTCCCGTACTCAAGCGGGGAGGTTATGAGTGGAAAGGGGAGGAGAAGGTGGATGCGCCGTCAGAAGCCTCGGGTACAGGAGCCGAGAGTTCACCTCCACCAGCTACAGCTACGTCCGCCCCGGTGGTCGGGCCAACAATTAATAAACCCGCCCAGCCAACACCCAACAAGCCCACTTGGGTCGTCAGCCCGTCCATTACGCTCAAAGACTCGACCTTTGTCGCACGTGCCATTTACATCACCGCCCCGTCTCAGCGCAAAAATCTCATGCAGTCCCTTTTTGCTGAAGTTCCGCAGCTCCGATCGGCCACCCACAACGCCTGGGCCTACCGCATCGCCCCACCTCCTGACTCCGACTCCAACGCGCGCGTCCGTGAGGAATCCTTCGACGATGGCGAACAGGGCTGCGGTGACTTGATGCTGCGCATCATGCGCGAGACAGGGGCCGTCGACACGCTGGTGGTGCTGACCCGCTGGTTTGGCGGGACCATGCTGGGGCCCGACCGCTGGCGGCTGATGCGAAGATGCGTTACGGAGGCGCTGGCCGAACGGTTGCGCCGAACGGGTCTTGATGCCGTCCCTGCCGGAGAAGCTCTCTGGGCTTTGGATCTGGAAGCGGCTCGCGCCAGGAAAAACGCAACTACAGTAGGTGGATATGGATCCGGCACTCCTCAGCACCGGGCTACGACGGTCGTGGGGATGGACATTCACCGCCCCGAACATGCGAGAGCGTATTTGTTGAAGAGTTTCCCCAGTTTTGTAGAGCAGCAGCAGCAACAGGGATCAGGGACAGGCGAGGGAGGGGATGTTGGCAAGAGTCCGTCCAAGAAAACGCTCAAGTCGCAGAAAGCACTCGAGGCGGAGAAGGAAGAAAATCTTGGACTGCTGCTTGGAGCACTAAGGATTGTGTTCGACAGCTGGGCTGACCATCTCGGACCAGCTGAGCTCGATCGGCGGGCATGGGCTTGGTATGTTGCAGTGCGGCCGGATGTGCAAGCTGGGCAGGCGGGGTGGGGTGCGAAGGCCAAGGTGAAGTTGGCAGATATTTTGAAGTTGAAGAGGCTGGCGAATTGAAGACGGATTGTGTATGCGGGAATGACTATTCTTATTATCGCGGCGGTCTCGGCGTTGGGTTATGGGTTTTTGGTCGCGGTTGTTCCGTTCCGTTCGTACTGTGTCCGTAGTTTGTTGGTTTGATGTTGCCCGTGTACGAGGTGACAGAACGCGGGGTAGAACAGGTACGGTATGTTCCTGATCTTCCATTCTCAACAAAACCTCGCCTTTTCCCAGTTTCTTCACCTCTGTTCACCTCAACTCCGCCATTTCTCTCGTGCATGCCTCATTCATGCAACCATTTTAGGAAACCAACTTATTCGAAACATTCAATTCGTCTGCGTCTGCATCATTGTGGGGTTCTCGAGCCGCCAGCGCATGTGGCAACCTGACAGCGCGACAACGCAGCTGAGTGGGTTGCCCTGGTGACCGCCCGCCTTGCCGTCAGCGCAGGGAATGTCAACAACCGCCGGACCCTGCTTTTCCTGCATGAATGCGACTGTGCCACATCTTGCAGCACGCAACATCTCAATCGCACTTTTCTTACTCTTCCCACACTCACTTCACGCAGTTTTTCTGCCGCCGTCGAACATTGCTATAGTTCGCGGTGATATTGGGATTGAGATTTTTGCGTTTCTCAGCAGAGGGGCATCTGAATTTCAACTTTTCGTCTTTACCGACTTCATCTCGCCAGCTGCCGTGCGGACAATACCACGGCATATTACCACCCCCGGCTCCAGTCTCCATCCGCTTCGTCTCCTCCGCGAGGAGCCATGCCAGCCGCCGTCGCGGAGGTACCGGGCGTCGCCCTGTCCTGTATGAAGCCACTTCCCTCGCCGTGAACTGGTCGTCGATGGAGAACGTCGCTGACAACCCCTCGCAGTCGCCAACAACTTCTGGGGCAAGGATGACGCCGGCGTCGCCCCGCTCCTAGAGCGTATGCATAATGCTAAACAAACATGCGACGAGCTTCGGGCATTCTACAGCGGTGAGTGCGACTTCTTGGTTTGATCGTTGACGGCTATACTGACATGCCACACACAAGCCCGCGCATCCATCGAGGATGAGTACGCGCGTAAACTGCTGGCTCTGAGCCGTAAGCCGCTCGGGTCACAGGAAATGGGCACTCTCAAGACCTCTCTCGATACGGTGCGCGCCGAGGTCGAGTCGATGGCCAAGCAGCACCAAAACGTGGCGGCGCAGATGAAGAGCGAGCTTGAGGAGCCTTTGGCTGCCTTTGCGGGTGCTATGAAGGAGCGGCGCAAGATCGTGCAGAACACAATCGAGAAGTTGCTCAAGCTCAAGACCCAGCAGACACAACATGTCAACAAGACGCGCGACAAATACGAGCAGGAATGTCTCAAGATTAAGGGGTATCTGGCTCAGGGTCACATGGTCATGGGCCAGGAGGAGCGCAAGAACAAGGCCAAACTGGAGAAGACGCAGATCAGCCTTGCCACGTCCAACACCGAGTACGAGAACGCCGTCAAGGCACTGGAAGAAACGACCGCCCGCTGGAATAGGGAATGGAAGGCGGCCGCAGACAAGTTCCAGGACCTCGAAGAAGAGCGTCTCGACTTCACCAAGAGCAGCCTGTGGACCTTTGCCAACATTGCGTCGACTGTGTGCGTGAGCGATGACGCCTCCTGCGAAAAGATTCGCCTGTCTCTTGAGAAGATGGAGGTCGAGAAGGACATTGCTACCTTCATCAAGGAGAAGGGTACTGGCCAGGAGATCCCCGATCCTCCCAAGTACATCAACTTCTGCCGAGGCGATGTCGATTCACAGTCAGAGGCTTCCGAGGACGAGCATTATTCAGTCGCACAGTTCCCTCGAAGTATAAATCCAGCCTTCCGATCGTCATCGCCTCAACCTTCGACTTTTGAATCGCACAATGATCCCGACTCGGCCCTCGCCCGCGAACTCGCCCACAGGAGCGCGTCTCCCGCACCCACTCATAACTCGTCCAAGTTCCCCGGCATCCCTCCACAGCAGCAGCAACAGCAACAACAACAGCAGCAGCCACCCCAGCAACCACCTCAACAGCACCAACCGCCTCCGCAGCAGCAACCACCCCAGCAACAGATGCAACTGCAACAGCACCAGGATAATAACCCACCAGCTTCGAGGCGGGGTGCGCCACCTAGGGGGTTCCAGCAACCGCAGCGTCCGGCTCCTCTGGAGTACGACCCAAGCGAATTCGCGCCCGTGCCTCACGACCCGTATCCGATGGACGGCATGACGATGCTGTGCCGGCCCACGGCATCAGATCTGAGCACCGCGCCTTCAACGTTGTCGTCTGCGCGGCCGTCTAGCAGAGGATCGCATAGCGAGACGTCCTTCTCCAGCCAGGAACCACCGCAGACTCAGCAACAGCTACAGCAACAGCAGCAGGCTATGACTGTCGCGGCGCCAGCCCCTTCGTCGCCAGTCAAGCAGGAGCAGTCGTACCCGCCTTCAGCCTCGTCGTCCCCTGACAAGAAGACGGTCCTCAAGAAAAAGAGCGGCTTCTTCCAAAACCACAGCCCCTTCCGGCGCAAGAGCACCAAGGAGGCGGTCGCCAACAACCGCAACACATGGCATCCTTCGAACACCAGCGCGCGGCCGCAGCTGGCCGCTGGCCCGAGCGACAGCAGCACCAGCGTCAACAACAACACCGCCACCACCAACACTGGCTACAACAGCAACAACAACAGCACCGCCGCTCTGCCGTACCACCACAACAACTCGTCCAACAACCAAATCCTGGCCCCGATCGACCGCAGCGCCTCCCCCGACCCCATCGCCGCCAACGCCAGCCTCGCCCTCAACGTCGGCGGCAACGTCTTCCCCGTCGACAACCCCGACCGCCGCCAGGCGCAGCAGCAGCAGCAGGCTCCCGAGGACGACCCCATCGCCATGGCCCTGGCCGAACTTAAGGGCGTCACCTCGGGCCGGAATAACGGTGGCGGCCCCGGCCCCGGTGGACGCGTGTCGGCGGATCACTACCACGGCATCGCCACCCCGGCTCCCACCACCGCTGCTTCCCGGTCTTCTGCCGCCGTGGGTAATGGTGCGCTGACCGCCGCGTTGCGGGGAACCCCGCCGCCGTCGTACGACACCCAGATCCAGCCCGTGGCGGTGCAGCGGCTCGGCGTGCCCCCGCCCGCGGTGACGAGTAAGGCGATGAAGGAGTCGAGCCAAAAGTTCCAGCAGCAGACGAGGAGCTTGTTTAGCGGCGATGTCGCTAGGCCAGGGTCAGGTTATGGTGCTGGCGCCGGTGGTGGTGTTGGTGGCGGGAATGGGAATGTCAGCCCTACGAGGCCAGGGACGAGCCGCGGGATGTCGTCGGAGGTGGTGCCGCGCGCGGTTTCCCCCGCGCCGCAGAGGAGTGTTAGTCCCAGGCCGCAGTCCAGGGCGGGGAGGTATGGCGGTGGTGCTGGTGGGTCGCCGGCGGCCAGTCAGCAGCAGTTGCAGCAACGGTCGGTGTCGCCGGCGCCGTATGCGGGGTCGCATCGCGGATCGGTGTCGGCTGCCTCGGTGCGCGGGCGCGGGTCGGATGCTTACGGTGGGAGCGTTTCCCGTGCTGCGTCGCCCGCGCCGTATAGCCCGAGTTTGAGGGGGAGTACCGGCCCGTCGTCGGCGTCACCGTTTAGTTCGAGTTATGGCGCAGGTGGCGGCGGTGGTGGTGGTGGAGGAGGATATGGCAGCAGCACCGGAAGCTATGGACGCAGTGGTGGAGGCGCCTCGCCCTCGCCGTATAGTCCACGCGGATCGGTCAACGAACATGCCCGTCCCGGGAGCAGCATGGGGGATAATAGCATGGCGATGCAGCTGGCTCAGGTCGGCGGCGGGCATCATGGCGGCGCTGCCGGGGATGATGGGTACGGGTCGATGAGGGGCAGGGGACATCAGAGGTCGATGACGGCGACGAACGTGGGCGGTGGTGGGTTTGGAAGCACCGGGTCGAGGACTGGGACGATCAACCAGGGAAGCATGAGCTTGTATGAGGGCGCCGGACCGGTGGGGCCGGCGCGCGCGAGGAGTAAGAGTGTTGCAGCGGATGTGAGGTATACCAGGGATGGGAGGCCAATTTTGCATTATGGTGAGTGTTTCTCTTTCGTCTCTCTTGTCACGGTCGGGAAGTTTATGCTAACTGTTGTCCACAGCGCGCGCTCTGTACATGTACCAAGCTGCGATCCCAGAAGAGCTTGGGTTTGCCAAGGGCGACATCCTCTGCATCCTTCGTCATCAGGATGACGGCTGGTGGGAGGCCACGATCCAGGGTGGCAACGGCATGGTCGGTCTGGTACCTAGCAATTACCTGCAGCCGCTTTGAAGTTGCCAGCCTCAGGTAGGATGGTGGTAGGAGTATACGAGTCCAGAGGGGAGGGGAGGTGTTGTTGGGTTTGGTAGCGGTGCTACTGCTGTTGGTGGTGGTCATATTGGTGTTGGATCATGCATTGATTGAGGAGTTGAGCAAGCCTACATTCCATCTTTCGCATTTGCTTCTTTTATTTTGTTGTTGTGTTCTTCTTGATGTCGAATGATGTATGTACGTACGTGGACTTCATGATGCTGTTTTGTTTTGGTCTTGTCTGTCATTTCTCTTTGTGTTTCTAGCCCCAGGTTGTAGAGTGTGTTCAACATGCAACATTGCTGGTCAATTTTTTATTTTTTTTAAAAAAAATTTATGCCATACAGAATAGAATGTGTGTCTTTCGTGGTCGTGGTGATGATGCTCGGCTCCGGCCCCTGAATGTTTGTCGTTGATGGAAGGCATGTGAAGTGCCAAGACATGACATCAGGCCGCAGCGTCTGCCCATTCATTCCAAGTTCCTCTCTCTGCCCAAGGGAGCTCCAGTCCTTTCAGACAGGAGCTCTCTCCACTCAAACTTCACTTCCTTCAACCATCTCTCACTTTAATGATACTTGGGTAATTACCTATTCAACCTCTTTGAGTTTCCTCTCCTTCGATGCCAGTTTGACTCAAGGAAATTTCTCTGTGTGCCTGAGCAACCCGAAGTCGATTGGTCTCCCTTGATTTGTTTCCATGGACTTGGTATGGACAACGGCCCATGACTTCTCCCATTCATGGATCAAAATGTTGACACAGGTGCAGTCAAACCCCGCCGAACAAGCGCGGCGTAATATCGAATCCGCCTTCACCGTCGTGCGAGATGGAGGACGTCATGCTGTCCGCCGCACCGGCCGGGCCGCTCACGCCGTGGTGTCATCCAAGTGGGTGCAACGGTTTGTCGTCGGCACCACTTTGCTGAGCATCGTCGGCGCCCTGCTCTACATCCCCGCTGCCCTGGGCTACTTGCTTTTGTATTACAAGTTTCTCCCGCAGTTGGAGACGTATGTCCCTGTACACTTGCAGTACGGGTAGGTACCAGCCTCTTATGGCCCCTTACATGACCAGCATTGCTGATGCCAAACCCAGAGCCGGGCCGCACCCCTTCGGCATCGCCTCCCTCGACGGCCTCATCGCCCGGCGACAGCCCTATGATCTCGTTGTCTCCCTCACCCTCCCACGCTCCCCGTCCAACCTTGGCCGTGGTAACTTCATGATCGCCCTGCACTTGCTCTCCCAGGGGGACCTTGCCACCTCTTCTGCCAAAGCCCATCCTCATCCACCACCGGTCCCTTACTATCTTCCCGGACGCTCCGCATTAACTACTACCACCTCAACAACGTCAACAAAAACAAACGACGACCCTCTGTCACTTCTCCAGCCCACTCGCCTCAACCTCCCTTCCTTCCTCTCCACCAACGCGATCCTCTTCACCACCACGCGCCCCGCGCTGATTCCTTACATCGACCCCTTTGCCGAGCTCGCTGCCCGTCTGCTCTTCCTACCCTACCACCTCCTATCCTCCCGCCCGGTCACCGCCACGGTGCGTCTTGAGGTACCCATGGCCGAGGATCTCGTGTTTGCAGGAGCCAGGGGTTCGTCGTCGCTCGCCGCGCCGTACTCAGCGGTTCTTCCTGAACGGTTGCTGCTGGAGGTTCAGGCGGGGCAGGATTTGCAGGTGTACGAGGCGAGCGTCAAGGTTGTGGCGAGGTTGAAAGGGTTGATGGGACTCATGTACAGGTGGAAGGTGACTGCGTTTGTGGTGTTTACGGGGATGTTTTGGGCTGGGGAGATGGTGGCGTTGGGGACGGTTGCGGTGATGATTTTGGGGTGGGATTTGGGAGGACTGCTGGCTGGTGGTGTTGGTGGTAATGGTGAGGGGAGAGATGGCCGCGGTGACGAGGATGAGGATGACAGCGATCGTTATGGTGGTGATAGGAGAAGGTTGAAGAAGGTTGAGGCCTCGGAGACGGAGGGATCGGTATGGAAAGCGGCTTCTAAGGGTGAGCCATGGTCGTCATCGTCCAGCATACAGCGGTTGGCCTCGCCGTCGTCACCATCTAGTGGGCTAAAGAAGGAGGAGGAGGATATCAAAGAGGAAGAGGAGGGAGATGACACCGAGAGCGACCTGTATAAGGTACCGCCGTTTGAGGGTCCCAGCGGAGGTGCAGAGGGCGAAGGCAAGGGTAAGGCAAAAAAAGAAGTGGAAGAGTCACAAGCCCATGATGTTGGAGTTGGGACCAGCTACAAGGCTTCCGAGGGGAGCGCGCGGAAGAGAACAATCACGCCAGGGAGCCAGGAGGAGTCTGAGTAACCACAGTTTAATTTTTTTTCTTTGTCTTCTAGGTTATAGATCAGGCGAGCTGGTTTTTAATTGACGGTAGTTAAATTATTGCAACCTACCCATTGTTGAGTCTCGTGATCTTGAGTCCCTGTGAGAAGCGAAATGAAAGAAGCTGAAAAAAACAGCCAGACAGCAACCGCAACTTGTCTTCCTGCAAGGTACGGAGAACAATTATTTATCGGACGGGAGGTCAGATGGAGATGTGAGGAAGCATACGAAGGACTTGGATGTCACACCGCCAACTCAGCTCAGCGTGTTTCATGCATCTAGAAAATGGATGGCGGGGCGAAGGGCAATGGTGGTGTTGTCCGGCAGATGGTGGGGCGGGGCATTCAGGCGTGGAGCTGGGCCTGACACTTCACCTCAGGTCGCGCCGTCTTGGCCATGCTGCTGAGCTGGCACCTAACTCAATGGGATGATAATGAGGCTGTTTTTTTTGTTTTGTAAACGCCCAAAATTGGCCAATTTTTGGCTCTTTCGCAGAAGGAATTTCAGACGGCGATCAATCGGCCGATTCCCGCTGTCCCAGTGCTCCTTCCCGGTTCCAGCAGAAAATCATTCCATCTCAACCATCATCCCTTGCCTGCTGCACCTTCCCCGCGTCCCCGTCGGCAGCCCCATGCTTCTTTGAGGTCGAGGGACCAGAGGGACCAGTGGATGGGGTCCCCAATCTGGAAAGTCACCTCAATTATTCACCTCCACTTCACCTCCATCCTAGGTTCCAGATTCTCAACCCATTGCAGATTTTATTAGGTGCTGTTTAAGACTCAAACTCTCCAGTCCTTGACATTGGGTCTCCATCTCGCACCTTTTGTTTGCCCTTGGAAATATTTGCCCTTGAATGGACCGACACGGCCAGGCTCTGGGTTTTGCTGTGTCGGCATCTTCCTGGTTGACCTGCAAGTGACATGACGAAGCCCAGGTCTTGACGTCAACCTACCTTGCCTTGATCCCTCGGCCCAGCCTTAACCTCGAGGACAGGAACCTTGGACCAATTTGCCTAACTACGAGTATTACTCCGTTCCGGCACCCAGCAGTCAACGGAAGTGTGTGTTCCAGGCCGGGCATCCAAGCGATCCAAAGTTTTGGCTGGTTTTGCTGGCAACTAATCGGCCCAACCCCTCCAAGCCAAACAACTAAAATAACCACCTGGAACCTAATCCTCGCCGCCGGCCTGCCAACGCAGAAACCGCGAGAATCCATTCAACCCCCCCTGTCTCCAGCGAAGCCCGCCGGCCCCATCACCGCCGCCAACCCCCAGTCAGCTCTTTTTTGTCCGTGCATGACCACACCTCGCCAGGAACCGACCGCCATCAAAGGAGAAGCTCGTCACCGCTGAGTGCAACACCACTGCAGCTTCACAAAACCCGACTTGACTCGACCTCCAAGGTCTGCACTCTTCCTTCGAGTACCGAATCTTCCCCTCATTTTTCCTCGACCTCGACGACCCGATCCATTTTCTCGTCGGCACCACCTCACCATCAACACCAACCACCGCTTTATCGCCCTCCCCGCCATTCGACCACAGCACGCGCGGGGTAGCCACCTTCTCCCGCTCAACACCACCACACCAGACTTGAGCCGCTCAACGTCACCTCGACAAAAGCCGCCACCATGCCCTGCTTCAAGGGCATCGCGGTGAGCATCCATGCCAATGGTGCCCCGCTGCCCGAATATGGCGTCCAGAAGCAATCCCGCGTCTCGCGCATCAACACCTACATACCCGTTCCCCAACCCCAGATCAACCCCGAGACGAACAAGCCCGAGCCCGCAAAGTTCGCCATCTCCATCACCCTCTTGACCCCGAACCTCGCCATTCCTTACTCGGCCCCCAAGCCTACCCCGCAGAACCCGTTCCCCAAGCCCCAGCTGGTTGGGCCTATGCCCTCCAGCACCGGCGAGCGCGGCAAGTACCATGGCGTGGTCATGCCCTACATCCCCATGACCAACAGCGAGAACGAGACCATCGCCGCATACATATACTTTGATGGCCGCGCCAAGGAGGAGGTAGCCACACTCCTGCGCCCTGGCGAGGAGACATGGGTCAACAGTCGCTGGGTCCAGGTGCCCGAGTCAGAGGGCGGTGGTCTAGCTGAGCGGGAGTTCCTCTTCCGCGAAGTCGGTCTGGAGCGTTGGCTCAACGGCCTCGATCTTAAGGGACACGATGCTGCCGAGAAGCTGGAACGCCGCAGGCAAAAGTTTGAGAAGCGCAGGAGGCGTGCCCAGGCCCGTGCCGAGGCTGCTGCCGCCGCTGGAGGCATGGACGTGGAGAGCTCTTCCAAGCCTCGGTCCACCCTTCGCTACGCGGCCGACGAGACCTCTCCGCTCGAGGCAGTCCCCGATGAGGACTCTATCTCGTCGTCGTCGGACGACGATGAGCCGCCTGAGGCTGCCGGCCAGATCAAGGTTGCCATGTTCCGCGTCATTGCCTCCGGCGAGATCAAAAAGGGAGAGTATTCGCCACAATTCGACGCCCATGACGACTCTGACGACGAGGCCGCTCCCGCGAATGGCATCGACGCCGACGTCGAGCACACCACCAGCTTCGCCAAGCCCAAGACTCTTGACCCCAAGACCATCAGCACTCAGACTGTCACGGGCATAGATGGTCCTGACAAGCCATATGCTGTCTTCACATTCTTCTACCGCGGCGAGAGTACGTTTCGAATACATTGACTTCTGCATATATATATATTTTTGCCAAGATCCTGGCCACTAACTGACAATTCACAGGGCAATTGCAAAAGATGGGCGTCATGGCTCCGCCCAAGTCCGCAGCTACGTCGCCTGCTCTCAAGCGGAGGTCAGGCCAGCTCGATTTTTCCAATCTCGGCCCTCTCAAGACCACGGGCACCGTCGGCTTCTCGGCCTTCCGCGACAAGAGCGCCCAACGCAAGAAGCGTCGGAGTAACGGTATTCCCGGCAGCACTACTATGGATGCGGACAGCGATGATGATGACGACGATGACGACCGCCCGGGCGCCGATCTTCTGATCAAGATGGAGGACGTGGACTCTAAGGACGACAAGTCCCAGCCGACAGGGCCCGAGGATTCAAAATTCACTGGCGAACTTGCTGATGGCGTGAACCGCATTCGGGTACGTTGCCCTCTTCTCAGTCTTATCATGATCCCACACACACATGTATACTAACTGACCTCTCCGTTGTTGTAGCTCAAACGTGCCCACTCCGCCGAGCCCGACAGCGAGCGCAAATCCCCCGCCTCCACCCCGCCCGAGACGACCCCGACCAGTGGCCTCGCGCCCCTCGGCGGACCCGCGGGCCTCTTTGGTAAGAGCCTCGCCGACACGGACACCAGCAACGTCATCGGCAGCCCGCTGAAGAAGGCTAGACCCAGCCTTGGCGCCGAAACAAGCCTCGGAGGAGACTTCGGGGCATCCGGATCCGGGACAGCAACCCCGGCAGCAGGAGGTAGCCAGTCCGCCGCCAATTTCCCCTCGGCACTCGGCGATGTACTCGCCAAGGCTCAGGCAGCTCAGGCAAGCCAGGGTCAAGACCGGCCTGCTCCAGCGGGGACAGGGGCTGGGCTCGGGGCACCGGCGCCGATCCAGCCGAGTGTGATGGAGGAGGAGGAAGAGTTGTAAATTCATGGGGTAGGAGAGATATAGATGGTGGGAATGGGGTGGGGCTTGGTTTTGGCTCTGTCCCTTGGTTTCGCTTGTTTTGATGAATGTCAAAGTTATGTGTATGTATGGGGTGGGCGGTGGGGTTTTCTTTTCGGATTGGGAGGGAGGGCTGATGGATGGTTGGGAAAGGAGGGAAAGGGCGCGGATTCTCTTCCGGTTGTTCCTCCCTGACTGCCTATACGGCGCTGATTCATTTCTCTTCCAGTGTTTTTTTGCTTGCCCTCCTCTTCTTCTCTACTCTCTAAGAACAAGACTAGGCTTGGTCAGAGGAAGTCATGATTTTCGAGCCCAGATGGAAAGAGGCCCATGATGAGGGGTCTTGAATGAGTGAGAGGAAAGGCAGAGACAGAAGAACGAGGGATGATGAGATGGCGTTTACGACTGTGTACTTAGGTCCTGTCTGTCTAATGCTCTCTCTGTGTGTGTGAATGAATACAGCGGTGAAAGAAACCTGGATGACTTTGACTGTTGCCTTATTTGTCAGAGTGACGTGAATGCTGTTTGGTAATGTTTGGCATCCCTTTGTTGGTCATCACCTAGGTGTGATATGGGGAACTATTCATTGAGTGTTTTGGAGATGCTGATTGTTTTCTTTGGATAAACCATATGTAGTGAAGGTTTGTCTTCATTCTGCCTCCTTCAAGCTGTTTATTTCCTCATGGGCAGGTCGGTGGTACATAATCAAGACACTTTTACTTGGCAGAAAGCGTTATTGTCTACTTTACTTGGATATAACATGATGTTATGTGATGGGAGGGGCCGATAGATGGTTGGATTTGGTTTAGCTTGTTGACACTCATTTCTTCTCTGTCTTCGTTCCTTTCTCATGTTCATGGTCTGTTCAGGATATATACTAATAACGCAAAATGGGGCAGCTTGATACCTCCGCAATGGCGGTGGTGGTTTGAGAGGCCTGTAGCGTGCAGTTCCTACCTCCCTACCGTAGGGGAATCGGCCTCTCCCGTCTCCCATGGCGCTGGAAGGTTGATGTGACTGGCGTCACTCCCTGGATGGAAGCTGTAGGAGATCGCCGGCCCGGCTGTTGAGAAGCAGCGTAAGAAGAACGAAAGGGGCCCGAGAGGGCCATACAGGAGTATACGATCTGCCCCTTGCACGAGACGTGACAAGGGCGAACTTAACCAAGGAGCTGGAAGATTGGTGGACTGACCCCGTACTGACATTGGCGCTAGTATTGACACTGGCGACAATGTGAAGGGGGGATCTGGCGTGAGTATATACTTCGACTCAGCTTGCTGGCTGTTGCCAAATGATATTCAATCCATACGCTTGGTTTGTTAATAGGTCTTCTTGTCCTGTTAGCTCCTCCAGACACTGGGGAGGCTTACAAGAAGCTTTACCAGGGGCAAGCAGAGATAAATATACCTAGTTTTCTTCTCACATTAGAAGCAACTCACCTCCTGACCTCTCATTCCGGCGAACCTTCTGATCCAGCATATCCATCCAGGCCCAATGCCTTCCAGTGGCTTGCCGGATGATCGACACCGCCACACTACAGTTGTTTTGAGATCTTGGTATGGTCATTGTTAGTGCGCCTGGCATCTCATCGTGATGGTCGCCAACCTGTCACTGACCAAGCAAACACAGCACTGGAGCAGTTCTCCAACTCTTTGTGGACTGGGCCCAGAATGACCGCGTGGATTGGCTGTCCCTGGCCGAGTTCGCTGGGAACGACGTACTTCCTGGGTCGACGAGGATCTTATGCTTCGGTGAGATTGAAAGGGAGAATGTATTGCCTGACTGGAGACGATGAGTAGAAGCATTTGTTCTTACTTGTGGAAGGACATCAGGGAAACCAGGCCTGCTTCCATATGGTGATAAGAGCCGTTTCCCTACATAGCCTCTGATGGCTAGGGGCAAATGAGGTTTCATTTTGAGAGAACAGCTGCGACATATGTGCTTGGAGGAAGGGCAAAGGGAGTTCCATGCGAGACTGGAAACTCGGGTTGTTGAAGCCACTCCCAATGCTGCGGCGCCTGTAGCAGCATATCACCATGGACTTCCACGCCATGGCGCAGAACCGCACGGACTACGACTCGGGCACATAGGGGAAACTTTGATGAGTGGCCTTGTGATGGTAGTCAAGAACCATAACTGGAAGAGATTGACGGAGAGCTGGAGTGAGCAGTGGAAGAAACCATGAACTGTTGACTGAACTGGGACTAGTTGGAATATGAAAGTAAAGTATGCTGTACAGATGTAAATATACATATAATGTCTGTCATCCCTTAGCAGATAGCGGTTTGATGGTTAGGGTAACTTGTATGACAGCTTGCGAGACAATGTGAAGAGGAAGGGAACCAAGGCTGATTCGTTCACCACCATTGACTACCCGTTACAACATTGGTCGAAGACATTCCACAAGACGCTATAAAGATATCTCTGATGATTGGGCAGCAAGAGTTCGCTACTCATATCGAGAAGTTGGCGGTTGGAATATTCAACTAAGACCGGCATACCTAACAGAGTATCTCGGATACACACAATGGAGTAACCTCCATTCCCATTAACTCGACTTACCTCTGCAGCATGACATCACTGCAGGCTACAGGCAAGAGTATCTAACACCAGTGGCTGTCCAATTCGAATCTGTCTCTCCCTGCTATCCACCGGGGACGGCTAGCCGAGTACCTAACGTTGGACAAGCCAGTGCCCAACCAAAGCCTGAGTACCGTCGTACCTTACGGCTAGGTACGCAGGTTGTGGATCACTACGCTGCCCAAGCCTCGAAGGTGAGAACGCCCTAGCGGGCTTCAACGGTCACTATCCGACCAAACGTGTCACTTCACGCTTGTTCCCGAATCCAAGGTTCTTCCACTCTTGTCTGCTCGCGCCTGCGTGTGTCAGCCTCAGTTCAACCGGCCAACCAAGTTGTGGGTTGCACAAGGATTTGTAGCCACACGAATTAGGTTCAGACTGTTGAGCTTGATTGTTTATTGAGATCCACATGGAGGATTCGGAAGGTTGAAGACAATTAATTGTCATCATTGTGGGAAAGAAAAAAAAGGGGGGAAAGAACTTGGGTGTGATGTGTACCTTTTGTTTTGCTACAATTGAGTTTTCTTGGTTAACAAGGAAGACATAGCACGCGTGTGGGAGGCATGGATGGCGAGCTTTTGCTCTGTTTGCTGTGATAGCGGGCTCAGAGAAAAACAAAGATGGGCATGGAAAAAATGCTGGATGAAGTTCAAAGGTTTTGCTGGATGTGCGGTTTTTGCCGGACCCACCCCTGCCTGACTCCTGACCGCCTTTGCTGCCTGACTCGGCTGACTAAGCCAGGCTGTCCCAGGGAACAACCCCACCTTCAGCTCGTTCGTGCCCCGCTCTTGTTTGGCGTGCTCTGCTCAGTTGGGTTTGGGCTGCTGTCGTCGGCGAGCGCGAAGCAAACCGACCCCACGGACCCAGGAGATAATATTACCTCGTGAACCATCTGCCTCACCAACACCACCACCTCTCCGCAACCCCAACTCGCGATTCTCCCAGTTCTCTAGATACCCCCGTTTAGACTCCATCGCTCCCGCGACCAAACATTCAAAATGGCTGGTGAGTTCAAACTTCCCCATCCCTAGTTGAGAGCCCCGCGACGACAGCACCCGCTGGAGAAAAACGAGGGGTTGTCGACGGCTTGTTTACCCCGCCCCCTCGAACAAGGTCGACAACCAACAGCAACAACCCCGTCGATGGCCACAGCGGGCGCGACCTATTAGTTGTGATATGTTTGGAAAATTCAGAAATAGGACAGGACAAGCTGACTGATTGGATCCCACAACAGACTTCAACGAGATTGCGAGTGAGCACACCCCGCCAAGATTGCGACATACTTTTACAACTCCTTAGGGAGCGCTTCTGACCCGATGTGCTCTCATGACAGCCCAGTTCGTCCAGCACTACTACACCACCTTTGACACCGACCGCGCGGCCTTGGCCGGCCTCTACGTACGTACACCATTTCTCTCTGCGGCCGACCGCAGAAGTCGGAAATGGAATTTCCACATGACACACAGAGAAAGGGTCGACTGTGTGAATGAGGCGCTGACGTATCGCTCGTTGCTCTAGCGCGAAAACTCGTTGCTCACCTTCCAGTCGGCCCAGGTCGCTGGTGCCCCTGGTATCGCTGAGAAGCTTACCGTAAGAACATGTCCCACGAGAAGAGAAAGGGGGGGGGGGAGGGACAGCTTTGTAAAGGGAGAAGTTGTCTAGATTGTCAAACTAACATTCGCATCTAGAGCCTTCCCTTCACGAAGGTCGTCCACCGTACGAGCTCGGTTGATGCCCAACCCACTGCAAATGGCGGTATCATCATCCTGGTGACCGGCCAGCTCCTGGTGAGTATCTCTTGAGTTCTGTGTTATCTCCATCTCGACCAACGTGGAATCGTTGGATAACTAACACAACCGGATGTAGGTCGACGAGGAGCAAAACCCTCTCTCCTTCTCCCAGAGCTTCCTCCTTGCCCAGGATCCCGCGGGCGCGTGGTATGTGGCCAACGATGTCTTCACTCTGGTCTATGCGTAAACAAGAGGCTGGTTTGGGGATGGGCTTTGCCTGGGGGACTTGGTCAATCTCCGCCAAAGTTGTCAACAATGGCGGTGTTTAGCATGCCCCTTGGAGCTGGGATTGGCGTATGGCGATGGGGAATTTAGTGCAAGTCTTTTATGCGTGTCTTGGGCGGTTTTGTCGAAGCTTGGAAGTAGACCTCATAGCACGTTCAGGGCATGAGGGGATCATTTTCCCGAAATGGAAGCTCTCATGACATGCCTGGTGCATTCAATACATCAAAGTACACCTGTTGGCGGCCTTGAGCAAGCTCTGGTCAGCCCCCAAGACGATCAACACAGCCTGATGGATCTGGATGTTGAGTTAGTCCGCCGTTTCGATGCTCCGCCATGCTTGCCGCGTAACACAAGGTTGCGTCAGCACCAGCCCGCCCTCCATACTTAAAGAGTGATGATGCTGGGTAACCACTTGGGAACAAAGCTTCTGGAAACGCCAAAAAGAACATTTGTGATGTCCTCTGCTTGCGCCGAAACTGATCCAACTGGCCTAAAGTGAGTTTGAAACGGGAGATCCCATCCGAAACCAACAAACGCCAGGAGCACAACCGCCAGAACCGTTGGGCAGGTCGTCCCATGGTTCCACATGCCAGACCCTGGTTGTCCGGGAAGCCGAGGCTAGCCAATGACATGTCGTGGATGCCCTGAGTAGAGCCCACCCGGCTGCCATCTTCCCGCCCCAAGTGGACAACTTGGAACATGCTAACTGTGCGACCTTGCAGCACAAAGATCCTCTCTCTTCAAGCACGGGGTCTGACCTTTGTTGTCGAACACGACATTTTTACACACTGACCGGTAGAGCAACTGTGTTGCTTTATTCCACCGAAGAAGCCAACTGTCGTCCTTTGACAGGCCGCCTGACCGACAACTACCTCTGCGCTGACATTTGTTTGCATTTGTTGACTCGGACCGCCGCTTGGGAGAGGGAGAGACTTTTTCCCCGAACCTGCATTCGCATCTGACACTTGCATCGCATCAGCGCAGCGCATTATCCTCGGGCCGCGACCGAGCAGCATCAAAACACAACAGGGCTAGCGACAGCAAGCAGGGCTGCGAAATAAACACCAACACCAAGAGCTTTGGATCTCTTGTTCTGGCGGCTGGACGTATCGCCAGAGTACGCTATTTAAGCACCCGCGCGCACACGGAGAGCAAGCCGGTCTTTCCGCTGGGAATTGAGCGAACGGATTACGTGGCTTTGAAAGTCGAGACGTCTTGTTGAAACCCACACCGTCAAGATGTCGCTGAAGGAGGAATTCGCGACGCGAAACTTCAGTATGTGCTTCCGCCATGACCCCTTGAATAAGCAAGAAGAGGAGGAAAAGGCCCGGATCCGCTGGTGTTCCTGTCGGGATGGTGATTGCTAACCGTCGCTTCTCTTCCGCCGCGCAGGTATCTACGGACAATGGTGAGCATCCAGATTTCCCTTCGAAACCGAGTCGCCGACATCGCCGCGCCGGCCGACGCCGCCCACGTCGTCATCTAGTGTCGTCGTCTGTCCGGATTGCGCCAGCGTCGATTATATCACGCGACAACGTCCGATGATTGGGATCGTTCGCATGCTGACTTGTGCGCGCGCCATAGGTTCGGCATCTTGTCCATGATCCTCTGCTTCGCGCTGGGGATCGCGAACATCTTCACCTTCCGCCTTCTGATCATCATCTTTTCCGCGTTGTGTCTGTATGTCAACCCCATTTTCCCCGTCACCTTTGGCATATCCCTTCCTCCTTCTTTTTGATCTGCGCTGCTAACCACACATGCACAAACAACAGCGCCTCCTCCTTCATCATCCTCTTCGTCGAGGTTCCGCTGCTCCTGCGCATCTGCCCGACCTCGTCCAGCTTTGACTCCTTCATCCGCCGCATCGCCACCAACTACATGCGCTGCGCCGCCTACGCCATCATGGCCCTGGTGCAGTGGCTCTCGCTGCTGGGTGGCGCCTCGTCGCTGATCGCCGCCGCCATCTTCCTTACCATCACCGCCTCCTGCTACCTCCTGGCCGGTATCAAGGGCCAGGCGTTTGTCGGGAGCAAAACCCTGGGCGGCGCTGGTGTTGCGCAGATGGTGGTATAGGCCGGCTGAGCGTGCACGAGCTGGACTGGCTGGTTGTGTTATGGTGCTGGGGGGTTGAGAGGGAGGAAAGGGGTAGACGTGGATCGTTGGTTTGGTTGAAAGTGTGGCGGCGGTTGTTTTCCCTGCGATTATGAGGATGGTTATTTCTCTCCTCTATGCTCGTTGGGTGTTGTTTGAGTTGTTGGAGAGAAGAAAGGTCGGTAAGAAGAGGGCATTGGCATCATGGCAAGCAATCCAGCAAGGAAAAGACGCAACGACAAAGCATGAGTTTTTTTCTCTTTTGGTCGGGGGCGTGCTATTGTTTGTCACAACAACCATTGGAAGTTTTGTATTTTTGGGAGAAAAACGGAGAGGGCAATCATTCATTGGCGTCTTGGTTTCTTTTTATTCTCTTCCTCCTTCGCTTTGTGCGCGCAAAGACGAGGACACGCTTTGAGCCAGATGTTTTGGTCTGTTGTGTCCATGTCATGTATCTACTAAGCACGGTTGGCGAAAGAGAATGTTTGTCTGGGTTTGATTTAGGACTTTTAATGCAATTGATCAAGTGACGCCCCAGCCATGGAAGGAGACTTCTGTTGCTAGTGTTGATGTCCCTCTCAGGAATCTATCCTCAACAGAGTACTGACCTACACATCTAATCCCCAGATATCTACTGGTAGGGGGCAAAGTCTCGAGCATCGAACAGGACAAATAACCTTGGGAGATTGGGACTGAAACAAGAGGAAAATAAGTAAGTCGTGAAGTCCATGGGAATGAATGAGCAGTCTCGCTGGCCGAAATGCCGAGAAACGACCGGAGCAGGAGAGCTTTTCCTGAGATACCGAAGCTTCGGATGGGTGGCCGTTGATCTCCGCGGGGCGCCCTCGGCATGGTCCGATCCGCTCCAGCCACCCGGCTCCGGGTTGCCGGGGACTGGATGTACAGTATGGTACGCAGTCCGCCGTTGTGCTCATCATGATGACCCCGCAGGTAGGTACATACGTACCTATGAGGCTTCATGGCATGCCGTTGGTTTGAATCATTGCTGTCTCTCTTGCCTGAGTCGTCATTGGCTTGCTTTTCGGTCTTTGACCAGTTGATACCTCGCTGACCTGGCCTATGATAAAAACGTGGAGTACCTGATCATGCGGAGACCGCTGTTGAATCAGCCTGACCTCCCGGCCTTGCTGTCCCTGACTTACTTACATCTGTAGGCGGAGAGAGTTTGAGTACTTCTTCTGGGCATTCTATCATGGCTACCACCACTCCCATTCCCTCCCTGACGATCTACGGGAGTTGTAGTACAGTGTCTCGGAGTTTGACGAAACATCACACCACCCGCAGCTGCATCTGGGGCATGTTTCTGCAGAGAGAACCTCCATCGTTCGCTCGTTCGAGAGTCCTTGGTCCGAAGGGGAAGCTCACCACACACTGGGAACGCACGGAGCCTGCCGGGCGATCGACTTCGGGGACGGGACACGGAAACGCAACCGGAAGACTTTCCCCTCCCCCGCCTTTACGGGGGTACGGCTGCCGGGGAAGCTCGCGGCAGCGAGGTAATAGCGTCATAGTGGCGCCAGGTTCGATGGAGTTGTCAAACCCCACACCGCTAAGATATGTTTCCTAGGTCAGGTAGGTCAGGCACCTCGAGGTTGCCTCTCGTAGGCTGTCCCTTGGCTTCCGGTGGATATGAGGAGGTCCTTGTTGGCTTGGTGTCCAGTGCTTGAGACACCTCACACAGCTGGTGCCAGGCATTCCAGATCGGGTACCTCCTATGTTGGAGACGCGCGTCAGTTTGCGGGGTTGATCTGTAAGTGCGGTGCCTAGCCGTAGGGTATGGGAGCGGATGCGGTTCCCTGATTTCCGGGTTGATTTCCCAGGTCTCCAGGGCAGCATTGGGCTTACATGGCAAAGTTTGGTTGAGAAGGGACTTGAACGAAAGGAAGAAACATGTGAGCCCTGTCCGGGAAAGAGGGGCGGTAGGTGTTGTGTTGTTCCAGGTCCAGAGGGCATGTACGTCTGGCCTTGAGGTACTCATTGTGGGCTTTCTGTTAAGACCGGTAGTCGACAGGATCGATTTCGCATACAAAATTCTGGCCTGCACTCACAGATGGTACTCTGGCTGAGCCACAATGCTCCTTCCGCTATGGCCATGATGGTTTACTGGGAAGGTATCAACCTAGGTATGAGAGCTTCCAAGTTTTGGAAGTTGACACTGGACGGAGATATCCTCTCCTCAAGTGGCCACTCTGGAGGTGAAGGCCTGTCTTGCTGGAAGGAAGCACCGAGAAAATGAGGTGGTTTTGAGCGCCAGAGTCCAAGTTTCTTCTAATGGCGTTCTGTCCTGACGGCATGGCTAACTGAGGTAGGCCTCCTCAACTGGTTCTTGTTTGCAGGACTCTGCTTCACAATGGGTTTCTTGGTCTAGATCGTTTCTTCAACACCTCGTGACCCCTGAGAAACGCCGGACTCTTCCAAGCAGGGCAGGATGGCTTCCATTGTGGCCGGCCAGAAGAGCGTGCCCAGTTTTCGGGCTGGTTCCTGAGCATCCATCCAGGGCCCAAGGACAGTCAGGTCCCGTCCCCTCAGGGGCCGGAACGGCGGCACAGGATGGAGGCTGATGCAGATCACGAGTCGTTGAACATTGCGTCATAGCGGCACCGTGCAGGAACTGCCCGTAATCCACATCTCGCGGCTTCTTCGCCTTTGTCGGTCACCAAATACCTTCGCCTAAAGCTAGAATGCCAAAAGGACAGGTACCCCGTAACTCCCATGCCCCTTGACAAATTCTCTCTGGTAATTTCGGTGTGCCAATTCTTGCGTACCTTAGGCAGATGTGTACCTAAAACTCGTACATTGCCCTGAGCGAGACCGAGAACTTTTTTTCCCACCCGGACCGACCGCCATGGTGCCGGAATCATGCATTTGTTGCCCCAGACGTGTTGTGCGTGTTGCCCCTGGAGGTGAGGTGCAGGTGATGTCGCTCGGCGCCGTCGAAGACACCAAGGGCGGTCACGAGTTCAAGGCCTATCCCCAAAGCTGCACAGTGTGCCGAAGTGGGACTCCCGTCGGGCCACGGAGGTGGGGCTCGGGCCCGTCCACTTGCCCCGCCTCTCCATTGGGAGATCGGCTTCAGCGGTTGTCATTATAGACCGCTTAACACACACGCACACAGAAAGACACAACAATGACCAGGCTTGACACGGCGCGCCATGTGGCCGGTGTAGGCAATTGACACAAGTTTCGAGAAGAAAAGATGGAACAGGACCTGCCACGTTGAAATTGATGAGAGGAAAGAGGAGGGGGGTTTGGAGGAGTTGTTTTTTCTACTTTTGGTTTTTGGTGTCATGCGGCAAAAAGTGTATTGATGACGGGAGTTCGACGCAGGCCAGGGCAGCAGCTTTTTTTCTGCACCCTGACCCCGCCATTTTGCAAAACCGCTTTGCCGCCTTTGCAGCCACGCCAGCCAGATAGAGAGATCTCGATCCGTGTTAGAATCCGTTGGCTAGCAGGCCGCCAACCGCCCCCCTGGCTCCAAATTTTTCCCTTCTCCCCAACCTGCTGCCGGCTGCTCACCTTGGAAAGGAAACGAGAGGGCTCAACCCAATCGTGTCCTCGACGGGAAAATCTCTTTAGGTCACCTGCATGGCCCGACTTCCAAGACCACACCGCGAGCAATTTGTGTTTTGGATCCTTGAAGATGAAGTAGGCTCATGATTGCAGCATGGCGGTGGGGATTTGGCGGAGTTTGACACTGTGTTGTCTGGTGAAAGGAGAGAGACAAAGTAGACTCGGATTGCGCCATAGAACAGCACATTGGAGCCAGATGTTTGGTGATGTTTGGTGTAACTTGGAGAGGTGTGCTAGGTCAATGTCTCTATTGGTAAGGACTTGGTTCGAGAAATTCGAGTCTCAGCGCCCTTTCTCAGGGCTGGACTTCCTCTAGGGCGTCTGTCAAGCGATAGGCCGGGATCTGATCGTCCTGGAAGATTCGAGGGGGAAGAGCTGGAACTGGAAGTCCACGATACGTACCTATGCAGAGTGGTGTACCCTAGGTACCTTACGCCCTGTGGCCAGAGGAACTCAGCACGGCCACCTATCGCACTGTGGGGCCACGTCTGGGGACAATACTCCGGGCTGCCAGTCGGGCGATCAGCTGGTGCGTGTTCTAGGCTCACGAGGGGTTCCATCGAACAGGGTCCAGGGACACGGCACAAAACAATGGACGACAGCTGGAAGACACAGGGAACGGGCGGACATTCGCTGACATGCACTGATGACATCCATCGAGCTGAGGTACGAGGTACGTATCCAGCATCACAGTGCGAACGGCGGTTCCAGGTCCTTGCTGGATCCCCAACTCCGGGAGAGCTAATGACGAGCGAGGCATTCTCAGCATGTTCGCGTCAGCGGGTATAAGTGGTGTTCAGTCCCAGACAAACACCGCCCTGGTTTTGTTTGTTGGCGACTCGTCTGAACGAGCACACACGGCCCGGTTTCATCATCATACATACCTTATTAACTCCAGGAGTCCGTTGGAGGAGCCATCATTGAGGCATTGACGCCTTGGCCCGAGCCCACCGACTCCCGTCTCATCATCTACCCTATCTTACCGACTTGGGAGCTACCTGGATCAAATCCTCTCCTGGACCAGATCTATCTTGGACCCTCTCTTCATATCATTCTTCCGTCCCCCTGACCTAAAGTCCTTCTTATTCTTCTTGACCAAAACTTGCGCACACCAAACCACACGCGAAACGCAAACAACAGCCATTAAATCTTGCAAGCAATTAGCCGTCTCTCAATTGGTGAGCAATGCCCCTCCCTCCCTTCCATGCTTCTGCCCCTCTGCCCCTCTGCCCCTCCGTCTCGGCATCATGGCCATGGCTCGTCCTCCTCGTCCTGCCAACCAACGGCGTTGCACGCTCCTCCTCCGGACGGGACCACGGCACAAATCGAGTCAGCGATAGCAACACTGGAATCATGGATATCACGGATATCTAGGTATCTCGCGCGATCGTCGCACCCGGTGGAGGCGGTGAACCTGATTTCCGCGCCATTGGCGGCTCGGGGAGCGCTTTATCTCGGCTCAGAGAGGGTGTGCAGCCTGCCATGGCATTTCTCCATTCTCCAGAAAAGCAACTAAGCTGCTAGGGAGAACCGGCTCTGCGGCTGACGTGCCGGCGGGGACTCTGCGGGAAGCAGAAGCCTCCCGTGCTAGTCGCCGGGCTTACACGCATGGAGAGGATCACGAAACACTTTGGACGTGTAGTACACACATGCTCACTGTACTCGCTCTGCGTGTGCTCTGTCCTTCTCCCGTGATAGCAACCGGCTGCATGGCTGCATCGGGAGGCGTCATGTAATGGAATTAGCTGATGGTTGGCTCGGGGCACATGCGCCGATGTTTGTGTGCGTTGTGTGTCCCGGGCGAGCTATCAGTCGATATCTCCCTTACATATCGCAGCCCATATCTCGATCTCGGGGCGCCATGAGCCGCTGGTGCGTTATCAGCCCGTCCGGGGTGCGCTGGTTTGCGACGGTTTCAAGGCAGCTTGGAGCCTCACGGCATCAACCGCCGTCCCGGTTCTTTGCCGATGTCACCTCCCCAGGACCTGGGCGTCCTTCGCCGCTTATCTCGCATGTGCAACTTGCCGCTTCACCGACTTGGCTGCGAAGTGATTCGATGCCATGAAACCTGCCGACGGAGGGAATGTCAATGTACCAGTGCAGAGAACAAGGGAGCTGACCCGGAGCTAGCAGTCAGACACACCCCAAGCTTAGCTTGACCACCGAGCCCCGGATGCTGGTCCGGTCCTGAATTTTTCCAACCTTCCTACGTGACGACAGCGACACCGCTTCCCTTAGACCCCAGGGAGTCTGTCCCGTCAGTCCTCTGATCCGCCGACCCTCCGGTACTATTATTTTCCTTCTCCCCTGCCCACCATGACCACCGTCTCAACCACACCTCCTGCCATTCCCCCGAGACCCTCAAGGAGTCCGGACAAGACAGCCAACATGACTGCCCCGGTGGTTCCCCCTCGCCCAGCCCGGCGCTTCCAGCGCTCCGTCAGCCCCAGTGCCGACCGCTTTGCGCCGTCGCCCCTCATCAGTGAGAATGCCTTCAAGCCCGCCCAGCCCGCCCAGCCCAACGAGTTCCCCATCATCGTCCCCACTCCCGGCAGCGAGAACGGCGACCCCATCGACCGTGCCGCCTCCGTCGAGCTCCCCGCCCTGGGGGAGGAGGGCAAGGAATATGAGGTGGCCGAGGAGCTCGCTGCCGCTGCCGAGGAGGAGAAGAAGGAGGAAGAAGAGGAGGCCGCCGAGAAGCGCACCGTCGCCAAGGACCTCAAACTCCATGCTCCTAAGCCGTCGCTGCCGGCCGTTAGTGCCAAGCAGCGCGTCGCGGCCGTCACCCGCACCGACAGCGAGCGTGCTGCTTCGTTCGGCTTCGGCAAACCCAGTAGCATCGACACCACTTCGCCGCCGCCCGAGTCCAGCCTCAAGAAGAAGGCTAGCACCGTCAGCCAGCTGTCGGGTAAGGAGACGCCCTTCGATGATGAGCTGGGCATTCCAGAGATCGGCCAGCGCGTTCCCATGTACAAGAACGCCGGTGACGTCCAGGCCCCGTCACCTGCTGTCGCCTCTTCGGTTTCGGAGAGCTCCAGCCGCCATCACAACCGCAAGACCTCTAGCCGTGGCAACCTCCCACCCGGGAGCTACGGTCTGCACGGCCACGGTGTCCTGCCCCAGGACAAGCTCGAGAAGGCCTACTTCGAGAAGCATCCCGAGCTGCTCAAGCAGGAGCAGAAACCCCACCACTATGACCGCCCTAACGACTTCTCCTTGAAGCCTGACGACCTGAACAAGATCGTCCACGAGACGGCGAGCAAGGGCCTTGGCCTTGGTATGTCATGAATCCATTCCCAAGACAAAAATCATTGACGAGTTACTGACATCGATGAACAATGCAGCTGCCAAAGACTACGCTGGCACCCCCAGCGACCAGGTGGCCTGGCAGGCTCTTGAGGAGTCCGCGTCTAGGATAGCGTCTCCAGGCGTCCCCGAGCCTGCCACAATCCACGTCGACGAACCCGGCCGCCGCATCTCATCCGTCGTGAGCGACGCCGGTTCGTCCAAGAGCGACGACGAATCTCCCGGATACACTGCCCCGATCCTGGCGGAGGACGAGGTTGCCAAGGACCCGCGTGGCCTTGCCAACCCTCCCGCTGTTGTGCCCAAAGCTCTCGAAGTCGAGGAAACCACAAGCCGCCCGACAAGCCGCCCGACTAGCCGTCCGACTAGCCGGCCGACGAGCATCTACAAGGACCCTAGCTTCGAGCTTCGCTCCACTCCGCTGGAGGATGTGGAGGAGTACGAGCCCCTGTTCAAGGACGATGAGAAGCAAGAGACTCCCGAGCAGCATCTCACGCCCGAGTCGGCGGGCAACAAGAAAGGTCCCCGCCACCGCTTCCCCAGCGCCGATGTCTGGGAAGACGCCCCCAGCAGCACCTACTACACCGCTGAGGTGTCCACCCCAGAAGCCCACGAGGAGAAGAAGGAAGAGGAGTCCGCTCCCGCTCCTGCCGCGGCTCCTGAATCCAAGAACGACATCGGCGAGGAGAACCCCGCTCAAGCCTTTGCCCGGCGCTTCGAGCAGCTGGCCGAGAACGAGGAGTCAGCCCCGGCCCCGCACTCCCGCAGCGCGTCGCCGCCGGCGCCCAAGCCCATCCTCGAGCACCAGAAGCATGTCGCCGCCGAAGCCGCCCCGAAGCGCGCCCCGCAACGCCGCTTCCCTAGCGCTGACGTTTGGGAAGACGCCCCCGACTCCCTCCAGCTCGAGACCACTGTCTCGGCGCCGCAGCAGGACGAGGTGCCCTCGCCGGTTGAAACGCGGGCCCCGCAGCCGCAACCTCCCGCCATCCCTGAACGCCCCAAGCCGCGTCAGGCTTCTCTGACTGGAGAGGGCGAACAAAAACCCCCAGTCCCGGAGCGCACTGCGAAGCCGCAAATCCCGCCTCGTCCGGCCGCCAAGACTGCTGCTGCTGGTGCTCCTGCCGAGTCCACAGAGGCCGCTGCGGCGAAACCTAAACCCGCCGTTCCCGCCCGCCCGCTCGGTTCCAAGATTGCCGCGCTCCAGGCCGGGTTCATGAACGACCTCAACCGCCGGCTGCAGATGGGCCCGCAGGCAATCCTGAAGAAGGAAGAGCCTGTGCAGGCGGAGGAGGAGCAGCCTGAGGAGAAGGAAAAGGTGCCGCTCAGCGACGCGAGGAAGGGCAGGGCGAGGGGTCCGCAGAGGAGGGCTCCTACCACTGCCGCCACCGCCGCCGCCGCCGCTGCTGCTGCTCCTGCGAAGGAGGAGAAGCCTGCGGTTCCGACCTTTGCGGTGGTTGGTGTGGTGAAGGTGTTTGAGATTGACCCCGAGGAGGGTGTTGTGAGTGTTGGCAAGGAGAGCAAGGTCAAGGTGGAAGAGGCAAAGGCTGAGGAGACAATACCTGAAGAGAAGCCCGCTGCCGCTGCTCCGGTGACGGAGGAAGCGGCGGCGACGACGGTTGAGGAGGAGAAGAAGGAAGAGGCTTAATTATGGGTAGACGGAGTGGTCATCTGGTTTTGGGGGTTGGAAAAATGAGTCGGTTGACGGAACGTGGTGGTTATTTGTTTCGTTATCCCCCCTCTCTTTCTTTCACTCCAGTCTCGTTTTGCATCGAGTTTCTTTGCTTCTCGCCGCTTTTTTTTACTCGTTGCTTTTGACAAACGAACCAACTAACGAACCTATGATCCCTATGGTATACGACCGTTTTAAAATCACTCTTGTTTAACGCGAGTCGCAATGATGACATAAAGTACGTTGGTACTTTGAATAAGTAGATATGGGTGGGATTGGGTAGATAGTCAGGGAGAAATTCATCGATGTTTCTTTGTTGATGACTTGAGGCTTCTTTTCTTCTTGCGTCGTATATTTGAACAGACACTTGAGTGCTGTGGTGACAGTGACCGACCATTCGACCGTGAATCACCGGCCATTGCCCAGCCACCTCTTACCACCCATCGCTTCGACAACGTCTCTCTGACCTGACAATATTAATCCCAGGGACTTATGAGTAGCGGCTGGAGGGATTTAGGCCATGTGGTTGGTACTGAACGACTTACTTGTTGACGTGACACCGACCATGGCCATCAATGTAAATCTGGGCCGGCCAACTGAATGAGGCGAAGCTTACAGACCCAGGGAGACAACCAAAACAATGATGTGTCTAAGTCAAGGAAGGTATCATTCATCACATCACAGACCTAACTTCGCCACCCCGCTCTCATCATCGTATGTACATCCCAAGCCATCCACCTGCGGCCTCACCCCAGCTTCGGCAACCAAACCTCGAAACCCTCCTTCCCCTGCCTTACCCCCTCGCTCGCGGGAATCACCCTCAACACTTTCTGGAAGTACTTATCTCTGACCACCAGCGCCGGGCGGACCCAAACGCCATCCTCTTCTTCCTCCTCCTTCTCTCCATCCCCATCCTTCTTAACCCCATCACCCACCGCCAACAACCGATAACTCACACTCCTCCTTGACACGGGCAGCAGGCTCAGCGTCGTCTGCTTCGGCCCGGAGAAGGCAAACGCCTCGCTGGGCTCCATGGACACACCAAACGTGAGGAAGTGAGTGGAAGCGTTTTCGATGGTGATGGTGAGGTTGACGAAGGGGGTTGATGCGACCCCATCATCGTCATCGCCCTGGCCCGGGTGCCAACGAGGGTGCGAGGCCGTGGCCAGAACGCGCGGCTCGGTGCCAAAGATGTTGAACCGTGGGATGGGCAGCGTCGTGATATTGATTGCCTCGGGGGCAGGTGGATTGGTGGTTTCGGCGTTCTCATCCTCTGCCGGACGCGCCCATTTGATAACCAGCGACACGTCAAGCGGGGCGTGGCTGCGGTCGTCGATAGTGGCCTTCTTCGCCACCAAGTCGAATGCGGCCTCTTGGATGATTTGTGGGGGTACGAGACGTCCAGGCGCCGGGAGGCTGGTGCGCTTGGTGAAGGAGCACTGAGCGACGGCGGATGGCTGGACGGTGATGTCCACGTCGACGACGCGTAGCGGTTCTGGGGCGAAAGAGGCGTAGCGTGTGACAAGGTGCCAGGCTTGGGATATACCCTGGGCAATCGGAGGCGGGGTAGCATTTTCGACGTCGCTGCTGGTGGTGGCGGGAGGGGGGATGACGATGTTGTCTGGGTCAAACAAGCTCGGCCACTGGTCGGGGTGGAGGCGCGGCAGGAGTTCGTAGTTCGCTTCGAAGGGGTTGACGACGTTCAACTGGAACACGGCGTTTTGCGAAATGGGCGTGCCGGGGTTGGTTGGTAAAAAGTAGGTGACTTTAAATGTGAGGTCGTATACGCTGGGCCGGTCGATGGGAGGGAGACGGAGACGGACAGCGAGGGATTGCGAGCTTGGAATGGTGCCTATCTGCGCTCCAGAGAGTCTAGTTTCCTCGCTTCGAACGTTGGACGAGGCTTGATCGTCATGGCCTGGAATTGACACGGTGAATGATGGCGGTTTCTCGCCAAAGAGAACAACATCCAACTTGGCCAGCGCCTCGACACCTTCGCCATTCTCGATGTCAAACTCAAGGTCAACAGGCTCGTCGGTGTAGTACTGTTCTTTCCATATTGGACACCTGATTTCCATCTTTGGTGGTCTGGGTAAGATCCGGATGGCGAGAGGGTGGAGGTGAGGGAGAACCTTGGTCCGGGAAGGCGAAATATACCAACGATTCCCGTTTGCTCCGTCTTGGAGGGTGATGGTTTGTCGCAAATCAAAGTCATCGTATCCAACGTGGAGGGTAAGCGAGTCGGCACGCGTCTCTCCAGGCTCACGTAGTGGCATCTCCATGTTGAAGACGAGAGTGTGTCCTGGATGTAAGGTCAGGTCAGTGGATCCAATGAGCGTGAGACCACCGCCGCTGTCATCCGTGGCCTTTTCTGGTTCTGCGACGACATCTGCCTGACGGGCCAAAGTGACAGTGGTTATGGTAGTCTTCCCCCGGGTTGATGCAGGCTGTCGGTCATTTTTCTGGTGTCGCAAAATAACTCCATCGAGGCAGCCGTCAAAGCTGAGATACACCGACCCAAGCACCACCGGCACCGAGTCAGGTTGTGCGTTAGATGTAATGGATAACTGAGTGCGGACGGTCTGGCCTGCTCGTCCCTCTTCTTTCTCGAAAAGAAACGATGCCGAAATGAAAGATTGGAATTGACCATCCCGGATGGAAACGCTGGGCTTTCCCTCAACGTCGACGTCTTCCAAAGCTTTGGACATATCGTAATGCCAACCAGGACGTTTCGTGAAGTCTGGGATTGGTTAACATGGCACAGGGGAATCAAAAGATCTTGGAATACCTACCCCGAGAGAGCAAAGTCCAGTCAGCAAGGATCACCATTTCAGCATCATCCACTTGAGCAGCCGCTGCTCTGAGACCCCAGGTCAAGCTTTCCGCGATAGCTGTCCAGCCCTCTCTTCGAAACGCAAGATCCTTCCAAAGCGGCTGGAGAAGCTCTACGACGCCTTGCCAGTTCTGGGCCAGCGCCAGCTCACGAGCACAGTCCAGGGACACCTCAGCAGCCAGGCGGATCTGGTTTCGTTTCAGGAACTCCGCTCGAGCCCGCATTAGGAGGTCGACGATCATCTTCCCATGGTTCACGCCAGGGCGACGCAGGGGATATTCTTCGTACGGTTCTGGGCACATGTACGTGTCGTAGGCGAAGGCCGATTTGGCAACCAGGGAGGCAGGCGAGTCTCCTGGAGATCGTCGATGGTCGTCTGGGATCGCACGAGCAAAGGTTCTCCGCGCCTGGACGTGGGTTGCGGCTAAACGATACCAGTAGCCCGTATGATGCAGCAGCTCCCATGGAAGTAGACGTTCGCCCATGGCACTCTTCTCTGGTGGAAGATAAAGCCTCATGGACGGCGGGGTAAGTTCTGGAATACCAGCTCGATCGATCAAGTCGGCCATGACGACGGCCCAACGGGCTTCCCAAGCCTCCCAACTGTAGTTATTGGTGCCGCGGGCGCGACGGTCGACGATGTCCGCAATTCGTTCTCTGTGGACCTGCCACCTCCTAGCGGCGGCGCTATGCTGGCCATTCCAGAGCAGACAGCGCAGACAGCGCACGGCAAGGATGTCGGCGAGTAGCCTCGCTTCGTTCCAACGTGGACTCCAGCTCGGGATAAATTCCATCAATTCAGTACTCAACAAGGCTTCATAAGCTTGCTCATAGGAACGCAGCGCCACGTCCATCTCGAGGCGGTACTCAGCAAAGATGGCCGTTTTGAAATCGTAGCGGAAATTCCAACCTGCCAACGATAGGGTCTGCGAGGTGCCCGAAGTGGGTGGCACCGTCGGCTGCGGGGCAATCCCTCGTGAGCGTTTCTTGCGTGAGTGCCTCCCTAAATCGCGGTAGTACTCGATAGCGACGGCATAGAGGGTGGTCAGCATGTTTTCGGCCACGCGCTGAATCTCTTCCTGAGAGCCTCCAGCAGGCACGAGGAACAAAGCCCTGGAATCGAGACCGCAACCGCGGCGGATGATCTCGAGGCGTTCCTGGACGCCCTCAGAAGAATGGGAAGAAGATCCATGCTCGCTCAGGAGCACCACTGCCAGTCGCGTCTTGTAGCCGGACTGGATGAGAAGGGCCCTGACATTGTTGATATCGGTCTTGATCTGGTTGTCGTACAGGGTGGAGAGGGTAGGATCAGCGGTGAGGGAATAGAAACACAGCAGAATGCTGGGAATAAGCTCCTGGTGCTTCCGGAGCCAGTGAGGGTCGATGAGGCCGTCGGGGTAGAGCGTTGAGACAGGGCTCAATGGAGAGTAAGGAGAGTGCAAGACGACAGGTTGGGTTGGAGACGCAGGCTCAGGTTCGTAGCCCTCGGGAAGACGGGCACGGCGAGGAGGAAGGAGGATTGACTAGTGCGCATGCGGGTCAGAAAGGAACTTGAAGAAGTTGATGGCACACGCACCCTCTCAGCTGACTTGACGCGGAAGCGGTATCTTCTAGGGACAGAGTCCCTTGCACTGCAAGGTAAGGTTGAGGCATCTCGTTCTTGGATGTAGCGCAGTAAGGCACGGGACTGTTCTGAGTCCACGGGGTCGAGGTCGGAGCGGATGAGGATGGCCTCGTCCTTGAGAGCATGACTCAAGGCAGAGGAGTCGTCCGGTTCAGGGACACGGGTGCCGAAGGTCAGCAGGAAGGGTATGCTGTGGTCCAAGCTACCCCGAGGATATTCGTCCATTTTGAGGTGATGTTATTAAATTTCTTAGAATTGAGGAGATTCCAATGTTCCAGGTTCCGGGGTGATTCCCCTCAACCCAACCCCGCCGAGTTCGTCGAGGAGGGGTTTTCCAACTGTTTGGTTTGGGATGAGGTTGGATGCCCTTATTGTCCAAGGCCTCGCATGGTGTCTTTATTTCGTTTGGGGCAGGGAACGCAGCTTGCGGCTAGGTGTGTAAGTGGAGGATATGGACAGAGTACCCGGAGTCTAAGTACCTTACCTGCACCACCCAGGCCAAAGTGGTGCAGGCAGGTGGTGTCGCTTGCAGAGAGCGGTGCTTGTGACAGCATCATTCTTTATCTTATCGCAACCCTGGGGCTCCACACCCAGGAGCTCCGAGCTCTGAGCCCACAGTTTGGGAAGGTGGGGCGATGCAACCCTCGTCGCGTTCCCGGGCCGCCAGGAACAACACGCGACAAGACGCGTCTCGGCACTCCTTGATGGAACTTGCCGGGCTGTTACCACAGGCGACGGACACGACGGCTCCCTCTCCCTTCAATGCTGGTCCCGTCATGCAATCCACTCACCAGGTCCCTCTTTCCTCTCTGACCTCAGATCCTCCACTCGGGCTGTAATGTAAGATACCAATCCCTTTCCCGTCCCAGGTCTTGTCATTTCTGGATCTTGGTCTTTGCTGTCTACCTACCTGATCTTTTTTGTTTGTCCCTTCTCCGTTTCCAATGCACACCTAACACACCAGCTTTGTTTCAACACCACCCTTTGCTTTGCTTCTTTGCTTTCTCCGGCAATTCGCCGTGTCTTTGGATGTTGGGAAAGCCGGCATATTGACTTCTTGGACCACAGACATCCGTATCGGGCTCGCTGACGCCGGCGAGTCGCCAGAGCCATGCCATTGTCAAAGTCTTTCTCCGAAGCTAGGGGTCCACCGCTACTGGTGCGTGCTATGTCCCCAAATCATTGATGGGGATGTCTCGACTGACTGATCTGTAACAGAAGCGCCGACAGTGGCAGCGCTCTGTTAGCAACCCTGTACCTCGTCCACAACCTCCTCCCATCCCTGCCTCCACCGCGACAAGATCCAAACTCCAGGCCTTCCAATTCACTGACGGCCCTGCCCAAGATGACTCCGGCACCACAGTGAAGGGGGATGGCGGTGCCCTAGACGACTCGGACACCACGCTGAAGGAGAACTCACCCCCAGCCCGGGACCCAGCCAACCCAGAGGACACCGCTGTCACTCGTCCGCCATGGCAAAACATGTTCACCAAGCCAACAACCACCAACGAGGACCATGATCTCTCTCCAGGGCAGCGCATCTCTTGGCGAAATGATCCCTCGGCGGCCGGCCCGGCTGTCACGTCCCCTCTTTTGCTGCGCCAGGGCCGGAAACGAGCTCGCAGCTCATCGCCGATTTCGTCCCCGGCTTCCAGACACGCTGCCACGCCCGCCGCCGAGCTCAAAAGGATTGTCCGGGTTCTCAAAACGCCTCGCGCAGATCCAGCCCTTGACCTTTGGGACCGCTTTTCTGTACCTGGTGCCGCCAGCCCTTCGGGTTTGACGAATCCCCTCCTGGATCAGCTCATGGTATCCTCACCACATCCCAAGGAGGGAAACGCCCCAGGAAGCGGACGTCGTCTCAAGAAGTCGGCGAGCTGTGGCGCGAGCTGGCCGAAAAGGCGGAAGACGGAGCGTGTTGACTCTGATCTTCGAGAGGAAGCCGCCACCGATCCCCGGCCAGACTCGAAGCTTTCAATGGTGTCGGCATTGCTCGAAACTGTCAATGGCGAGATCAGCAAGGCGAAGCCACCTCAATCAAAGCCAGTGTCTCCGAAAAAGCGATCTCCCCGACCCAAGTCTCCAGTGGCCCGAGACTCAAGCTCTCCCCTGGCCAAGAAGTCGACTGGTCCAAAACCAGACACTGCGTCGGCCAGGCCCCAGAAGAATAAATCCTCAGATTATAGCGACGACGCCTTTGATGATGACACTCTGCTTGAGTTGGAGGAAAGTTTTCTCGGTCAGGGTGACGACTCTACGATGGTCGGCTCCGCCGAGGATCCCAGTCTGCAACCTGCACCTCAGCCCAAGGCAGCCCCTGCTGTAGACGACGAGTTTGCCGATCTAGATGACGATTTCTTCGACGATGCTGATGACCTGATCGCCGAAATTGAAACACAACATCGATCACAGGCCCAGCCGTCGCAGCAGCCAGAGAAAGTCGCCGATGCTTGGAAAGACAGCGACGATCCATATGGAGGCGATGATTTGGACGATGCCGACTTCGCTGACGTCGAATTGGCTGCCCTTACGGCTCCCACCTCCGGGCCCTTCCCAACCAATGTATGTGCAACAACAACTCGTTAGCCACCGAGACCACCACCGCTAAGCCTTCCGGATAGCCCAGTGAGAAGAAGCCCAAGGCGATCCAACGGTACCTCATCACCAACGTGCTCGATGATGTTTATCTGGATGACCGTGGCCGAGAGTGGCCAGAAAAGGTTTGCAATCCAGGCATCGTTTACTCTCAACATCATTACCACACGTACTGACTTCACTCAGATCCTTTTCGTGCAGGCCGAAAGGACCAAGGTCGTTAGCACCGTACATCTCAGGGGTGACTGGGTCGAGACGCCAGCGAGTCCCAAGTCCTACGTCCATATTATTGGGGAGTTCGAACCTTCGGGGTGCTGCATTATCGACAATAACCGGAACATCCTTATCCTCCATCCCGACCAGCTGGTATCATCAACCGTCGTCGCCGACTCGTTCACCTGCATGCGCCGTGCTGTCCTTCAGGACCGCGTCAAGGCTACCAGTGAAGCCACACCCCCCCTCGTCTACGGCACCATCTTGCACGAGGTGTTTCAGGAGGCTCTGATGGCGAACCGTTGGGATTCGACCTTTTTGGGATCTGTTATCAACAAGACCCTTCAAAAGCACATCGAAGACCTTTACGTCATCCGCGAGAGCCTGGAGAAGGCTCAGGCCCATGTCATGTCCAAGATGCCAGAGTTGACCTCGTGGGCACAGGCTTTTGTCGCCGCCTCCCCCAGGCCCAGCGCCTTCGTGCAAGGCAAGAACGGCGAGAAGGTCAACATGTGTGTCAGCAAGCTGCTCGACGTCGAGGAGCATGTTTGGTCTCCCATGTACGGCCTCAAGGGCAACATCGATGCCACCGTGCAGGTCACGATGCGAGAGGGCAACAAGTCCAGAACCCTAACCGTTCCATTCGAGGTCAAGACGGGCAAGAACGCGACGGCAAACCATCAGGCCCAGACTGTCCTGTACAATCTCCTTCTCTCGGACCGCTATGACCTCGAGATCGTCTACGGCATCCTGTACTACATGGAAACCTCGCAGACGTTGCGCATCCCAACCATGAGAAACGAGCTCCGCCATATGATCATGCAGCGCAACCTGTTGGCCTGCTACATCCGAGAGCGGAGCGTTCAATTGCCTCCCATGAAGAAGAGCGAAAACGCCTGCAGCAGATGCTACGCCCAAGTTTCGTGTTTCACTTACCACAAGCTCGCAGACAATGGCGACGGCCAAACAAGCGCCCTTGGTGACAAGTTTGACCGCGTCGTCAAGCACCTGACGCCAACCCACCAGGAATTCTTCCTCAAGTGGGAGGACCTTCTCACCAAGGAGGAGAAAGAGACGCAGAAGCTGCGCCGCGAGCTGTGGACCATGGTCAGCACGGAGCGTGAGAAACTTGGCCGCTGCTTTGCCAACGTTATCATCGAAGAAGGCTCCGCCCTGGAGGACAAGCAGCAAGCCAAGATCAACCGGTTCAGCTACACCTTCATCAAGGAAAACCCGCCACCCAATTTCTCGTTTCTCGAGTCTCAACTCACTGTTGGCGAGCCCATCGTCGTCTCGGATGAGCAGGGCCATTTCGCACTCGCCCTTGGGTATGTGACCTCGGTCAAGAAGAATCGCATCAGCGTCGCCGTGGACAGGCGCCTCCATAATGCTCGGATTCGGCAACCTGGATTCGATGAGCATGACAACCAAGTGTTCGCGAGCATCATGGAGGTGGCCCCCGAGGGTGCGAGTCCAGAAGAGAGCCAAGGCAAGATCCGAGAGGAACCGATCCGTTATCGCCTAGACAAGGACGAGTTCAGCAATGGAATGGCTACTGTCCGTAACAATCTTGTCCAGATCATGGCCGACGGCCCGTTTGGATCTGCCCAGATTCGCCGCCTGGTCGTTGACCTCGAGCCCCCGAGATTCAAGACAACACCAACCCAATATACCGTGCCCGGCAAGAACTCCCTGAACATTGATCAGAAGGCCGCCGTCGAGAAGGTTATGAGTGCCAAGGACTATGCTCTGGTCCTGGGCATGCCAGGAACTGGCAAAACGACCACAATTGCCCACATCATCCGCGCCCTCATCGGCCAGGGAAAGACGCTCCTCTTGACCTCTTACACACACAGCGCCGTCGACAACATCCTCCTCAAGCTCCAGGACGACAACATCCCTATCTTGCGCCTTGGTGCCACGGCCAAGGTGCATCCAGAGGTGCGCAAGTTCGCCACTCTCGCGGCGCAACCTTTCAATTCGTTTGAGGAGATTCGTCATGCATGGCACGACACCCCCATCGTCGCCACCACATGCCTCGGTATCAGCCACCCCATCTTCAATGAGCGAACCTTCGATTACTGCATCGTCGATGAGGCATCACAAATTACGCTGCCGATATGCCTCGGTCCCATCCGCATGGCCAAGACCTTCGTCCTGGTTGGCGATCACAACCAGCTCCCGCCTCTCGTCCAGAACGAAGAAGCTCGACTCGGCGGCCTTGACGTGTCGCTCTTCAAGCTTCTTTCAGACAAGCACCCCCAGTCAGTTGTCAACCTCGAGCATCAGTACCGCATGGCCGAGGATATCATGACCCTATCCAATATCCTTATCTACAATGGCCACCTCAAGTGTGGCACCGAAGCCCTCCGCACCGCCAAGCTCGACATCCCCGACATGGGCGCTTTGCGTACCCGTCACTTCGACGCAGCGTCCTTCCTCGCGCATTCACATACCCACCCGCAGCCAACGTCTCCGGGACACCCAACATCTTTCTGTCCCGACCCCCGTCCAGGAACCTGTTGGCTTGCTGACCTGCTCGACCCTGAAGCCCGCGTTCGTTTCGTCAACACTGACCCTCTCCTCCCAATATCCCGCGAGGAAGCCAAGGGGAACCGCATCGTCAACCCCTGCGAAGCACGCATCGTCGCCCAACTCATCGACTCCCTCTTGGCCGTCGGCGTGCCTGCGCAGGAAATCGGAGTCGTCACGCACTACCGCTCGCAGCTCGCCCTGCTGAAGCACACGCTGCGCTCGTTCCGCGCTAGTGGTGCTACTAACAGCAGCAGCCTCCTGCATCACCACAACCCCAGGGGAACCTTCCCCGCATGGGGCGACGGCGGCATGGCGGACGTGGAAATGCACACTGCCGACAGGTTCCAAGGACGTGACAAATCTGTCGTCATCCTCAGTCTTGTTCGCAGCAACGAGCAATGCGCGATCGGAGAATTGCTTCGTGACTGGCGACGGATCAATGTTGCGTTTACCCGCGCCAAGACCAAGTTGTTGGTTGTCGGGAGCCGGGCGACGCTTGGTGGGTGTGGAGAGGGGGAGATGTTGGCGAGGTTTATCGGGCTGATGGAGGAGAAGGACTGGGTGTATGACCTGCGCCCTGGTGCGTTGGAGGCGCATCGGTTTGATGATGGGTTAAGTATGAGTCTTGCTGCGAATGGGGCGGTATCCCCTTGCAAGGGGCGCGGGAAGGATGGCGATCGGATGGATGTTGATGGAGGCATGTTGTCACCGACCAAGCCTCGCGTGCTCACCTCGAAGCAGAGTGCCGGGGGAGGTGGGAAGGACTTGGGTGTGGGGAAGGATAAGAATAAGGAGAACCGGCCTTTCCTTGCCGCTGGCTCTGGCATGAGTGCTGGAGCGAAGACCACAGGACGGAAGATCGAGCCGAAGAAGGTGGCGCGCATCGGAGAGCGGGCGATTCTCCGCGGGAAGCCGGTGTTAAGAGATATCTTGAATGACATGATGGATGGAGGGTACTAGTCAGGGTATATTGGTATGATGGACTGGGTGAGTTGGCATGGTTTCTGGTGGTTTTGTTGGGGTTATTGTCTGTCTTTTGTCCTGTTGGAAGGAACGTGGTTACGAAACGTATATGCCGTGTATTTGTATAGGGATGGGGTTGGGATGAGAGAATCATGCTTTGGGTTATGGCTTATCTACTGGGCATGGTGGAATAAGATTGAAGCGTTGTATGTGTCAGGTTACTCGCTGTTGGGTTACCATCACCTTAGGGACTAGGGTTCAACTGTGGCATGGTTATGTTTAGCTAGGTTAGGCAGTTCTGACATTCTTGATGGCATCGAAGTTGGTAGAGGAAACAAAGTTTGTACGCTGAAGCAGGGGATGCTCAGGGGCATCTCGTGTTTTCAGATTATAGTCCTCTCATTCAAGCGAATGGCCAGCCATAGCCAAAGACCACCTCCTCTGTACAACCAAGAATATAGCCGATTAAGATTTGGACAAGGCATGATTGAAGCTCACGCCATGATCATATTGCTCCAGACACCATGAGGGCAACTCGGTCTGTTTTGATCTCTCTTCTTCCATGGGTATCTCTCCTCTCCTCTCCTCCACAGACTGCAAGCAAGCAGAACTATCCAAAAGTCCGAACAAGACTACCTAAGACTATAATCACAATACGTAGCGGAAGTAGGGATTCTCCATATCCGTCAGGTCCTGGAAAGCAAGCTTGGCTTGCTCTGCCTCATCAACTGGCCCGGCCGCTTCCTTTTTGCGATTGGCGGCTGCTAGGAGGAAGTAGAGAGTTATCGCGGCGGCGATACAGATCACATAGCTGTTGTTGTGGGTGGTTAGAGGATGTCTGTTGACGTGGGGAAGGAAAGAGGGCAGCATCGGAAACAAAGAAAAACAAAACATACCAAATAATCAACCCCAGCCACAGCTCCGGATAATGCTGCTCCCTCGTCTGCGACCGGACCATCAACGGACCAACAATGTTCCCGACACAGTACGCCGCGAAGATGGTGGCGGCCATGAAGCTCTTCTTGGTATGCCCGGCGACGTTGCTCATTCCCACCGTGATCACCAGCGACACGGTGGCCCCGAAGAAACCCGTGATGGAGTAGCCCACGACGGGAGCCGCCGCGCGGTACGTCCACTCGCTCTTCCAGATAAGCGCGCACCCGGCCATGACCGGCAGGCAGGTAATCACCAGCATGATGAGGCGGATGTTGCGGATCCGAGAGCCGAGGTAGCCCGTGACCAGGATCGCAACGAAGCAGATGGCTCCGAGCGGGAACTGCCAGACGATGGAGTGGAGGACGCTCCAGCCGAAGGTGTTCACGATGAGCGGACCGAAGCCACTCACAGCGCCGTTCATGGTGTAGCTGTTAAGCGGGAGTGAGTATCCAGGCAGCGTGGAAAGGTTGGTAGAAGTGTGTGGCCGACTTACGCTGAAGCCATCATGACAAAGATGAGGTAGGTCTTAGGATCCAGCAGCGATTCCTTGATCTGCTCCATCTTGATCTTGGTGCACCTGACACCCGTCTGGCCGGCACGCAGCCTCTCCACCGCCGCGACTCTCTCCTCCTTGGTCAAGAACCACGCCGTTACGGGCGAGTTTGGCACCGCGAAGCACGCCAGCCCAAACAGCACCGTCAACGTGCCAGCAAGCAGGTAGATGTACTGCCAGCTCTTCAGCCCGCCTCCGTGGATCTGCGCAAACCCGTAGTTCAACGAGCCGCCAATGATCGTAAACAACCCCGTGCTGCTAAACCACCAGCTCTGCCTCAAACTCTGTTCCTTCTGCGTATAATACCCCGCCACGATGGTCATGAACCCTGTGGGGACGATGCTCTCGACAAATCCGAGGGCAAACCTCTGCGCGTACAGGCCCTGGTAGGACGTCACGGCCGCCGTGAGCATGCAGACGCCGCCCCAGAGGATCACCACGCCGCCCAGGACACGGCCGAGGTCGAAGCGCTGCAGGGCAAAGGACATGGGGTACAGGCCGGCAAGCATGCCGAAGTAGAAGAGCGAGGTGGCCCAGGAGAGGCGGGTGGTGTCGACCTTGGGCGGGGTGGTGGAGGGGTCGACGACCACGGTGAGAGAGAGGTCGCCGGTCATGCCGAACAGCGCGGCGGCGCCGAGGATGGCTTTATCATAGTAGACGATGCCATCTGTTTCAGGAGGGATGTGAGTAAGGTGGTTGGTTGTGTTGTGTGAAAATGGAGAGGGGCTTACAGCCGAAAATCATCACGGGGATGAGGAAGAGGTCGATCTTGCGAACCGCTCGCGCCACCACGACTGGGTCGAGGGTTTGGGCCTGCTCGCCAACCATGGCGATCGCTTCATCCTTGTCGGACAGGGCCTTGCCATGGCCGTCTGAGGCGACGGCTGGGGACGCCACAGCCGCTTCTACGTCCCGTCCAGCTGGAGCAGCTGAGGAAGTGATCTTCTCGTCTGCCATCATGATACTGGCTCAGGTCGACGTCAGGAGTTGTTGGCAGGCCTCTGGAAGCTTGAGGCACTGCAATAACAGGCCTTGATATACTTTACCCAAGCCATGCACGGCATGCATCGGTTACACATGGATATCCGAAGTTTGCGTGAGGCTGACCCTCTCGATTGGTAGAGGGTCGCATTGAGCGTAATGGAGTGGAGATGATGCTTGGACAGACTGCCGAGATGCGTGGGGGTTTTCACGGAAATCCTACTCATAGACTCAAGGGTATGCATTTTCCCCAACACATTTCGGCCGCGGAGACGTGTGGAGGAGGTTGTCAAATCCCGGATTGGCTCACCATCACGGGGGTTAACTTCACGCCAAGTCACGTCGAAGGGGTCAAAGCAACAACCGCCTCAGCGACTTCGGCGCCGTGACCACGTCTATTCATCACCATGCCTCTGAGGGGTATCTGTATACGGATCAAAGCCCATCCTCCTCTTCGTCTGCTCGCGCAACCTCCACCGCGCCTCACCTTGCAGACCCGTCGTCGATGTCTCTTCTAAGAAAAATGTCAGGATATGATCCGGGATAGCCAAGTGTGAGGTCTGCTGAAACTCTTGGAGACTGGTGAGGCGGATCAGCATCTCCAGCAACGAAAGCGAGGACGCGATGGAGCCAAAGGGAGATCTCATCGTGTAGGATTCGCCTACGTCTTCCTGGTGCTTCTCAAGCTCGGTCGAGTGCTTTGCCAGATCCTGAGCAGGTGTGGCCTCACGAAGTGACAAGTGTCGCATCTGAGCCATGATTTGGCAGTCTGTCGGAGATGTGCCGGTAGGTGCACGAGGGACATTGGTGAGAGCGCGCTTAGCAGTCTCGTCGCTATCCGACCCGTCGTCCTCCTCAGAACTCTCATTTTCTTCCTTGCCGTGGGTGTCGTCAAAATAAACTTCAAAGGCCAACCATTCCGAATCGAGATGCGGGGGTAAGTGGGTGGCTTGCAACTCTTTCTGGCCGATCGGCGTCCCTTCTGTCTCCTTCCATAACTGCTGGTTTACCTCATCCTGTTCGTCTGGCTCGGGTTCGGGCTCCGGTGGCTCCTCTGCTGAGGTAAAGGGTGACCCGGGTTGGTCGTCCTCCGAATCCTCCCACCATTCTTGTCTCATTTTGAAAGCAGACTTGGCATTTATGTCCCTCTTCAAGAGTAGAACAGGATTGTTGCCCTTCTCATCGTCTCCGATGTTGAGGATCCTCCCGGTGTCGGTGTAGAAGATCTTGGAGATTTGGTGGATGGGAATTGATTCCCGAATGCCAGCGATGGGAATGCCGTCGTAGGATCGGGGTCGCGGTCCATCTCCGTCGTGTACTCTCCCATCGTCTAAATCTTCCACGACCTCGATGTGATACGAATACCCCTCAACTGGACCAAATCGAGAAGCTGGCCTCGTGGCCAGTCGATCCCGAGGTGGTCGGTACCCATGCGCGGGATCGAACTCCCAGTCTGGAAGAGTTCGACAGAGCCGGACGCGGACTTTGTGCATCACCTCCTGCCAAATCGGTTTCCTGTCGTTTTCCCCGAGTCCATATGGAGCTTCTGTTGCAGGTTCGTTGGTGGACCCGGGCGGCGTCAATGGGGAATCTCGAGGATTCGGCCCTGATGTGACCTGAGAGTGGCCGAGAAACAGCATGTATAGTGTCAAGGTGAAGCATGGCCCGACTTGCATGGGTCGAGACGGGTCCATGATAAAGTTGGCATCAGCAAAAGATAACAGGGCACTAGCCTGCATCATCCTCGACGGTGAGATGCCTGGTGTCATGGTGGTGGAGATCTTCTCGCCGGACGCTGTAATGGCGAGCTGTAGGAGGGGGATGTCACGGTCCAGTCTATCGAGGAGAGATCTTATGTCCCGGATGATGAGTTGTAACTCTGCATGGTGGACCTCTGCTCGCCGGGCGCCGCGAGTCTTGCGTCGGCCTTGTTGAAGCAGAGCTGCCTCTTCCTCGGCGATGGCCGCATTCTCCAGCCTCTTTCCCAACCGGACAATATCTCGGTGGAGGGATTTCGCCAGTGGCACCGCTGACTCTAGGAACACATTCCCTCGACCAGATCTTCAACGGGTCAGTTAGGATATGATTTCCGTGTGTTTCCTGGGTGAAGCTGTTCATACCGGAGTTCAATGAGATCGAGAACGGGTGACAGTATCTAAGACGCCAATCAGTTCTCTGTAATACAATTTCAAAGCAAGAAACAAGCTTAAGTACCTTGATTTTGTTGTCAAGGAGTGTCTGAAGGGCCCTCAGCTCAGCCCGAACGGCAGTATCGTTGATTGACTTGAGCAGCCTGGCTCCCTGTTGTATGGCATATCGTGATGTCAAGGCGATGCCCGAGCGAATGGCGAAGTTGACAGTTTGGGCTCCCAGAGTTTGCAGGAGTGCATCCATCTTTCATCAGGCCTATCCATGTCGATGTTCGGAAGTCGAAGGCCACCGCATGTAAGTCGAACAATCTTTACATGTTTGTGATTCATGCTTTAAGGATGTCGGTATGGAGAGTGCCCACCAGCAAGGCAGAGTGGGCCTGTCCCACCTGAAACCCAATCAGGCATCGCAACAGTACGAAATTTCCGCTATGGTCTTTCAACACACTGTGGAAATGGCTGCCTACTCCGTAAATGCCCCTCCGCTTCCCTGAGTCACCAGCAAAAACCATCAAGCCAGCGGCCACAAAACGCGGGGCAAACGGTGCCAGACACATACGGACACTGTATGCCCAAGCCCAGCCCTTCCCCGCTGCAACTTCATGGTGGGGCACCGGCCAACAAATCTTCCCGTCATTCTTTCTCTTTCATTGTGCTCGTCGGCAAGGTCCCATTGAGTCAAGAGACAATAGGTTCGTGAGTTGCAATAACGATTCTCACTGCGCGCGAAACGGTGTTTCTGATACAATCTTCTGCAGGTCATTGACTCGACTTCCTCCGCTGCACCACCCCTACGACTCGGCTCGGACTCGCATTGCTCAACGGATTCTCAACCCTGAGGCGATCGACCCTGAACGAAGCGTCGAAAGTACATTCTGTCCGCTCTCCAACATGGCCAACAACGTCCAAGAGTCGTGGGAGGACGACCCGGCTGCTCAGGATGACAACCTGGCTCGCCAGACCCAGCAGCAGTTGAACATCGGCGGTCAGCAACAGGGAGGTTTCCGTCCCAATGCCGCTGCTTTCCAGCCCACTGCCCAGGCGTTCCAGCCCGGCCAGCCATTTGGTGGCTACGGACAATATCAGCAACCATACTATGGCGGCGGTGGCTATTATCCCCAGTACGGTGGCCATCAGGGCTATGGTCAATATGGCCAGCAAGGTTACGGCGGTTATGGACAAGGTGGCTACCCTCAGTACGGTACGTCTTGGTCCAGTTTCTCAGGTCGCATACAGGCGTTCTAATTCCTAGGCAGGAAATCAGTGGCAAGGCTACCAGGCCCCTCAACAGCAATACCAGAGGAATCAGCAGCAACAGCAGCAACAACAGCAACAGTCTAAGCCCGCGCCCCAAATCGCGAAGCGCCCAACCAATAATCCTCCGGCGTCCAATTCTCCCAAGCCAACCGTCTCCAACCAGGGTGGCGCCAAAGTGTTGAGCATCGGCGGCGATTCTCCTAAGCCTGCGGAGTCCAACCAGGGCGGCGCCAAGGTTCTGAGCATCGGTGGCGACAGCAAGCCCAAGGCCAAGGTATTGTCTATCGGCGGACCCGCTCCAGCCAAGGAGGAGCCAAAGAAACCAGAGTCAAAGAAGGAGGAGCTGAAGAAGGAGGACACTAAGAAGGAAGAGGCCAAGAAGGAAGGGACGGCAGAGGCGGGGGCCAAGGTCACAGCAGCTAAGGCCATCGAGAAGAGTGATCCAAAGGGAACGAGCGGGAAGACGTCGCCCACGCCGTCCTCTGGCAGGTCGAGCCCCTCGGCTGGGGGCAAGTCGGGCGCCACACGCGAGGCTGATGCTGTCGAGAAGGAGCAGGCGGCCGATGTTGACGAGGAGACCCTCAAGGAAATTTACGGCAAGGAGCACGTCAACATCATCTTCATCGGCCACGTCGACGCTGGAAAGAGCACTCTTGGTGGCGCCATCCTGTACGTCACAGGTATGGTGGACCAGCGCACCCTCGAGAAGTACAAGCGTGAGGCCAAGGACCTCGGCCGTGAGACTTGGTACCTTTCCTGGGCTCTCGATCTCACCAACGAAGAGCGCGCCAAGGGCAAGACAGTCGAGGTCGGCCGTGGTTTCTTTGAGACAGAAAAGCGCAGGTACAGCATTCTCGACGCCCCTGGCCACAAGACATACGTGCCCAACATGATCGGTGGCGCCTCCCAGGCCGATGTCGGCATCCTCGTCATTTCGGCGCGCAAGGGCGAATATGAAACTGGCTTCGAGAAGGGTGGCCAGACCCGCGAGCATGCCATGCTCGCGAAGACACAGGGTGTCAACAAGCTGGTGGTGGTCATCAACAAGATGGACGACCCCACTGTCAACTGGTCCAAAGATCGCTACGTCGAGTGCACGACCAAGCTCCAGCAGTTCCTCAAGGCCACCGGCTACAATCTCAAGACGGATGTCTTCTTCATGCCCATCGCTGCGCAGCAAACTCTGGGTATCAAGGACCGCATTCCCAAGGACATTTGCCCGTGGTACGATGGTCCGTCACTCCTTGAGTACCTTGACGGCATGCAGGCCCTCGAGCGTAAGGTCAACGCGCCCTTCATGATGGCCGTTGCCGGCAAGTACCGCGACATGGGCACCATGATCGAAGGCAAGATCGAAGCGGGCGTCGTCAAGAAAGGCATGAGCCTGATTATGATGCCCAACAAGCAGACGGTCGAAGTGGCCACCGTCTACGGCGAAACCGAAGACGAGATCAACATTGCCCAGTGTGGTGACCAGGTGCGCCTGCGTCTCCGCGGCATTGAGGAGGAAGAAATCCTCCCCGGCTTTGTCCTGTGCTCGCCCAAGCGCCTCGTGCATTGCGTGAGCCAGTTTGAGGCACAGATTCGTATCCTCGACCTCAAGAGCATTCTTACGGCCGGCTTCAACTGCGTGTTGCACGTGCATGCAGCCATCGAGGAGGTTACGTTTGCTAAGCTTCTCCATAAGCTCCAGAAGGGCACCAACCGCAAGAGCAAGCTGCCCCCCTCGCACGCAAAGAAAGGCGACAGCATCATTGCGGTTCTGCAAGTTACGGGCGGTGCTGGGTCCGTGTGTGTCGAGAGGTTTGAGGACTATCCCCAGATGGGTCGGTTCACACTGCGTGATCAGGTATGTTTAGCTCGTTGCCCCTGGATCAGAGTGTTGAGGATGATGCTGACTGGTCGCGTTTTCAGGGTCAAACCATCGCCATTGGCAAGATCACGAAGCTCCTTGACGCTGATTCTTCAGTCTGAGGAGGGGAACTTAGTGGCATCTAGCAGTCAGTTTGTGGTTTTGGGCTCAGTTGTCAATTTTATAGGGTATGCGTTGATGATCATCTCTGATGGTGGCCCGTTGTTCGAGTGAACCATGCGACTCCTTGTGACTGTCCAGGTGCGTGAACGGACGTTATCGTTTCCGGAGACGCAACCTAAGTAGCCTCAATCTATCCATCGAAACGGCTCCTTCACCCTACCCTCTTGGGCAAGCAAAGACGAGATTCCGCGGAGGTCAGAACGCTGACGATTGCCATCCAAGGCGGTTCCGGTGAACAGGATATGGTGGGGCGACCGTGCAGTGGGGCCGATCGGTGCAAGATCGTCACATGACGTCACTGAGCCGTTAACAACCGGATACCTGCTGTGATGGAAGTAGCGAGTACTTAGTTGGCACCTGAGACCCCAAAGCGCATCAAGGGAGGGATATGAAGAGATTCTACAGGATTGGAGGCACCGGTACTGCATACCTTTACGTACTGTCATCTCTCGACATTCCCAAAGGAAGGGAGGGTCGGACAGAACGACAGCGCGTCCAACAGAGCGTGGTATCGATAAGCGATGCTGGCTGACCCCGCAAATCTGCAGCCGGGAATGGAACCTGGGCGCCGAGGTGGACCTGTCAGGCCCACTCCTGCCGGCAGCGTGTAAGTCGAGGACAACACACGGGACACCAAAATCGATCTACCTGACCTAGTATGGGTGAAAGACGGGGAGATGCTCTGTCTTGAAGATATCTTGTAGGCACGTGTCCATAAAGATTGAACCTCCCAGCGGCGCCATACAACCCACCTAGATGCACTCCCCAGCCGATCGCAGGCGACCGCCAGATCTCGCTGGGAGAAGTTGGGCGATCGGTGTCTCCTACATCCATGTATAGTAAGGTATGCGCCTCGGGCGGATCCGGTATGGATATGTGACATAGGAGTGGCAATGATACCCATCAACCAAGCCGTACACGTAAACGCGTCTATGCGGCCTGCAGGGACTCTGGATCTGTCATCACGCATTTAAGCCAGCTTGACCCCCCGGTGAGACAGGGTTGGTTGGATCAATATCGCACCGAGGGGGAGCAGAGATGGAATGGATGGATGAAGAGGGGTAGGTAGATCGGCAAGACTAGGAGCAGCACGAGACGGCACCCAATCCTCGAACCCTCCAATTCCTTTCCGTCCAAGGCTGTTGTCCTACCTGAGTTATCCAGCCAACCATCTATTCAACCATCCATTCATACATGCTTCCAAGTCTGGCCGGGGGTACATGGGTTCCCCTCTCTTTTAGCCATCTTGCTGTTGTCCTACCCTCCTGTTCCTCTCCCGTCACCGGGTTCCGGAAGCATCGTATTGCGGGGAAGTTTGCGGTCCATTTCGTACTTGCGAAGGTTCATTTGCGATGGGATCGTTTGTGCAAGACGCAATGGTTGATGATGAACGCTGATGGGGGAGTTGTTGATATCTGATATCAACACCATGTCCGTGGATTTGTAGGTGAGGAAATGCATCACCAACTGGACGCGCGGGTCATGGAATCGGCCATATATACCAGCCATCCTTGGCCTCCAACCCCGCTTTGACACATACCACGGCTGATTCATCCTGCGGTCGACGACATGTAAGCCAGAAGGATGTACAGCGGGATACCGGTCTCAGCCATCCAGGCGAGCAAATCGTAGACAAGGCAACGCGGTTCGGAAGCACGACGAAAGCAATGTGTGGGGGATTATCAAGTACTTGGTAGTATCTCGCTCACTCAAACATTCAAAGAGGTCTTGACGAGGAGCACTCAGTCGCGTCAGGTAGGTCGCATTGCAATGACAACCTAGGCCGGCATCCCAAAAGTTGAGCGAGAAGTACCAGTCATAAATACCCCCATCACACACACCGTCAGGGGCGTCGCGACTCTTTGTCTTTTGTCCCTAACTCCCCGAGACTCGGCAACCACTACACGTCTTCTTTCAGTCAAGTTTTCTGGGCCGGGTGCCCCTTGCCCTAGTTCGAGTAACCCCAACCACTCCAACTCATCACCTGCCCGAACCATCCAGACCGGGACTCCTCCATCCTTTGTCCGGTCCCGTGCCTTTCTTCCTCCATTCAAAACCTTGGAACTTGAGACGACAGAAACCTCATCCTGCTTTTTCCGACGTGAATATTTTCTGTCCCTTTCAACATCCAGCTTCAATCGCAAGTCCGAATACAAAAAGAACAGAAGACCCAGAAAAATCACGAGTTGATAAGCATTTATTTCCCTCCGTCCACCATAGTTCCGAACAACGCCGCAGTCCCGGTTATCATCGCTACACTTAACACAATCCGCTAGCCCGTGACGTACCCGAGCTACGCCCAGGAGCTCGTCATCGCGACCCCACCACCGAAGCAGACGCCTGGAACCGGGGTTGGACGTTGCCCTACAAATACGCCTTGAAACGACGCCTCGATATACATTGCTTGATCTCGAGGAGCAGAGGTTTTCGAGGCCAAATCAGGACAATTTACGGTGCCCCAACGCAAGCTGATAGCCGGCTCTCATCACCACCATTTGTGCAGTCTGCCAGTCCGGCTTACACACCCCTGACAAGCCCGGACTCCAGGCTCTACATACCTCTAGGGGTAGGTTCTCCCCAACACACCCCCCGGTTTTACATTCATCCACGGCCGGTTCGGACTAGGGGAGTGCATGTTTTTCCCATTCCATGCCCAGCTCAACGCTTTTGCCTTCGACGCGTTGATAGCTGTTGGCCATGGCCCCATGGGAGCTCCGGGCCCACGCCCCACAGTGGCCGGGGACCACCCCGTCGCCTTCCGAACCGCTGCTCCGACGCGCACCCCTTGGCCAACCCGAGTCCAAAGTCCCATTCCGCCGTGGCCTAGCCGGAACTTCCTCGGTTTTGGGGCAGCCCTGTCACCCATCAGCCCTACACCTGTCTCATGGCAATCATGGATCCCCATCAGCGAACCCCCGAGCACATGTCCGAAAGCCTGGACTCCCCAATGCAACTCGGGGGAAGCGCGTGGCAGATTACCGACACATGCCGCCCAACATGGGATCAGATGTCATGGAGCAGTGGTTCATCAACTCCCAAGTGGGGCAACGGTCGTCAGAGCTCGAACACTGTCTGACGACATGTTATCGACAAACACCCTCGGTTTGAGATCGAATGATGGCCCAGTCTCGGCCGTCAGATGGCGATTCTTTTTCCTTGTGATGCGATAAAAATGGCATATGCTTTTTCATATGACAGGAACGTGGCAGAGCAATGCTAATCGGGCACTTGGCCATGTATGTAGGACACCCAGCTTTCGGCCGCTGTCGATCGTCACCAAGCACATTGCCAATTTTGATCTCAAAGAAAGACGTCTCTGGCTGCGCTATCTTGTCACTCGACCAAGAACTAAAAACCGGCCACTTTCCCCCAGAACCTACCTAACTTCGTAATCCATCATGTCGAACACGGTTAAGCAAGCCGCCGAAGCGGCGCGGGCCCGGACCAACGATGTCGCCAAAAGTGTCCGGAGTGAGTCGATCGCCGTCGCCGCGAGCGACTTCCTCCACACTCCCTTCATGCGTGCCGCTCTGCCCTTCATCAACGGCGGCATCAGCGGCATGGTTGCCACCACCGTCATCCAACCCGTGGACATGATCAAAGTCCGCATCCAGCTCGCCGGCGAGGGGAAGGCTGGCGGGCCCAAGCCCACCCCGCTCTCCGTCACGCGGGAGATTCTGGCCTCCGGAAAAGCCCTAGATCTCTACACCGGCTTGTCGGCCGGGCTGCTGAGACAGGCGGTGTATACCACGGCCAGGTTGGGATTTTTCGACACCTTCATGGCGCAGCTTACGCGGCGTGCGAAGGAGCATGGTCATCCGGTGGGGTTTACTGAGCGTGCCACCGCCGGCTTAGCAGCAGGCGGTTTGGCGGCCATGATTGGTAACCCGGCCGACCTCGCACTCATCCGCATGCAGAGCGACGGTCTCAAGCCCCCGGCCGAGAGGAAGAACTACCGCTCCGTCGTCGACGCGCTGCGCCAGATTGCTCGCAACGAGGGCGTGACGGCTCTCTGGGCGGGCGCCTTCCCAACGGTGGTGCGCGCGATGGCGCTCAATTTTGGCCAGCTGGCGTTCTTCAGCGAAGCGAAAGCGCAGCTGCGGAAGCGGACGAGCTGGGAGACCAACGCGGTGACGCTGAGCGCCAGCGCCGTGGCGGGATTCTTTGCGAGCTTTTTCAGCCTGCCGTTTGACTTTGTCAAGACGAGGCTGCAGAAGCAGACGAGAGGCCCGGACGGGAAGTTGCCGTACCGCGGGATGCTGGATTGCTTTGCCAAAGTGGCGAGGCAGGAGGGCGTGTTGAGGTTCTATAGGGGCTTCGGGACGTATTATGTGCGGATTGCGCCGCATGCGTGAGTTACCCCCTTTTTATTTCCCGTCCCTGGATGGAGATGGTATTGAAGATGCTGACTTGTTACTTTTCATCTCTTTAGGATGGTGACGCTCATCGTGGCGGACTACCTTGGGTTCCTGACCAAGTAACATAAAGGAAAGCTTGCGGGTTTTGGTTTGGCTTTGGTCAACTTTGGGTGGTTTCCTGATTATGCCGTTTTCTGGTTGTTCTCCCTTCTCCTCTGATGGATTAGGGTCCGTTGTTGCAATGTTTTCTCCTTGCTGGCGTCTGGTATAGTTTTAATATCCTCTGCCTTTGCTGCTCTCACGGGCTGGGTACCGTAAGTAGAGACGGCGAGGTGACGATGATGGATGGATGGGTTGGATCGTCTTGTTCTTTTTGTTGGGTTCCCTTAAGTCAGTAACAAATCGTTTTGGCATACCACCTACCCGCTAGTGCTCGTGTGGTTCAATATGAGGCAATGCCTGGTCCTAAATGTGTCCGTTGTTCTATGTGTGCTCAAGTCATTTTGTGGCCGGAGAGTGTTGTTGAAGTTCGAGTCGGGCTGTTGCTGAGGGAAAGTCAGGTTTGGCGCCTGGCTGGCGACGATCCGCTTGCTCAAACTTACGTTACGTTGAAAGTAAAATACCGTAGTAAAATACCGTAACATTCAGGGACTGACCGGGCACGATCCCAGCGCGTCACAAGCACCGTCAGCGACTGGCGCACCGACCGACTTGACCCCACATACGGACAACACAGACATCGGCGCCGATGCAGAGGTTCAGGAAGACTCGATCCGCGACCTGCAGACGAAGCTGGACGTTTCTCCATACATCCAACTCCTTAAACCGATGTTGGACCTCGTGATCCATCGAATACCGTCGCCGCCCGTCCGCCTTTTAGCAGAAGATGTGCCTAGGTGCAAACCATAACAACCATGGAAGCAGACTGGGACGAGGTGCGTGTTCCTGGAGGGGGTTGGTTTGGCCATGGGAAATGGGCTTGATGCACGCTTGGTGTCGCCATGGACGGGCTGTTAACTGGATCACTTCTTCAGGTTACCCGCATCGCCTTCCCGGCGCCGGGAGCTACTGACTTTCCCCGCCCGGCCACCGCCGTGGCTTTCGATACCATCGCCGAGCTTCTCTGGGCTGGAGACGACAGGGTACGTGATACGTGTGATACGGCAGATTATATCGGGTACTCGGAGGCAGCATGGCTTGGTGAAATATCTGGATGGCGTTGTTGGACTGGAGCTGACGACCGGGACATCAACAGGGCCGCGTGTCGTCCTTCTACAGCCGCGATCTCCAGCGTTACACGGCCTTCAAGATCCATCCGCCCTCTGAGGGGCCAGTCCGACAATTCCTCTTCCATGACAAAGGCGTTATTTGCTTGGGAACCAGGAGTGTACATATGGCCATGAGGAGGGGCCCAGCCCTGTGGAATATCAGGTATGGCGCTCTCCGGGAAGGTTGTGGGGGGGATGATACGGGGAGGTGCTGACAGTCGTTCTTCAGACATGAGGGCATGAAGGATCTCCAGTGCATGTCCTTCACGTCCAAAGGCGCCTCTGAGGTCATTGTGGCCGGGTTTCAAGACACTATGTTTGTCATCGACGTCGTGAAGGGAGAGATTGTCAAACAGGTTCCTACCGAACATCATTATACGATCATGAAGAAGAGCAAGTACATTTGCGCCGCCACGCGGACTGGGTCTGTCGATCTCCTTGACCCGATTTCCTTCAAGATCGTCCGCACATGGCAGGCCCACGCCTCTTACATCAACGACATGGATGCTCAAAAGGACTTCATCGTCACCTGCGGCGGCTCCCTGAAGCAGCAGGCTGCTCAGACCTACATGCTCGACCCATACGTCAACGTTTTCGACCTCAAGAACATGACCTCCATGAAGCCCATGCCTTTCCCGGCCCTCGCTGCCCACGTCCGCCTTCACCCTCGAATGCTCACCACAAGTATCGTCACCTCTCAACACGGCCAAATGCACGTCGTGGATATCATGAACCCGAATTCTAGCACCGTCCGCTATGCCAATGTTACCTCCTTTATCAGCCTCTTCGAGATTGCCCCATCCGGCGAGGCTATGGTCATGGCAGATACCGAGTGCAACATCCACCTCTGGGGTTCTCCTTCAAAGATACGCTTCACCGACGTTGCTCTGCCCCTGGAAATGCCCAAGGTAGAGGAACCTGCTCCCATATTGGACTGGTCAATGGACACGTGAGTCAATCCTTAGCCCTCGACCGTTGTATATGATATTGACATCTTTGCAGCCCATTGAGCTCCGTCGGGATGCCCTATTACCGCGAGACTCTGTTCTCTGCCTGGCCGCCAGACATCATCTCCGACGTTGGCGCTCCGCCAGTTCAGGTCGACCCAACCTTCCTTGCGACGCTCAAACAGATTGAGTGGGGTTGGTACGGCAAAAACACCCGCGGTTTGCGCCGTAACCAGGTTGAGAACACGCGTGTCACCAACAAGCCGACCCTGCAGCCGCCCAAGTTCCTGAGTGAGAAAGCGCGCGAGTCTGCCTTGGGTACGAACGGGACCTCATCAGATGGAAAAGGGGAAGAGCACATGGATGACACCTCGTCACCCGATGAGATCGAAAGCCTGAAGCCCGAGGCGCCGCCCATGTACCGCATCTTCGAGATCAAGTACAGCAAGTTCGGAGTCGACGACTTCGATTTTGGGTACTACAACAAGACGCCATACGCAGGCCTTGAGAACCATATCCCCAATTCGTATGCGAATGCCCTACTCCAGCTGATGCACTTCACACCTCTGCTGCGGAACATGGCGCTCCAGCACGCCGCTACTGCCTGCGTGAGCGACCCGTGTCTGTTGTGCGAGTTGGGCTTCGTCTTCGACATGCTCCAGAAGGCCGAGGGTGCTCCTTGCCAGGCGACCAACATGTTCAAGGCGTTGAGTGCGACCCCTCAAGGTACGTTTTGGTTGCTAGTTGAAACGTCGGGAACCCTACTAATGCCAGCCCAGCACAACCGCTCGGTCTGCTTGAGGAAGAAACTCATATGCCGTCCCTGGCAACTATGTCTCAGGGGTTGAGTAGGTTCCTCTTTGACAAGATTAACACCGAGTACCGGAGTATCCCACCAGTCTCGACGGCTCTGGAGCAGAGTATTTTCAATCTACCCAATCCACCGACACCTGACGAGTTGGTGACCAAGGTTCTCGCCACATCAGCTGTCATTACTATCAAGTGCACTAATTGCCGGAGCGAAACCACACGTCCCGGCACTTCTTACGTGAATGACCTCATTTACCCTACCACGAAACCTCAAGTCCGCGGCGGTAGGGCGCCAAAGACCACTTTTTCGCAGCTGCTTAAGATGGGGGTTGAGCGCGAAACGGCATCGAAAGGCTGGTGCAACCGGTGCCAACGGTACCAAAACCTGCAAATGCGCAAAACCATCCATAACATTCCCGCCGTGCTGGCTGTAAATACAGCCATCACTACGGCAGAGCATCGTCGCCTCTGGGCCACCCCCGGTTGGCTGCCCGAGGAGATTGGTGTTATAGTGGATCAGGGGCAATTCTTCTGCTTTGAAGGGGAGGACTTGAAGCTCCATCTCCAACGCGGGATCCATAACATCACAGTCTATTCGCTCATCGGCATGGTGGTGAATATCGAAAGCAACACTCCGCAGAAAACGCATCTCGTGAGCCTTGTCAATGGTAAGTGTGACATCCATGGTCAAATATGGCGAATGGAGAGATGTCTGACCCCCAAGCGCAGTCGCACACGCAGAGCCAACCCCGCCGAACGAAAGCAAGTGGTATCTGTTCAACGACTTCTCTGTGCGGCCGGTTTCGGCGGCGGAAGCGTTGACCTTCAACACGGCATGGAAGATGCCCACCGTGGTCTTGTTCCAGATGAAGGCGGCAAACAACAAGAGCAATTCGGACTGGAAGACAAAGATGGATACATCCATCCTCTACAAGGACTTGTCCCCGCCAAACGCGGAGAACAAGACGTACCGGGTGTTGGACGAAAAGACCGAGAAACCGGGCCCCGAAACTATCGTGGCGATTGACACGGAGTTTGTCTCGCTGAAACAGCCCGAGATCCAGATGAACTCGGATGGCGAGCGCGAGATGATCCGGCCCATGTCTCACGCTCTCGCTCGCGTCTCCGTTGTGCGCGGACAGGGCGAGCACGAAGGCGAGGCCTTCATTGATGACTACATTGCCATCCGCGAGCCCGTCGTCGACTATCTGACCCTCTACTCGGGCATTACCGCTCTCGACCTCGACCCACGCACGACAAAGCACAACCTCGTCTCGCTCAAAGCCGCGTACAAGAAACTCTGGGTCCTCCTCAACCTCGGCTGCAAGTTCCTCGGCCACGGCCTGAGACAAGATTTCCGTGTCATCAACATCCACGTGCCCCCCGCGCAGGTGATCGACACGATCCAGGTGTTCTACCTCAAGTCCCGCCTGCGCAAGCTCTCGCTCGCGTTCCTGGCCTGGTACCTGCTCAAGGAGGACATCCAGCTCGAGACGCACGACTCCATCGAGGACGCCCGCACCGCGCTCAAGCTGTACAGGAAGTACCTCGAGTTCGAGGACGCGGGCATCCTGGACGCCATGCTCGAGGACATCTACAAGGCGGGCAGGGCGACCAACTTCAAGCCGCCGAGGAAGGACGATCAGAATCAGAACCAGAACCAGCAGGGTGGTGGCAACGGGAACGGCGGGGTGCAGAGGACGGATACGCCGCCGACAGCGACAGGTAATGGTGGTGGTGGTAGTGGTGGTGAGAATGGGACGGCGAGCGCCGGGCCGTCGACCCCGTTGAGGAAGCCCGCCGGGTTGGCTACGGGGAGTACCCCCACGCCGACGCCGTTTGGGGGAGGGGTGAATATCTTTTCTACGCCGTCGAAGTCTCCTTTGAAATAAGAGGTGAAGACTGTGGAGGAAGGAAGGGTGATGATGATGGTGGTGAGGACAAGAGCGCTGAATGGAACGGCTGGGAGAAAGGGGACATGCCTGGATGTCTGTCTGTGTATGTGGTTGGAATGAGAGAAAGGGAAAGGGGGAGTAGAGGACGAGGACAGTGTTGCCTGTGTGTTTTTCTTTTCCTCCAAGAAAATGAAATGACGAGAACAAAAACAGTCGAAAATGAAATCGAAAAAATTGAAAGATACTGAAGACAGGAGCCTCATGAGCATTCATTCACCTATAAAGCGACTTATGAATCCAGTTGCGTGACTTGGAAGTGTTTGGTGTCGATCCCTCCTCCTGAGCTAGGACATCATCATTGTTGGGACCAAGCCAACGTATACGAGATCATGCTCTTCGCTGAGCAGAGGCCTAACACATACCAAGAGAGGAGCAATGCCAGAGTCGGTAGGCCTCTTCTCATCGTACATACATCAAACATTCTATGTCTTAATTCGTCTATCTAAACCGGACACCTATTCTCACACCCTTACAAACCCAGACACCGAGGCCACTTTCTACCAAACGCAACTACAAGAGTGGTGGCTCAAGACGGGGAGACCATCAACAAGAAAAAAGACAAAATAGAAAACAGGGTATCATGACATCTCTCCAACAGGGGGGAAATGGAGGATAGATGAAGAGAAGACAAGAGAGCAACATCAAGGACAACGAAGCCAAGTAGTACTCACTCCTTGGCCTTGACTTCGTCATTCCCTTGTCCATCAGCTTTATCCTTCTTCACTCCATCATCTCCTTCTTTTTTTTGTTTTCTTCCTTACTCTTTTTTTCGTCATCCTCTTCTTTCTTTTCCTCATTACTCTGTCCCGCCTCGTTCTGCGGTGCCGGCCACACTTGAGTAAACACGTGCCGACTCTGCCACCCCTCCACCAGCTTCGTCTCGACGACCTGGCCCTCGGGGATCATTTCATGCTTTAGATCCCAGCCTGCGCGACGACAGAGCTCGGCAACCACCACATCGCAATCACCCAGCAAGTCGATGTCAAAGTTGACGTGCGACACGGGCGTGCGGCTGATGTAAATCTGAGGGATGTGGGGAGGCAAAAACGGCACGACTTCAGAAACCGGCGCGACTTTCAGGCTCGTGCCAATGACGATGAGCAGGTCAACCCGATCACGGTCGTGCTCCGTGAGGCGGCGGCCGAACTCATCAGGCAGCGGCTCACCGAAGAAGGTGATGTCAGGCTTCATGACTCCGCAGTTGGCATAGCTCCCAGAGCCGGACGGCGCATCGAATTCCGAATCCGAATTGCTGTCGTAATCTCCCGGACGGCGACGCGGCTTCTTCTCTGTGCCATCGCGGTTTACCTTGCGCTTGCGGCTATTGGAGCCGTTAGGCAAAGTGCGCCCAGGTTGTGTGGCGCAGCGGCGACAACGAGGGATCCGACCGGCCTTGATATCCGGGAAGATGGTCTCCCCAGGCACTTTGTAACCGCACTTCACGCAGGAGGCGGTGGCGAATGAACCATGGCACTGAACCAGCTTGTCCGGACGGATGCCCGCCTTCGCCTCGAGATTATCGATATTTTGGGAATAGTTGGTCAAGAGCTTGCCTTTCTCTTGAAGCAGGGCAATGAAGGCATGAGTCGGGGAGAAGCGGTTGTGGTTGGGAAGAATGTCCTTGGCGACCGAGTAGAAAATAGTGGGGTCCTCACGGAAGAGGCGGATGTCGAACACCTCCTGTGGGTCGCTGAGACCGAGGTGCTCAAGTTTGGAGTAAAGGCCGGTGCCCTTGGACCGGAAGTCCGGGATGCCGAGCGAGGTGGAAATGCCTGCGCCCGTCAAAACCATGATGTTGTTACAGCGCTTCAGCAGCTCAACAGCATCGTCAACCGAGTTATACGCCGGAAGCTTGGCGCGTTTGGACAACTCGCGGCTTAGGGCGAGGCTCAACAGGGGGTGGTAATCAGAATCATCCGCGCCCTCGAGAAATGCGGGCGGGCGAATGCCAAAGGCTGTGAGAAGCTTCTTGGCCGTGATTAAACCGGCAAATATGGTGCGCTCGCAGAACACTTTGGGGCCCACGGCGCGCAGCAGTTTGCGGAACTCTATAGCCTCTTCTGGGGTGCAAGCCTCAGGGTCTGGGGTTTGGTCAGTCAGGATGGAAGAAAGGGCAAAGGTGCTTCGCGGACACTCACCATCAGTAAAGAAGCGATCCTCGGCCAGGTCTTCGATAGCATCCTGAAAGAGGGACTCGGTCTCCCACGAGTCGCTGAGATCATTGATGTGCTCTTCGAGCTCATTCAGTGGACGGCGAGACGCGTCGACGTCTTCAGCATCATCAACATCGTCATCGTTGAGATTCTGAAACGCACGCTTCTCGTCGTAGTCAACAACATTTCTGACCCGGGTGCTAGGCTTCCTTGTATTTTGCGCCGTGTTGGTCGAGCCGGTCTTGTTGCCAGACGCACGGCCTGATGGATCGCCCATTTTGTATGTGCAACAAGACGCGATGGTGGCGCGAACTGTTGGTGGGGGGTTATGGTGTTTATATAACGCGTCAACAATTGAAAAAGTCTTGTCGCGACAAGAGAATGATCTCGATGAAATTGAGTGAAGTCGTGAGCAAACAAATGATGAAATGACAAACAACTAGAATTAAAAAAAGGCAGGCCGACGAGGGAAAAAACGAAAAGAGAAGAGAAGCCTAGCCAGGTGCAAGCAACCTGGTAGGTGACGAAGGTCTTCAAGTGCCACGGATGTGAGGATGGTGGTGGAGGAGTCGGGCCTTGATGAAGCGACTTCTGACGTGGCAGGAGTCAAAGATGAGTAGAAGGTAAGAGTTGGGTTGGTGAGTGAACGGAGTCTGGGGAAACCGCCCGTGAAGACAGGGAGGAACCTATCGCAAAGACAGTTGGCGCGGGCCTTGGCAGTCCGGGGCGGATGGAGGGAGAGTGGAAGAAGATCGCGGTGAGGTCCAGTGGTTGTGTTGACAAGGAAAGAGAAGAAACAGGGGAAAAGAGAGATGCTTGTGTTTATTCGGATAAAAAGATCAGGTACGATCAGATCTCGCTGATTCCCGCTGTCACGAGCGCGAGTGAGAAAGGCAAGGACGACCTGGCGGGAGAAGGCAACTTCTTCGGCCCAAATCTGCCAATGACTTTTAACCCGGAGATCCCCGGGAAACAACAGAACAAACTCGTCGTCGAGAGGCAAATTTCTGCATTGCATGTATGTACAACCTGAACCTTAAAAGACTCTTTGGTTTAATTCAGTAAGGGGTATTGGGTTTTCTCGACTGTCAGCATAACTCAGTGATTTACTACAGCAGACGAGTATCGCGTGCGAAGAAGCCATCAACGGAGAAGCAAGGCATTCTGAAATCCAACTCCTTCTTTTTAGTTGGCCTCACTAACGAACAGTAGGCAGGCTCACCTCGGCATTGTATTCTACAGGACTCCGAAATATGGGTACTCTAGGCAACTCGATTCAACCCACCATCAAAGCTACTCCGTACACGCCTCACGTCAACCGAGCTTACCTAGCCAGAGCTGCCATGACCATAAACCCAAATGACACGACAACTCGACCATGATGATATATGTAACTATGCCATGGATGACACGCTCGAGGGTTGCGGGGCCATCGAAGCGCCAGCATCAAGCACCACTCAACATCAGGGGCCAAACCTGTGCGACAGTGAAACACTCTCCGCAGCAACCCCCGACCAAGAACTCATCACAACCACTCGCTTCACATTAAGTGATGCTTGAAAGACTCAAAACCATTCGACACAGCCTCACAGTATCCCCGCAAGTCTTAACGCAACGTCCAGCCTAATCGTCCCCCAATGTTACGAAGCATAACCTTAGGAGACAGGAGCTTGGCCTCCGAGCATTTAGTCTCTCAAGGAGGTAACCATAGGTGACAGTGCATCTCCCCCGGGCCGAATCAGTACGCCTCAACCAAAGCAAGGAGGTTCAGCTCTATGAAGCGGATGCAGGACGCCCAACTAACCTAATTCATGATATTAGGTGAATCCGATAGGAACGCCAAAGTGGTTGATGACCACAGCCACAGACGTGTGTGTGTAACCGCCCACGAGGCCTACACCGGTTGATTTGCTTGTTTGTGTGGCAATTTGTTTGCCTTCTCTCAACTGGCTCCGGGCGGCCACCCAATACTCGACACAAGACGCATCAACGGAGCTCTCACAGCCCGACAGACAGAAACACATGGGAAACAATTGAGCTAGCCCACTATGATACTTCGACTTTTCTATTCCGTCCCGCAACTGTCACTACACTACCCTAAATACTTCCACCATAACTGCCACAAACAAAACGAGACCTAACAGCCACAATGTTGAATAGGTATCTGGTATGCAATGGTAATGGAATCTATCTCCACCGAACGCCACAAGACCCAGTATTACTACCCCCACAAAGAAAAATGCCAAAGGAAAGAAGAAAAAGGCGAAGAAATAAAATTGAAGGGAAAGAAAGAAACAACGCCGACGCCGACGGGGGAACATTCCCCAATGCACTACAGTCCAACGTAGCCAATGTGCGCCACTTTGGCGCCCAGGGCCCATCCATCCCAACCATCCATCCGTCCATCCATGATTTCAGTATGTCTCCGTCTTTATACAAGGCTATTGTACAACATGGACAGGTGTGGTATGACGATGAATGCCGCCCCCGGCCACCTCAGCCCTATACGCTAGGGCCGCCCCTCGCAGATGGTGACGCTCCCCGCGGCTGAGGCTGGCGCAGGATGGGGACTTCCTGCTGGACGATTGTGTCGTCGCTGCTCAGTTCCTGAGGTTCCGGGACGATTTGGCTGCTGAACATGGGCTGTGGGGTTTGGTCGGCCGTGGTCCGGAACTGGTCAAAGTCGGGCTCAACATTGCGACGGTCGATGGGCGACCAGCCGACGCCGACGCCGGCAGCCACGATACCCGTCATGATGGTGGCGGCGCCAAGGGCGCTGTTGGAACGGGACCGGGTGCTCTTGCTGCGCTGGCGGCCGGGCGTCGCGCCACCGCCGATCGAGTTGAAGCTGTTTTCGCGGGTCGGGGTCTGAGGAATGCGGTGAACTGAGTTGGACCGAGAGTGCTCGCGGCTGTGAGCCGGGCTCCTGCGAGCATGGAAGGCCTCAACCGGGTGGCGAACGGCGAACTTGAGATTGTTCAGGCGGCCACCCTTCACCCTCTTGAGCCAGGCAAGTTGATCATGCAGTTCAGCCAGAGGCTCGGGGAAGGCGGTGTAAGGAGCCTCTTCATCAGAGACAGTGACCTCGGGAGCTTTGACAGACTTGCGCTTGAACGACTCGGGAACCAGGCTGGAGATAAGCTCGTCAGGAATAAGGCGAATGATGACGCCAACCGGGATCGAAAGGAGGCCGAGGACGATCGCAACACCCCACATCAAGGGGGTCTGGCCCTCCTTCGCAATGCGGAAAGCGTCGCCGCCGACCATGACGATCAAAACTTGTCCACCGCACATGATGGCGCTGATTGCCAAGAAATAAGGGTTCTTAAGCATGCCCTCAAAGATGTTGAAGTTGTTGTCAAGACGGCGGTTGCTGTCATCAAGTTAGCCAACTGAGTTATGTGAGAAGTGTCTCGATCGTTACTTACTTCCACTGGTTGAAGATCTGCATCCACACGAAGGTGTTGAAAACAAGGGTGTTAATCTGGCTCTGCGTGATGTCATCGGGGCCAGGCAGGACCTGGGCGCCGCCAAAGTAGATGAGGAAGGTAATGAGCAGCTGATAGATGGCCTGGCCGATGATCATCTTCCACATGGTGACCGAGATGATGGAAGAGCCCTTGCGCTCAGGCTTGCGCTCCAGGACACTGTCGTGCGGAGGGTCGGTGGCGAGGGCCAAAGCCGCAAGAGTATCCATGATGAGGTTCACCCACAGAAGCTGGACGGCCGTCAAGACGGAGGTCTGCTCGGCACTCTGGACAGCGGACACGAAGGTAAGGACCACAGCCGTGACGTTGACTGTCAGCTGGAACTGAAGGAAGCGCTTGACGGCGTCATTGACAGCGCGACCCCACTTCAGAGCCTTGACAATCGAGCTGAAGTTGTCGTCCATGAGAATGATGGCAGAGGCCTCCTTGGCGACCTCGGTGCCGGCGATGCCCATCGAGAAACCAATGTCGGCCATTTTGAGGGCGGGGGCATCGTTGGTACCATCACCAGTGACAGCAACCGTTTCTCCCTTCTCCTTGAGACGCTTGACCAGGATGCGCTTGTCCTCGGGGCTGGACCGGGCCAGAACGTGCAAGCGCGGGATGATAGCATCTTGCTCAGCCTTGGTCATGTTCCGGAACACAGGACCCTCAAGAACGACGCTGTTGGGCTGGAGAATGCCGCAGTCAGCCGCGATAGCCTCGGCGGTGATACGATTGTCACCCGTGACCATGCGAACGACGACGCCGGCCTTCTGGCAAACACGGACAGCCTCGGGAACACCAGGGCGCAGGGGATCCTTGATGCCAACCATGCCGATGAAGGTCATGTTCTTGAAAATGTCCTCGAAGGCGATCTCGTCCTTCGGAGCGCCCATGCGAGGGCGCGACGGAGGAGGCCAGTGGTCAAAGTCGCGGTAGACGAGGCCGATGGTGCGCAGCGAGTTGCGGGCGTACGTCTCGATGAGCTTCTTGATCGTGGAGCGGTTCTCACCAGTCAGGGCAGCCGAGGCGAGGTTCCCAGACGGATCGCGGAGGATCTGGGTGCATTTTTCCAAGACAATTTCCGAGGCACCCTTCACGAAAAGACGCGCCTTTCCGTTGGGGAGCTGAATGACTACGCCCATGCACTTGCGGCCCGAATCGAATGGAATGAGGTGCAGCACCTTGGCGTTGGCCCTCTCCTCACTGACGGGGCCCATACCGAGGTGCTCGCGGGCCAAGATGAGCAGCGCCGTCTCTGTCTTGGATCCGATGAAAGTCTGCTCGCCGCCATCCTCACCCTCGAAGGCTGTGGAGTTGAGAGCGATCGACTTGAGAAGCAACTCCTTCACTTCCGGGCTCAGGGTCTTGACGAGCTCCTGGGCGGTGGCTTCGACCTCCGAACCAGTTCGCTGGTCGGGAGTCGTTGTGGTGCCGAAGCGGTGTGTCGTACCGATCGTGGCAGCGACCACCTGCATCTTATTTTGAGTAAGAGTGCCAGTCTTATCAGAGCAGATGGTAGTGGCATTACCCATGACTTCGCAAGCCTTGAGGTGGCGGACAAGGTTGTTGTCCTTGAGCATGCGCGTCGTGGCAAAGGCGAGAGCCAGGGTGACAGCCAGGGGGAGACCCTCGGGGATGGCGACAACCACGATGGTCACGACAACAATGAATATCTCGATGAAGTGCTGGCCCTTTTCGGCAGGTGTCAAGGGAGCGTATTGTTTGAAGAGTTTGACGATAAAGATGATGAAGAGGACGATGAACAGGAGCAGGGCAGTCGCACCACCCAGCTTGGCGATGTGCTCGGCGATGACGTTGAGCTTCGATTGCAGAGGGGTGATCTCGGGATCCTCATTGAGGGTCATCATGGTCTTGCCGTAGCTCGAATGAATGCCCGTTGCCGTGACCATGAACTTGCCAGCACCCTCCATGACGCGCGCGCCCGACTGGATGAAGGGGTCCATGCCCTTGAGAGACTCACCGTTCTCAATGGCAGCATACACCTTGTCGGCGTCCTGCTTGCGGATGATATCCGACTCACCCGTGGCCTGAGACTCGTCGCACTTGACACCAAAGCCCTCAATCAAGATACCGTCCACAGGAACCATGTCACCAGGCTCCAGGAGAAGCACATCGCCGGCGAGAACGTCGAACACGGAGATCTCCACCGTCTTTCCGGAGCGGATGGCCTTGACGAGACGGTCCTGCTTCTTCTTGTTGAGCCGGGCGAACTGGCGTTCCTTTTGATAGTCATTGAGAGACCCGACGAAAACGACGATGAGGATGGCGACGATGATAGCAACACCCTCGATCCACTCGACTGAAGGGTCGGTGGGGTCGTGTTCCTGGCCGAAAGTTTGATACAGGCCGATGGCAAGGGAGATCACGGCAGCGACGGACAGCAGGATCAGAACCTTGTCGTTGTACGTGATCCACATGAGCTCGAGGAGCGTCTTGCCCTTTTTCTCGGGGAGCCGGTTGTCGCTGAAGACGCGTTTCCGTGACGAAAAGGCCTCGGTTGCCGAATCATTGCGCGTTGAGCTCGAAGTTTGGCTGCTCGGGGACCCGGGCTGCAACCCTTCCTTGGCGGCGTTCCGGGAGGTGGCCTCTTCGAACGAAACAGTGCCGGGTAGTGAAGTCTCGTCGACGCTCAATCCTGTGTGGCGGTTGCTGCGCAGACCCTTCTCGATGCCCTTCAGGCCGCCAAGCTGGTAAAAGGCGGCGAGACTCTTGGGGTCAAACATCTTGCCCAAGTGGCCAGGAGTGAAGGCAAACGGATTGTCGTCCACCTTAAACTCGTCCTCCTTGCCTTGGTCGGGCTTGAGGGCGTTGGGATCGTTCATGATCTGCTCATGCTCTGTCTTCCCAACAAGACCCTTTTCGGCGAAAGACGCACCAGTGACGGTGCTCTCGCCTTGTGATGATGCGATGGACTTGGCATCGTCAAGTGAATTCTGGCGCGAACGCTGCGAGTTGGGAACTGCGAGAAAGCCTTGGCTCGGTGCATTTCCACGGAAAGATAATGGGCTGATGACGTTGTGTGGACTTGTTGGCCGACTGTCCTTGGCCTCGACTGAAAGACTGCGCTTGTGAGAACTCGCGGGCTCGTCCCGGCCCTCGGCCGCAGAAGACGAGTGGGAAGCGACCGGCGCACCAGACTCGACATTCTGCGCGGCTCCTGCATCCTCGGTGTTGTCAATTGTGATGGTGGGCCTGGAAGACATGGTTAGGATCGATCTCAAACGTTGTGGAAGAAAAGGCGTACGCTCTGGCCCGGCGAGGAGCAGAATCACCCTCTGTGCTTGCCATCGTTGCGAGGCAGCGGGTTATTGCTAACGGAGATTTCGACACCGCCTCCTCTCCTGAGGCAAACTCGGCTCCCTCGTCTCTGGCGGATTCGCTGTGGCGAGGCTGCGGTTCCAAAATCCCGTGTCCCGTCGACGCAGGTGTGGGAGCTGGGATGGAGGCGAACGTATCCGTCTGAAAAGGTGTGCCTTATCCAGCCACGAACCGGTCGCGGTCAGCCACCAACCAATTCACGAGTCAACGTTGCCCGGGTGTGTTGTTGTATTGAGGCCACAGGGCGGAGCGGTTGGGCCAACGGTTGACCGTCGACGCGCGCGATTGGGATGAGTTGTGTTTATGAAGACCAGCGATACGCCATTGACATGTCAGAGAATTCCGAGGTACGGGGTTGCAGGAAGCAAGAACAAGCGGCGACGGGTACAGGAGCGCGACGATGTGTTTGAGATGGTAACATGGAGTATAGTTTGCTCCGTCCCTGGGGTAGCGCCTTGACTCCAGGAGAAAAGAGGACGGACAACCCGGCCATCAGAGTTGCATCAAAGCGTGAGCGGCTGCAAAGGGGGTTTGCGAGAGGCTGTGCAACCAGAGCCAATAATCTTTGACCATCTTCTCTCGAAGCAACAGGGGGGCTGCCCATTTTGGCGCCCTTTTTCTGGCAAGTGGGAGGACCCTGGTCCCTTTCTCCTTTCTTGCCTGTATTGCCGACTTTGTACCTGTCCGCCGACACAAACGTTCTGGAACCACGAACGCCTGCACGGTGGGGAAGCTTTTGATGAGCTATGATTCCACGATCCTACCCCGTGCAGCTCTTCTGTGCGGCGTTGTCCGCCCCTTCTGGGGTTTCTGGAGGGATGAAAATCAATGAGAGGACTGTGTTGGTAGCTACATTGCCTACCAATCAAGTTGACCGTTACCTTCCAGGCAGGTCGAGCCGACCGAGCGTGGAGATGAGCAAGTCAGGAAACGTTCATCCCATCGATCTGTATTTGAGGTGCCGGCCACGCGCATTGTCCGATGTGGATCCCAACCTGGAAGCAGGAAACGTTGAGCCCAGTCTCGACTAATTACGAGTACTTACGAGTACGGCAATGTCCGGGCTGCCATCTCTGCATCAAAGCAGGACAAAACACTTTTATCGCGGTTTATGCTCTTTTTGGAGGAGGTGAGAATCCGCACCGAATCCTAAATCGTATATGTACACAGTACATACTTCGCCGCTGCCTTGAGATTTGGTGTCTACACCGTACTATGGAGTACGAAGTAAGTATGTGCGGCTACACCTCCCAATCTCCCAACCGCCGCGCTGCAAGTTTCCCTCTGATCACCAGGGCAAGTCTGGGCGATTGGGTGCTCTGTCGACTCCTTAGGTACTACATGACCCTCTCGATGCCCGATGGAACGGATGAGAACTTGGAATGTTTACCGCTGTTGAAACAATCCAACCTCGAGGAATCCGTCGTAGGCGCAGAGTTGCATTCGCTCGTCGTCCGCCTGTTTACCTTGCCAAAACCATGATGGACGGATCCGCCATCGAGAAACTGGCCGTTTGTGGAGCCCGATGGCCAGCCAACTTTCGACTCCATCCAAGAAACAAAGCTGGCATAGCACCTTGGTTTTTGGGACGACGCTAGAAGCGTTTCAATGTCAACGGCAAGACGATAACGCCATCTATCTCAGCCTCTCTGGAGCACTGCAAACTCTGCGACACCACCAGCCACCTGATCGCGGCTCACCATCCATTGGAAGTGCCTGTGATGCCTCCTTCGGCGTCTCACTCCCAACACAAGCCACGCCGAACAGGCCGGCCCCTACAGTCCGGAGCTGCTCCGCTCCGCTAGCCATTGCAGCGGGGTCCGAGCGCCGACCCCGACCAGCAGACTCAAGTCTCACTATCTGCCGCTCTGTTGCACCGAAGGAGGACCCGGTTCCATGAAACACCTGCACGTGGATTGTGATCGTGTCGGCGCGGAAGGCCAGGCCGCAGTGCGATCAACTCCTGATGGTAGGTTTTACCGCGATCGATGTCGATTTGGCGATGCTTCGCCGTGGTTGTGGTTCACCTCGTCTCGGCTAGTCCTTCCCTCGAGTTCTCAAACAGGGTCGAGGTGGTAGATGAAACAGGTCGACATCTGTTTCATGAAACAAAGCTTGGAGCCCCTGGCGGGGCTCAACCGCACACCACGAACACCTGAGGATACGACGACTTTGACCACATTCTCCATCACCATTCCCGACCTAGGTGACTATCGTCAACGGAATTGTCGATGGATTCGGTTGTGGTGATGAAACGAAACAAACCTGACGAGCGCTGTTATCACATCCCCACGGACCGAATCGCGCAGATGTCAGTGCAAAGACATCGAGAAAGGAAAGGCGAGCCGGGGGTAATGGCCAACCTCTTGGTATTTCTCGAGATCGAGTATTCCCGTTGCACTTCCAGTCCACCCATGATCGGCCGTTCGCAAGAGAAACTCTGATCGGGCCTGGAGGATGTCACACTTGAGTTGCCACAAGTTCTCCCCAAACTGCTCAGCCATGGCAGTGCCGTCGATCTTCTGTCACGACACCACTTCATCCGAACTCATGGCAGCCTCCCTAGCCAGTCATGGACTGAAACTCGCCCAAAGGCGTACAAGTAACCATGATCTACGTGCTTAATCATCATTAAGCTCGGCGATCTGAAGCTGTCAAGCCTCTCTCCCTAATTCTTGTCTCAAGCCGCAGCAGCTCCTCCCTGTGTCGATCCGGCACCCGAGACAGCGGAAGTTCAAACTGGGCCGTGGCTGAGTTGTCGTGGAGCGTCTCACATCTCTCTCCCTGTTTCTTGATGACGGCTGGCAATGTGCCCACTGAGCAGGCGCAATCGCGGCGATAACGGTCTGCCTTGTCTCACATCTCGACCGTATATATGGCATATCTCAGTGATCCTCGTCTCAGGGTACATCCTGGACCTTGCTGGCCTGAAAGTGTTTCCCGTCTTGCTGGGACATCTGGTGATGCAAGGCGGAGCTCTTTTCTGTCTACCCAGCCGCGCGGCGAGGCATAACATCTTCCGCCAACAAAGGCTCGACGAGTGGTGATACTGCCGCCTGTGTGAGGTTCTGTGCTACGAACCTAGCACGCAGCCACCTGCCACACAGAGTGAGTCACGCACTTCACAGCATGCAATGCCCTGACTGAGCATGTAAACGTCCCGTGCTGTATCTACAGTACTACTGGTGATCTGTCTTCTTCCCGTCCATTCTGATCTACACGGCAGTGCAATTGTTACCCAATGCCTTCCGGAGCTTCCCCGAACTGGCAGGTCAACATCATTGCACATATTGCCCTGCAGAAAGGCTTCAGACAGGTCTAGATGCCCGACTCATTCCCACGGCAGCTCTTATATGTCGAATGAGTCAGTTAATTTTGGTTCACTGGCTGATCACGAGCACGCACCAGATACAGTCCAGTCAAGTTCAGGGCGTTGCCAATTACAGACATGACCGTTACTCGCACTTCTTGTGGTGTTGTATTACTGTCAGACCTGCACGTGGCCGGTGTCTTGTCTTCCATTGGCTACAGGCTTCAGATCTGGGGATCGCGGATCGAAGGGTCGGAGCCAAACTTACATAGTCATCAATCTTCCTCATCGAGATGCCACAGTGCCTTTCAGAGTGGAATCTGCCCAATACAGGTCATGCCAGACTTTCAGGCTGATAGCTCATTCCGGTCTCACAAGCTTTATGATGATGAACTCGGCATCCCAGTTGCCATGTCATCCTGATGTGGGACTGCATTTAAATGTATGAACGTACTTCTCTCCATTCAACCAACAAGACATTGTCTCGGCTGTTTGGTATCGCCCCGCTGACGTCAAAGCCCAGGGATGCTGTCCGACCCGGAAGCGGCATTTAAAATTACAAAAGGCATACCAATGATAACACAAACAACTTTGTAAACAACACATACTATTTGCGATTAAGTACAACTTTGTGTCTTGTTCCGGACGATGCTGAGCCCTCCAACCCCCAGAGTCACGTATCTAGGCGTAACTATGTCTCCGCAAACGGTCCGCTTCAAAGCTCGTCAGCGGTACGCTAGTTGAGGCAGTGCAAGAAACAAACACCGAGAGTTGGAAACTTTTCCCCGGGGTTTGCATCGGATGAGAGGCTTTCCGCTCATAGTTTGAGAGAAATAAAACCTTGCCAACATCTCTTAGCGTTCATCGTTGCATGTTCGCCCCAGCAGCTCTCAGCTATTGCGTCGTACCTACAATATAGACACATACGATAATTCAGGTAGGGTATGTTCCCCCTGTTGACGGTGTGCTTGCCTCAAAGAGTAACTGGACGACTTTGCCATGACTTCGCCGTGAACATCTCAGATGGTCTACTGCGACAGCGGAAAGAGGGGAAGGTGGAGTTATGAGGCAGTGCTGCTCATTGCAACGTGCACAAGTGGGAGTATGTGTTTGTACTATGATCCTAGAGGATGGATCTTGGTAGTGTGGAACTTTGTTTGTGAGTCTCACGCAGCATTGTGATATCATGTGGAAGGTGACTCCATTTTTGAATATGACCATCTAGATCAACTGATGAACCAGCTTAGCGGCGCAGTATCGCAGCGGAAGGCCATGAGAGAGATGATCGAATTTCGTTGGGTTACGAGTATTTCATGTCAACTTCAGCCATACTTACGTATGCCAAAGAACATACTTGATGTTCACCAGACACATTTTTACTCCTGAAGGAAAAAAACCATCCGAAACCGGGACACCACGCCGGCTACTCGGCTGCGTACCCAGGTTACACGGCATTTCCCCCGTTCCGAGCTGCCGGACATGACATTCCCGATCCGGAAGCTTGAATTCCATTGCTCGCCCACGCACGTCTAAGCCTCAATTCCATGCGACGACACTTCCAACTTCCATTCCACTGCTTGCGTCCTGCACGACATACCACCGCGGTGACCAAGGATTTGACTGTGGCCACCGTTTACAAACTTGGCATGCCAGGGTACCACATGCACAATTTCAAGGTAAAAAGATCCCAGTCTGATCATAAGTCCTCGAAAGGCAAGAGCACCTAGACAGGCATCTAGACCAGGTGACACGAGCAACGAAAGAGCCTCAGCCACGATGGATAACACGCGTCCTGTCTTCTCTCCGGCCTTTCGGCCCCCATGCTATACGCGCGGGATATTCGGATGTGACATAGAACCCGCGTAGCCGGGGGTGTGTACGAAGTACTACCAGTAATTCAGCTGAGTGATCAAATCTGATAATCTCTGTCCGCTGTATGTGTAGCCACAGATGGACAGGATCATGTGCTCTCTTATCAGATCCGATTCGACCGAACAAGCAACTAGTAGTGATAGGTAAGCATTTTCTCATTTGCCTTGACCGATGAAATCCGCCTAAATTCTCTTGTCCCCCGACTAGTTTATGGCTGCGCCTCTGAGCTATCGTCACCGAATTTTCCATCTTCTTCCTCCGACCAGGAGACCCAAATCTTTCCACCGGAGGAATAAGATCCTTCTCCTCCAGCCCGGTCAGATGCCTATTGAAGAACCGAGCGGAGAAACACATCCTGATCCGTGCTGAACAGCACAGCCTGCCGCCATCGCAGCATCCACATCCACCCCACAACAAACAACTCACCTTCGTCCCAAATCCACCTCCCGAACCAGTACCATCCCATCCTCCTCACCTCCATCAACAGCAGCCTCAGCCCCAGTAACAAACGGTGCCACTCCCTTCCTCACAACCCCCTCCCAAAATCCCTTGACCACCCCCTCCGCCTCGCCCTTTCCGGTCTGCCTAAAGTCCGGAAACGCGTTCACCTCCAGAAGCCACGCCTTACCGCTCGCGTCGACCAAAAAGTCCAGGCCATACGCCTCGAACGCTTGCGGCAGGGGCTGGAAGTGGATGGGCATCCCCCGCGCGGCGGCCTCGAACAAGTCGCCGGTGATAGTGTAGATTTGGTCGAGCAGGCTGGCGTGCTGGGATGCCGGCAAGGGGAGGGAGGCGAGGCGGTGGACGAGGGATTGTTGAGTTTGCTGTTTCGTAGCTGAGTCGTCGTCCAAGAGAGCGGTCTGCAGGCAGGTGTTGGTGAGGTGAGCGTCGAGGTTGTCGTTAGGATTTTCTCCGTCGGCCCTCGCGGCGGGAGACCCGGGGGCTTGGTACGGCTTTGCGGCGAACAAGGCGAGCATGTCACGGTAGACGTAGACCTTCAGGCTGCCGACGCAGAGGACGTAGGTGCGGATGTGGAACTTGCGGTTGTTGAGCTCAGGGAGGAGGAGGGGCGGGTGAATGTAGGGCTGCGCGACGAAGTGCCGGAGGTGGGAGGTCGTGATGTAGTTGTGGTCGTCTTCCTCCTCGCTGCTCCCCTTACCGGCATTGTTCTGGCCATTGTCATCTTGCTCATTTTCATCCTCCTCTTCCTCCTCATCACTTTCCACCTCCCATCCATCAAATATCTCCTGCAACTGCTCCATAGTAGCAAACAACCTGATCCCCTGTCCTCGGTCACTCATGCTGGGCTTCAAGATCCACCATTGCACATCCGCGTCCCTTCCCTCCGCCAACGCTTGGTCGTTCTTCTCCATACTGTCGCGGAGATCAAACGCCTCGACGAGGGCGTCGTCCAAAAATTCGGCATAGTCGACCTCGAACGACTCGGCACGCTTAACATGCGCCGCGAGCGCCGACTCCGGGTGCTTGGCGGCCCAGTTTTCGACAGTTGCTGTGAGAAAGTGTTTCCGGATGAGAGCTTTGCGGATAATGTAACTGTTGATGAGGCAGGTGGTGGGGTGCTCGGCGGCGTAGGAGAAGTCGATAGCTTCGTATGGCATGATTTGGAGGACCTTGCCAGGGGTTGAATCGTCCCCATTGCCCTGATTCTGTTGCTGCAAGAGCTCGGCCAAGGATAGCTCTGGTGATGATGCCGACCAGGTCGAAGGCGGTTGAACAAGCGTATAGCTGTCTTTCGGCAGGATCGACTCCATGGCTGACAGGATCAGGGGCTGCACGTAGTCATCGGCATACTCAACTACCGCATAAACAGGTCTCTGCGGCTCCCTGCCCCGGATGGCGAGTTCTTGCGATTTTTCTACCTTGGTGCTTCCATCCGCAGCCTTTTGAATGTCGACCCCAAACGTCGAGCTCCTAGGGGCACTTCTGTACAAGAACCGGTCGTGAGAAAACATCCCGCATGAGCCCAAGCAAGGGAGAGGGCCACAAGCCGGGCAGGGTCTCGGCGGACCGGACGGGAGGTCGAAGGGTTCGAACGAGTAGTGGTTCGTCTATTTCTATGACGCCTGCTCTCTTCTATGGATCTTCCGGGTTTTGATTACCGACCCAAGTGAGTGGCCGGATGGATGGATAGATCACGACCGGCTATGAGCTCCGTCCCGTCCCTGCGCCAGACCCATTTTCAAGCCCACAATACAAGGCCAGAAGATTGTCACTTACAACTTCAACTCGGTGCCATGCAAGTGCGTGGCCGTCTGGAAGAAGTTGGCCTTGAGCGGGGTGACGCTGCGAAGGGAAAACGAGTCAGCAACGATCCCAACATCATCAAACGACTCCCAGAAGCCAAACTCACCTAGTGTGCCCCTCCTTCACAGCCCACCCATCGTTCCCCGGCCCGGCCTCATCAACACTCTTGTACACATCCGCGAACTTAGGCGTCCACTTGAAGTGCTTATGAGTGTGGCACTCATGCTGATGCTGCGACTCCTCCAGCCCCTCCTCCGCATAACTCTCCTCCTCGCGGATTCTCTCCTCATCCTCATCCTCCCCATCCACACTCCCGTCCACCTCCGTAAAGCAGCTCCCGGGGCCCCAATAGTTCTGCAACATGGGCGTGAACAGCACTTTTCCTTCCTCCAACCCTTCCAAGAGCGGCACGTTCACACTGTACAAATCCACGCTCCCATCGCTCGGCCAATCCCTCACCAGCGCCTCGATCACCTTCACGCTCTGCCTCGTCGCCTTCTTGATGATCTCGGTGTCGTGGTTGCGCGAGAAGAAGGCGTACGACAGCGCGATGGCCTTGTGCCGGCACACGGCCGCCTCCAGGGCGCCGCCCAGCGTGCCGCTGCTCAGAGCGAACACGGCCGTCGTGTTGCGCCCGTAGTTGGGCCCGCTGACGACCAGGTCGACGGGGCCCCGGTCGCGGAAGAAGTGGTACAGCCCGATCTGCACGCACGAGGCCGGCGTGCCGTCGACGAGGATCCATTCCTCCACGCCCTTGCGGGTGCTGGGACGGGCGTGGGTTGAGCCGTGACGGGGGCCGGTATAGCGGCGGGTAGTGTTGTTGGCGTCGCCGCTGTTGTTGATGTCGTCATCATCCACCAAGCCGGCAGCCGGTGCTGAGGGAGGCGGCGGACGGTAGTACAGAGGTTTGACGGTCTGGCCGATCATATGGGCCTTGCCGATCCAGGAACGTTGGGTGTGAGGGAGGCAGACCGAGACGGTGTGGCCATGAGCCTGGAGCTCTCGAACGAGAGAATGGACATAGGGTGACGAGGTTGGGGACGGCGGGCCGTCATCGTTCACTACGAGGATGTGCATGTTGATGGATGGTGATTATGGTGAAAGATCTCCAGTCGGGTATTGAGAGGCTGGTGTGAACACCGAGTTCTCAGGACAATCCTTGGTAGAGGCTAAGTGGTGAAGGAAGAGAAGAGTGAAAGCCCAAGGAAGACCGGACCAGACCTGAAATACTGGGTTACCAGCACTGTCGGCAGCAGTTAGAAGAGCCTCGGATGGATTGAGCACGGGTATTTCGTCCCAAGTGCTCAGGTACTCGCAAGATCACGGGAACGATGGCAGAGCTTAGCTTGGAGGTTCCAATGCTGGGCCGAAGTAAGTGGGAAGTGGATAGGTGTGTGCCCCTCTGTTGACGTTTGGATTTTTCCCTTTTGTGTCTGCCGGCCGGGCAATCCTAGGGGCGAGGAGGGGGCGGGGGTGGGGCTTGACCGCCGGGGCCGAGACCGACAATCCATGGAGACATGATGTTAGTGGCAGATGACGCGAGCCATCTACGGGATCCGTCCCCTCTGACACGAGAGACGTATGTGTGGCTTCACTCGAAGACAAAGCGGACAGGACCTCGGGACGGACAGCTCGAATGTATGGCTGCGACCACTTCTGATGCATTACTGTGGTGCGCCGTGGTTCTGCCACGACGGCAAGCTAAATACACAAACAATGGACAACGCAACCCTCCCGTCATCTTGGTCTGTTCTCATTTCCACGACCCAGAAAAAAGAATCACATCTTCCTCCCGTTCAGCACACAACGACTCCGCCATTCCATTGTGCATCGCCATCTCGGACTCGTCATGAATCGACCCAAGAGTTGAGTCAACAGATCGCCTCGACTCGAATGACGGTGAATACTCCAACAGCCCAAACATCTTTCCGAAACCGCACGAAACCATTTCTCCAGATAGAATGCACACCCAACCCTATTTGCCGACCGAAAAAAACAAATCAAGCAAAAACAGAAAACATCAATGTAGTCGCCCGACGACTCAATGTACTCTAACCATTCCTCCCAAAGTGACACGCCATGACTACCTACTTGATACAACTCCCGAACCGCAAGATTGAAATGAACCAACTGGCCTTAATTAAGTACGGGTACGCTTGGCCCCCACCGCTGTGAGCTCGTCTCCAGGCCGCTTATGGCCGGCGGTCTCAGCAGTGGCACCGCCCTTGGTACGACGCCAGCTGTCAAACGGACTGCGCTTAGCAGCCGGCTTGGCCTTGGGCGTCGCGTCGGCGGCCTTCTTGCCACTGAAACGCGTGGTGCGGGTCGTAGCCGGCGGGGACGCGGGAGCGTACTTGGGCGCCTGGGGAGGCGTGCCGGGAGTCTCTTGGACGAGCTCACCCGGCGTTTCGGGCTTCTCCTCGAAAGCGGCATGGACGTGGTCCTCGATGTCGGTTTCTGCTTCTTCGTCTTCGAGATTCTTGTCTTCCTGGCTGGCTGTCGGGAAGAGAAGACGAGGCTTGATGGACGAGCGGGTAAAGTGCCGCTTGGTCGGTGAAACTGCGCCTTCGAGACCGCCCTCGCCATCGTCGACGCCATCACGGCGGGACTGCTCCTCCACGTCGGTGAACTTGCGGAATTGCTTCTTGCCGCGGCTGGAAGAGAGTTAGTAAATTAAAAGCGTTACCTTGCACGAGTGGTAGGAAGAACTTACAAAACAATCAGCATTCCGTCTTCTCGACGAACAGCTTCCTCGAGGGTGACCTTGCCCTCACCCGGAATCGTCACCAAATTGCGCTTACTGCGGCGCCTGGGAGGCTCGGGAGGGGGAGCCGAGTTGCCGGTGACGTAGAACGGGTTGTCGGGGTTCGTGTCGATTTCGGGGATGCGCTCATGAGAGTCGGTGAAAATCTCGAATGACGTCTCAGCGATCTCGCCGCTGTAGAAGCTGTCGGGATTATTGGTCGGAGAAGCCATCTTCTTAGGGCTCTTGACAATCTCTTCATCGTCGTGGAAGAGGTTGCGAGCGACAGACTTAACCTTGGCAGAGACCTTGTCGCTCGGCGGCTTCTGCGGGGTCTTGGCTGGTGTAATGAGCATTCCGGCGCCAGCTGTCGCGCTCCTGCGACTCGAATGGGATTCCGACTTCGGTGCAGGCGAAAGACCGAGAGCAACTGCTGCGCTGGCCGCCGACTCGACGGTGAGAGTGCCGGAAGCTTTGCGCGAAGAATCCATAGGAGGCTGGCGCTTCTTCTGAGGCGAAAGCGCAGGCGTGGCCATGGTGGAAGGATAGCGTTTCTTGGTTGACTTGGGCGAACCAAGAGAATGCTGTTGTTCTGTTGACTTTTCCTTCCTGGGAGGCGGGGACGGTGTGCGATTTGCGCGGCGCGCGATTCGTGTGGACCTGCGGGGGGAATATGGTTCGTACGAATCATCAAAGGCACCGTGTTGTGGTGCGGGGGGTGTGTGTGGTCTTGCAGAGCGACCGCGAGTAGGTGTTGTAGGAACCAGAGGCTCCATCGTGTCGGCCATTTTGGCAAACTTCAATCGGTTGAACCCAAACGGACAATTGCGGGCCCGCGCTGCAAGCCGGGCACGATGCGAACAATAACAAACACCGGAAGATGGTCGCCGGACAAAGCGACGCGTCGAGGTTTGGCCGTGCAACCGTCTGAAGACGAGAATGAGCGGATGGACCGGACAAGCTGCGCGACGCACGAGTTTTCTCGCAAACTCAGCGGTCGGAGCAGATTAAGGGGTCGATGTCGGCCAATTCGCAATCCGTTGAAATCGGCACCAGGCGACACTAAAAAAATATTTGAGCGGCCGGGTGCAAGAGTCGCTGGGGCTGTCGGATTGCGGGTGTTGCGGTCTGAGATGAGTAAACAGGGAGAAGTGATGACAGAGGATGAACGGGAAGGAAACGGGGAAGAAGATGGAGACGAAGGACGGGAGTTGGGGAGCAATGGCTGTTTCCGCGTGCATGCCAGTCCATCAGAGCATGACCAGCCTCCCTGATTGGGTCCCAGCCTAACCCTTCCCAACCTCCCTGTTAACCCTCGCTAACCCTGGTCGCCCCGTTAATGGCTCGACGCGAAAACACGAAACCCCACAATTTTCACGACGCGTCGTGCTCTTGCCAAGACCACAACCGGGCCCCTCCCCCTCCAATCCGCACGCAACAACACATCGTCGCACCTTGCAGAGTCAACAAACACAACGTCATTCCGCAGGGCTGCCCACCTCGGCCCCTGAGACAGCCTCACCTCCAAGTGAAGCCCTGTTCCGCTGGCTCGGACACGTGCGAACAGGACATCGATTTCTGTTTCTATTTTTCTATTTCGAGCCCAAGACATTGCTCTCCCTCGGGTGTCCACACCATGGCAGACGACCTCTACAGCTCCGACCGCGATGAGGACCTCTCGTTTGCGTCGCCGCAGACCCCGGTTCCGGGTCGGGCCAAGAACCCGACCAGCTCCGATGCGCGGTTTGACACGGACGAGGCCCGCGAGGCGGCACTGCGCAAGGAGCTGGAGGGCGTCCGCAAGATCAATGAGGTGATTGAGGGGTTAATTGGAACGTTGGAACGGACCAAGGGGAACATGAATGTACGTTATTACATATACTCTATTCCGGCATACCATTTGCAGATAGACGTTGTAGAACTAACTACTCCCACTCGTAAACCACCAGACTGTACACAACACCGTCAACAACGCTTCCACCCTGCTCAACACATGGACCCGCATCCTCTCACAAACCGAGCACAACCAACGACTCATCCTCAACCCACAATGGAAGGGCGCCACCCAAGACCTTGTCGAGATGGAGGCCGAAGCCCTACAGAAGCAGCAGGAAGCTGAGCGGCGGGCGGCTGAGGCGGAGCGCAGGCGGGAAGAAGCGCGCGCCCGTGCCGAGGAGGAGGAGCGTAGACGTGCGGCTGGTACGGCGACAACCTCAGCTCGTGGGACTGGCATTGGCCGTGGTGCCTCAACACGGGGGAGGGTTAGGGGATCGTCGTCATCATCGAGGGGCGGACTCGCGTCGACGTCAGGCCATAGTGCTGATACCACGTCGAGCAGCATCTCCAGCTCAAGAAACGCGTCGGGAATAGGAAGAGGAGGATTCGGGTACGGCCGGGGAGCCTCAAGGGGTCGGGGAGTTAATCGGTGAAAGTACTCCGGAAAGACAAATGAATGGAATTATGAATATGACGATGCCATCCCCTACCCGAACGCCGACCCAAGCCGTTCTATCCGTCCGTCCAAGCCCGGCTTGACGGACCGGAGACAAATCCAGGATACAAATCCAACAACAATATCCACCTCCTTTCAGGTCTTCTTCTTGAAAAAGTCACTCATTTTCTTCATCCCCCTCGTATCCACCTTCATCAGATTCTTGACTCCCCGACTCATATTCGCCTTCTTCGCCTTCTCCTCGGCCTCCTTCTTGCGGCGCTTCTCGGCGCGCTCGTCCGCCTCCTCATCCGCATCCCGCTTGCGCGAGAAGTCGGCCGCCCTCGCCGCCGCCGCCTCCTGTCGAAGCTTGGCCAACCGCTCGAGGTACTCGTCCAGCGGGGTAAAGTCTACCGCGTCCGCGGCAGTCCCCTTGGCCAGTTCGGCGCGGAGGGCTTGAGCAACGGAGGGCGATACGCAGCTCGAGAGGATGAAGTCGAACGCTACCCGCAGGCGCTGGAGAGCGGCGACTTCTTCCGGGGCGTTCATCGCGCTCGCGACGGCTTCCGCTTCATCCTCCGGGGCAACCGATGTCGCCGCCGTGCTGGCAGCGCTGGCGGCAGACTCGCTGCTCGCAACCGTGTCAACGGACGAGTCGCTTGCTTGCGACTCTCCGCCGCCGGACACGGGCGTCGCAGCGCCGCTCTCAGACCCATTTTCCTTGGCTGCTGATGGCGCCGCAGCACGTGCAACCTTCACCCCCAGCACAGGAGCCTCCAACGCGCGTCGGACGAACCGCTCTTCCATACTGGCGGGCAACTTCCTCTTCTTTCCATCTCGCTGCTGCTGCCCCTCCCCATCGGCGCCAATCATCCTCCGCGCCTTGCCGAACAACTCGCCCAGCAGCTTCGCCTCGTTGATGCGGTACATATCCTCGTCGCCCGCCTGGACGACGTCGCAGACGGCGCGCAGCCGAGACTCGACTATCCTGCGGACGGGCGCGGAGGCGGTAATCAGGCTGGCCAAGGGGTTGTCGTTGGTGTCTGACAGACAGGGGACGGCGTCGAGGTGATCGTCCAGCGACAAAAACATGCGCTTGTTCTTGGTGGCCGACGAGGAGGGCGGCGCGTCGCTCGCGAGGAGCGCCGGGAGGAGGAGGAAGAGCGGGTCGTAGGGCGTCGCGACGTAGAGGTCGGGGGATTGGGTGATTTGCGCTTGCTGCTTTTGCAGGTCATTTTCTGAGGCGGCTGGCTGGAGGAGCCAGCTTCGCGGGGCGGCCTTGGGCGGGGAGATGGCTGTGAATTCGAAGAAGCCGGCGGAGGGGCAGACGAGGAAGCGCGCAGGGCGGTTGTAGCGCGGGTGTTGGAGAGTGAGGATGCGCGCGGAGGGAGAGGCGGATTTGGGGAGGACGAAGAGCTTGGGAGGGTTGGGCGTTTCAGTGAGAGTGTAGACAGACGATGAGGACGATGAGGTCGTTGATGTGTTCTTGTCCCCTGTGTTCTTGTCGCCCTTGGCCGTCGATGACGCGCCTTTGGATGAGCGCGTTCGAGCCATAGTGAAGAGTGGCGCTGCCAAATTCTGTTTTCGTTAAGGTACTTAGGCGTGATGGTGTCCAAGAAATAAGTAAATTGGCAGATTGTATACTCAACTTTCACCTGGATTCGGACATGTGCTGGTGTTGATGGCACTTGGACTGCGTCCTGTGCCTCGTCCAAGCACTGAACAAGAAATCAATTCCAGGGTTAGAGTAAGGGTTGGCTGGATGCCAAGACCATTCCCTGAGCGCAACGCGACTCGACGCGTCCTGACGCGTCTTTCCCCCCCTGGAGAGTGTAATTTCAAAATTTACCATACCACCAACGCGCTTCAAGTCAAGCGCGTCTCCATTCCGCGCCACTTTCCTTCCATCTTTCCCTTCGCAACTGTCCATTCCAGGTTGTCCGCTTCCCGCACCCAACCAACCATATCGAGCAAATCGCAAATCTATACGCCTTATCGCTTGACTGTCGCAAGATACTCGGCGAGATCTCACAACCGGCTGTTAGCTGGGTTTTCGGTGCAGTCTTATAATCTTTTTTTCGCCGATGCGCCCCTGCAGCGTCTTGGTTGCTGTGTTGTCGCACATGTCGCGCATTAATTGGTTGTTGTAGCGCGAGTACCCTGGCACTTGCAGCCGCGCTCACCAGCGACAACACCACCACCGCGCTGTTACTCTTCGGTCTTTACCTTGCCTCACCGTTCTACCGGGTCGGGAAACAAACTACCGACTTTTGTTTCTTTTTGGCGTATTTTACTTGGTATCCTGTCACCGCCCCGATCCTCACATCGGTCGAGTGAGGGGCACTACGCTCCCCAGACCAGCCCAGTACTATCGACACCATGGCCGCCCAATGGCCGCCAAAATCACCCCACGACGTGCTCATGATGAGCCCGGGTGGTCGTGAAAAGCTACGTCGTCTCGCCGAACAGCAATCCTCACCTACCGCGTCTCCGACCCGCTTACGATCCACGCGCTCTATCCCCGCAATCTCGACTCGCGGCGAAGATGACCTGTTCGACGGCATGGATGTGGACGACGATGAGGACGAGGAGACTCTGCAGCTCAAGCTACAGGCCATCCAGGCCAAGCTCCGGCTCAAGAAACTCCAAGCCGCGAAGGCCTTGAAGAAGGCGACGGCAGAATCACGGCTAACAGGGCCCGGCACAGACTCGGCCGACTCGGGCGGCAAGGGCGAAGTTCCCTTTCAGGCCAAGCTGGCGACCGTGGCCGCCGTCCGGGACCGGATAGAACGAGACGCATCTAAGGATCTCGTCCAGGTTCCTGCGTCCCCCGTCCGAACCGGCCGCTCCAACTCCGATGTTCAGACGTCGCCACAGAGGGTGCTTCTGGGTATCGACAAGGGCCTGAAGGGCGCCGATGTCTCCCTCAAGCGCGCCCCAAGCCGGACAACCATGAACTTGTCGCGCCAGAGCGATCGTCCTGGTGGCTATCTCCGGCGAACAAATTCGACACTGAGCTCGTCGCAGGAAATCGCACGACCTGCATCCACGCGGCCTCTGAGCTTCAACGAACGCCTCGCCCAGGCACGGTCCGAAGAGACCGCGCGACAGGAGAGGAGAGAGCGGGCACAAAAAGCGCGGAGCACAGGGTTCACTGTTACTCGGCAAGAAATGGAGGAGTACAAGGCGAAAGCCCAGGACCTGCCTGAACTCCCCCCTAAGCCGCAAGAATACACGAGAGAGCAGGTGCTGGCCTCGATGGGGAAACCCCTGGGCCACACACGAAGCAACACCGAGCCGGGTCTGAGATCAACCCAGCCGACCTCGGCCACCAGTTCTTTTACATCATTCACCGGAAGCCCTGGAGGGTCTGAGCCAGCGATAGAGCCCTACTCCGGATTACAACTCTCGAAGCGGATTCTCCCGCATAATGTGCTGGCGCGCGCCGTGTCGGGCAAAAAAATCTACCTCCTGAAAGACCTGCTCCGCCAGATCAAGGCTCCCGACTGGTGCTTTCCTGATGACGAAGTCGACGTGGTCGTTTTCGCCATTGTCGCCACAAAATCGGAGCCTCGCAACCACAGGCCCGGTCCTGGAGGCGATGGGAGGCAGCAAGACCGCGGAAAGTACATGGTGATTACACTGGTCGACCTCGAGTTCGAGGTGGAGCTTTTCCTCTTCAACTCGGGATTCGATCGCTTCTGGAAGCTGACTGCAGGCACCGTTGTGGCCATCCTCAACCCAAGTATCCTACCACCGCCTCAAGGACGTGAAGCCACGAACCGCTTTGGCCTTGTCATCAACTCAGACGCCGATACCATTCTCGAGATTGGTAACGCCCGCGACATTGGTTACTGCAAGAGCATCAAGAAGGACGGCAGCTACTGCAACGCTTGGGTGAACGCAAAACGGACCGAGTTTTGCGAGTTTCATACCAACCAAGCCGTGCGGAAAGCTCGTAGCTCCCGCCTCGAACTGAGCTCTACGGCCGGGTTCGGCTCCGACGGCGGCCCACGCTCGAGGGTAGCCACCGCGGGCCGGCGGCTCCAACAAGCTTCGGGCGCAACCGCGGGGGCCCAGTATGACCGGTTTACACAGAGCCAATATTTCGTCAGTTCCGGGCTCCGTGGGACCGACCCGGACGACGAACGGCTTACCGGTATTGCCGACCGCAAAGAACGCGAGGAGGCCCTCAAGCGCCGTCTTGCCCAGCGCGAGAAGGAGAGAGACATGGCGCGCCGCCTCGCCGAGGCCGGGACGGGAGCAGGGAGGGAATACATGACGCGTGCAGCCACGCGTACCTCGGCCACAGCCGCCGGCAGCGGGTCGGCTTTGGGATCTAGCTTCTCCTCTGCCGTCACCACCACCTCGTCCTTCTCTTCCGCCATCCCATCCTCTTCCGCCGCGACCTCCGCGTCATTCTCCTTCGGACACGACACCCAGCAACAGCAATCCCAACAACCCCCACCAAGGCGAGACGCCCGGGCGTTAGGTCTCGTCGGCCGGCGAGGCGCCGACCAGCCCAAAACCAGTCTCGCCTCGGCATCAGCGCCAACATCATCTACAGCAAACGGCGCTACCGGGGCAATTAAGCGCAAACGTCCCGAATCATCAGGCTCATCTACCACCACCGCAACTACCACGACCACCAACAACAACCAACGAGCTCCACTAGGCTGGGGTGCCGGATTAGCGAGCAAGCTGGCGCGGATGCGGGAAGGCGAAAAGCTGGACGGCACGCGGCCCCGCGCGGGATCGGACGGGACCACGACCAGCGATGCATCCGCTGGCGGGGAACGGCCACGACGAGGGCTATTCGGCGGCCGGGAAGTCCCCGTTCTCAACCCCGCCACGTCCTCCTTGTCAGACAGCGCTGCTGTCTCTGCCCTTTCTCGTCGCGGAAGCGAGGATGGAGGGCGGTCGCCCCAGCGTCGCGATGATAAGTCGCCGGTTAGGAAGAAGACGAGGTTCCTAACGGACAAAGGAATACGGGAGGCGGGCAGGGAGAGCTTGGGAGAACCCCTGTCGGCGGCGGGGAAGATGAGGAGGCAGGTTGTACTGGATTTGGATGACGATGATGATTTGATCGTTGTGCGTTGATGGGATGGTGAGGTTTGGGTTTGAGGATATAGATCAATCAGTGTGTCGGCGGTCAAGTATTGTTTTCGGTGGTGTTGAGAGGACTCTGTCAGGTTGGCTGGGCTGGCTTTCTGGCTTGTGAGAGGCAAAGCACAAACGGTTTTTGGTTTGGCGGGAGTGGATATAGACAACCAGAGCATTGGGCGGCGTTTGGGGGATGGGTTGCCTCCGGTTTGACTACTGAGGAATGATAACGACATGTTAAAGTGTATGTCTCAATTTATCGAGCGTTCACCGGTCTATTGATCACTGCATATGTATGGTGTGTGACAGACATGGCCGCATCAGAAACGGATGGTTCTTTTAACTATCACAATGTCATGATACACGATGGACACAATGAGGTGTCATGGCCCACATCATTACCCCGCGGATCTCAGTCTAAGAGTCTCCATTCACTTTCAATTATCCGGAGACGTAGTTCATTCAGCCTTTACTCATACTTGTATCCTGAACACTCCAGGCTCGGGTCTTCTGTTGTTACACATCGCTTCAGCGTTCCAAACTGTGGATATCCGGCCGGGGATGGCGTATTTCGACGACTTCTCCAGTCTGGCCGTGGCCTTGGTTCTCACGCTGGCAACATGGAAGGTTGCGTACGAGGCATTCTTCTCTCCTCTCTCATCTATCCCCAACGCCCACTGGTCTGCTCCGTTGTCGAGACTATGGATTCTCTTTATTCGATTTTCTCGCCAGGAAAATAGGACCCTCCATGCAGCCCACCGTCGACTCGGGCCCATTCTGCGGGTCGGCCCGCGAGAGCTGAGCATCAACGACTTTGATTCCGTCCGCACCGTCTACCAAGGCGGGTTTGATAAGACGGTGTGGTACTCGGTCTTTGACAACTATGGGTAGGTCTCCGCGGTTGAACAGGAACAGTGGTCCCGTACCTAGCCAGCAAAAAACAATATCTCTTTGTACTCACATACTCTGTCTGCCTTGAGAGCCCCATGCATGTTCTCAACCCGGCCCATGGTTGAGCACTCACTCAGGAAGCGGCTCATATCCAACGTGTATTCCAAATCATACATCCACGCGAGTACAGCTGCGGCCGCCCAGGCGCGGGATATCTTGTTCAACCGGATGCTGCCGATCCTGGAGGACTCTATCTCGGGGCCCCGAAGCCTCGGCGTCATCGACATCTACTCCACCTTCATGGCGACCACCATGGACTTCATCGCATGCTACATCTTCGGCCTCCGCAACGGCACGGATTTCCTGCGCGAAAAGGCCTACCGCGAGCATTTCCTCGAACTGTACAAAGCCCGCAACGACTACGGCATCTATGATCAGGAGCTCCCCTGGCTGACCAAGCTCTGCCGGCGTCTGGGGATACCATTCTGTCCCAAATGGGTGGACGGTGCCAACAAAGAGCTGGGCGAATGGTGTCTCCGGCTCTGCAACCGACTCTGGGACGACGCCCCGGCAGCAACAACCAAAGATAACGACGACGACGACACATCACCATTACCACCATCATCATCCCCGTCCAATCCCGCCGACCAGCCGGTCGTCTGGACCGCCCTCGTCTCCGGTCTGCGCAAGGAAGAAGCCAAAAACGGACGCTCCTCCCTCCTCTTCCCCACCGCCCTGTCCAACTTCCACCTCTCCGTCGCGTCCGAGCTCTTCGACCATGTTCTCGCCGGCCAAGAGACCGCGGGCGTCACGCTAAGCTACCTCGCCTGGCGCCTCTCCCAACGCCCCGACCTCCAGCGCCAGCTGCGCGAGGAACTTCTCACCCTCTCGCCCAACCTGCGCTTTCTTGCCAACGAAAGCAGGGCATCACCACCCCCTGAACTGCCCGATCCAAAACACCTCGACCACCCCCCCCTCCTCCATGCCGTGATCATGGAAACCCTGCGCCTGCACGCTCCCCTCCCCGGCGCCGAGCCGCGGCAGACCCCCCCTCAAGGCTGTCGGATCGGTCCCTACCATGTACCCGGCGGTGTGCGTGTCGCAGCTATGCCGTACATGCTGCATCGGGACGAGACGGTCTTTCCGGAGCCGGAGAAATGGGATCACACGCGCTGGCTGCCTTCCGTTGGTGCGACGGAAGAAGAGAGGAAGCAGCAGAACAGGCAATTTTGGGCGTTCAGCTCGGGCGGGAGGATGTGTATTGGTTCGAATTTTGCTATGCATGGTGAGTTTGTTGTTGTTGGTTCACTGATGAAAGCAGGACAGGGAGACATGGCTGATAATTATGGTGTTGCAGAGATGAAGCTGATCATAGCTGCCATCTACTCAAATTACACGACGCATATTGTTGATGATGCCGGTATGGAAAACCAGTCGGACGGTTACGCTGGTCGACCTGAGCATGAGCGGCTATTTCTGCGTCTCGAGAGGGTGTAGATCGAGAGAATCGTCGAGCACTTGGGAGGGAGACATGAATGTCACATTTCCAAGTCACAATCATGAAGAGGCACGGTCCAGAGCATTACTACAATACAATCATCTGATTGCAATCTACCAAGCTAATAAGACACTTGACAAGTCCCGGTGACCCGTCACATTCACATCCCCATTCCTCCTCCATCGATGCCTCCAAATGAACAAGCGCATTAACTATTGCCTTTCTCAATCCATCCAAGCCACTCGTACAGAACAACCTACACCACACATATTATTTCTTCTTGTTTTTCTTCCCACGCTGTCCAGCGTCCTGTCTTCATTCACAACGGTCCCATCCGAGATAGATCATCCCCATTCAACGAACCATCTCCAACGCCTGCGCCCTCTGATACTTCCCCCTAACATCGCCCGGCAAGAGCTGGAACAGCCTAGGATCCCCGCCCCTCTTCCGGATCAGTTCCTCCGCCATATCCGCGACGGCGGCCTCCATCCTCAAATCACCGTGAGCCTCGGCCCGCAACGCCACCAGCCCGTCGATGAGCTGATTCTCCAGCCTCTGGTCCACCACGTTCTGCCCGACACCAACAACTTTCTGCTTCTTCTGAGACAGGGACTGGGCCTGGATAAGCTGTGCCCTCGCCAGCGGGTAGAGCAGGTACACTGCCGCCGCGCGATCCCAGTCCTGCAGTTTATCCTTGACCTTGTACAGCAGCTCGGCGAACTTGAACAGCTTGCCAAAGTCGCGCGCGATGACCAACTCCGGCCCGACGCGACGGACAAAGGCCGCGTTGGCTTCTGGGTAGTTGCCTGCCCAGACGAGCGCGAGGAACTCGTTGCGCGAATCCCCGCGGGAGCGGTAGTGAAGGGCCTTGGCCTCCCAGATCCAAGCGTCAGGGACGCCGAATCGGCGGAGCGAGGCAAAAGCCGAAGTCTTGTTGTTGTCACCGCGCGGAGGGGACCCGATGCGGTGAGCATGGCGACCGAGGTGATCGCGCACCGCCTTCTCCCGAGATGCTGGGTCAGAAAGCTGGAGAAGGACAAACGTCGCCGGGACCCAGTGAGATTGGGCGGTCAGAGCTGCAGCGAAGGCCAATGAAGCCCGGTCCAGTTTTTCTGCGGCATCCTGACCAAATGAGACCTTGCCCGTCGCGTAGATGGCGCGGGTCATGAGCCAGCCCAGGCGAGTGTCAGACCAATCGAACTCCTGACTGCCAAAGGCCTTGAGGAGCGACCACAACGCGTCGTCGGGCTCGGGCTCGCGATCTTGCTCAATGTCCTCCTGGAACGAGCGCACGGCCTTGGCCACGTCTGGGACAGCACCATTGTAGAAGAGGCGGAGACCGAAGGACTGCATCCAGTCAAGGCCGAAGCGCTGCGAGATTGTGAAGGACTCGACCCGGTTCTCAACAGGGACGTCCTTGATGCCAGCGCAAACACAAGCATTGCCGGCGAGGAGTTCGTAAATGGCGCGGATAGGTTCCGAAATATCCGAGAGGACGTTCGACTCGCGCCAATCTTTCAGCTGTGCCTTGATGTCGTTGTTTTGAGTGCCAATGGTAGAGACGAGCGTGGCCAAGCGGAAGTCGCCCACCGCGAGGAGGTGGGCGCAAGCGTCGGCAACCCTGTTGCCCGCCAAACAAATGATAGCCTTCTCCTCCAATCCGGCCGCCTGAGCGAGGGCGCGATCCGTAGCCTCTGACACAAGCTGCTTCCAGAAAGCCGGGAGGCCAGCGCCGTTGTCGTCAAAGAGAAGAGACGCAAGCTCCCACGCAGGATCTCCCTGAGCCAGATCGCGGAACTCGGGTGCCGCAGCCGGCTGTCCATCGTCCTTGCCAGCCATGCTGTCGATGTACTGTTGCAACCGAGCCAGCGTCTGGGGGGACGTGGCCGACTCATCACCGGCGACGAGGGCCTCGTCGACAGGTTGCAGGCTGGGCTCATTGTGCTGGGTCGTCACCAAAAGCTCGTTGGGACCCCAGTTGGTCCTGGGCACCGAAGGGCCCTCCTCCGTATCAACCTTGGGGCGTTGCTGGTAAGGCCACTAGAATAGAAAACCACAATCTTTAGTCTGTATTCATCGATAATAGGTACACACACTCAAGACAATATTAAAACACCAAACACCTGCCAACACAGAAAAAATGGACAAGGGGAGAGCGGGAAGAAGCTAGGCGGCAAGCGGGGTAGCACCAACCTTGACGAAACCCTTGGCCGGCGACGCCTGCACCGGCTGGGCCGGGCCCTTCGCCTGCTCGAAAAGCGACTTCATCAAATCAATGCTCGTGGCGAACCCAGGCCCGTCGTTCGCCGCCGTCACGTTCTTCTCCTGGGGACCCGGGCTGCCCCTGTCCTTCATATCCCATACCGCTCCCGATTCGTTAAGGGCGCGCAGGGTCGCTCGATCCACGGTGCGCGGCGCCCGCACGCTCGCCTGAAGAATCTGCGTCCAGTCGTCACCGCCCGCCACCTCGATCCTCGCCGGGGCCGTCGATTTCTTGAAGGCGCGCAGACGAGCCCTCATGATGCCAGCAGGGACCTGCGCTTCGTTGTTGTCGGCATAGCGCGAGGCAAAGTGATCGTCGTCGTAGTCCTGATCGCCGTCCACAGATCCCTGCTGGGATGACGCCTCATAGCGTTCGAGCTGGTACTCATCGTGTCCGTCAGTCATGCTTTCATCTTCGGGCCATTCCCGCGATGGCAAGGGATCATCGGCCTCCCGGGGCTGCTCAGGAGACTGCGTACCCTGGCGAGGAGCGGAAGCAGCGAGGTCGTCATCCGACATCGCTTCGTCATCGAAGGCACCAGGCACGGCGCGGCGGGAGCGCCTAAACTCAAAGGTATCGTCGGGGTTGGAAGGCGAAGTGGAGTCCTTAGCAGCCGCAACGCTCGCGGCAACAGGGCGGGGCTCGAGCTCCGCTTCGGTCTCGTCGTCGAAATCGTCGTCATCATCGTCACCTAGGCCGTACGTAGTAAAGTGTTCAACCGAGAAGGTCCAAACACCCGTCTCCTTATCGTAGCTTTCAAATTTGGTGTCAGGAATGGCGGTCTTGAGACGCTCAATGTGGCGCTCAAGACGGCGGCCCGTGGTAGCCAGACCGCCGCGCGGGTAGGAGTGCTCGAGCGAGATGACAGCAGGGACGTTGAGACCCTTGCCGACCGGGGGCTTCTTAGCCGCAACCGGGTAGACAGTGGCAGAGCGAGGGACCAGGACGACGATGCCGTCACAGATCTCGTCGAGGTTGATGTTGCTCAGGTCAACCGGGACCTTGAACGTGACGCTGCCGACATTCTCACGGCCGACTGTGAAGTCAACGACCTTCTGACGCTGCATGCGGTTCATGTTGCGGATCTCCTCGGCCGGCGGCGACATCCAGTACGCGCCCGGAACAATGTTGGAGCCAGGCTTCGTCTCGGGCTGAGGCGTGGTGGAAGGCTCCTCATGCACAACTGCGAGCTCCTTGCCCTTGACCTGCTCCATCTCGGGCGTGGCGCTGGCCGGAGACGGCTTGGAACCATTGACGCCATTGCTGGTGCCAGAGCTGGCAGGACGAGTGACCGGTTTGGCCTCCTCGTTGCTCGTGCCGATCTCCACAGGCGACTGGCGGTTCTCGGGGGTCTCAACGTTGCTGGTGTCGAAGCTGACGCGCTTGGACAGCTTGCGCGAGCTCGAAGCATCCTCAATCGGTTGGGGAGTTGACGGCTGCTGCTTCTCCTTGTTGGGAGACGAAGTAAACAAATCACTCCGCATCTCCCGGTTGATGACGAGCTTCTTGTGGCTCGGAGCACCACCGAGGAGACGCATGCTCGAGCTGGCCGAGAAAGCGCCGGGTTGCAGGATGCTATCCTCAACATTCATGCTACGGCGCAGATTGCTGGCCGAGACACTCTTACTAAGACTGCCACGGATGCCACCGGCCAGAAGGCTCTGCCCAAATCCGCCAGGGGTGCTCGACACGCTTGACGGAGTCGCCGGCGATCCGTAGGCACTATACGAAAAGCCGTAAGCCCTCTTCTGTGGCGTGGCGATGCGCGAGGCGTTCGCAGGACTAAGCTTGTACATGGGCAGGATAGAGCGACTCTTGACCTTGTTCGCCTTCCCATTGAGAGGCGTGGCCAGGGGTCCTGGGTTGCGAATCTGGTCGTCGGGAATGTTCGACAGCAGGTTGGCCCCGTAAGCCGAAGTGTCGAGGATGCTGGCGTTGAGGGTCTGAGGCTGCTGTTGTTGCTGCGAGGCGCCAAGCAGCGAGTTACCCAGAAGGCTGCCCTGCTGGGGCTGTTGTTGCTGAGTGGTGCTGGCGCCAAACAGCCCACCGCTCGGTTGTTGGGTGCTCTGCGTACCAAAGAGGCCGCCGCCAGTGGTCGTAGAGCTGCCAAAGAGGGAAGGCTTAGCCTGCTGGTTCTGGTTGAGCCCACCAAAGAGACCACCAGTCTGTGCAGGTTGCTGAGTCTGGGTGTTGCCCGAAAGACCACCAAAAAGGCCGCCGCCAGTCGTACCGGTCTGGGTAGTCGTCGAGTTTCCAAACAGACCACCGCCGGTGGTAGCAGGCTTGTTTGCGCCAAAGAGTCCACCCCCAGTTTGCTGATTTGTCGTGGTGGAGCCGAAGCCGGTGGTGGTGCCAGTGTTGGTGCCACCGCCGAAGAGACCGCCGGTCGTGCCAGTGCCTGTGGTCGAGCTGCCGAACAGGCCACCAGGCTTCTGCTGCTGGTTACCAAACAAACCGCCTCCGGTAGTCTGGTTCTGGGTGCCAAAGCCGCTTCCAAAACCGGTGCCCGTGTTCTGTTGCTGGTTTTGCTGGCCAAACAGGCCGCCGCCGGTCGTGGTCGTACCCGTGTTGCTGCCGAACAGGCCACCGCCAGTATTCGTAGTCGTGCCGCTACCGAAGCCGGAAGTCGTTGAGGTGCCGAACCCGGTGCCAGTAGTGGTCGTGCCGGTGTTGCCAAATGAGAAACCGCCAGGCTTGTTGGCAGTGTTCGTGCTACCGAAAAGGCCACCGCCAGTGTTGGTGTTGGAGCCGAAGCCGCTTGTCGTGGTGTTGGTAGTAGACCCAAACCCGCCACCACTGCCGAAAAGGCCACCGGATTGAGCGGGCTGGGTAGTAGTGGTGGTCGAGCCAAACAGACCACCACCAGTCGCAGGCTTCTGGCCAAACAGGCCACCGCCCGAGCCAAACCCAGTGCTGGTGTTCGTCGTCGAACCGAAGCCAGTCGTCGTGTTATTTTGAGTGCTGCCGAACAAGCCGCCACCAGAGCCAAACCCGGTGCTCGTGTTGGTGGTACCAAAGCCGGTCGTTCCACCGAAACCAGAACCACCGAACGCACCAGTGCCACCAGTGCCGCCCATCTTCCGCCCTTGCAGGTAATCAACAAGCCTCAGCTCATCGGCAGACCATTTCTTGTAGGCGTCCATAAACAGGATATTCTGGAACGAGTTGCTCTGGCTCGGATTGTTCACCTCCTTCTCGACCGTTGGCGAGAACGCCACAACGGCCGTACCGGGCGGGTCGCCGACATTGGTGCCGATGCCGGGGTTGTTCGTGGCGCCAAATCCCGTGGAGGTTGTGTTGCTGCTGCTTCCGAACAGGCCGCCGCCGCTACCAAACGTCGACGTGCCAGAACCGAAGCCGGTGGTGGCAGGCTTGTTGCCGCCAAAGAGAGATGTGCTACCACCGCCAAAAGGCGTGCTGGTGGAAGTGCTTCCGAAGCCACCGCTGCCGAAACCTGTGCTAGGGCCGGCAGTCGTGGTGGATCCGCCGAACAGGCCGGTGCCGGAGCTCGTGCTGGGGGTGCCAAAGGTGGTCTTCGCGCCGAAACCGCCGCTGCCAAAGCCGCCGGTGTTCGAGGAACCGAAGCCGCCGCCGCCGCTACCGAAAATTCCGGTGCCGGTGCTGCCTGTATTCGTCGACCCGAACCCTGATGTTCCTGACCCGAAACCTGTTACAGTGAGTGGTCAGTTGCTGTTTGTCAAATAGCGGGATGGAAATTATCGACGCGCATCGTCGCAAAGAGTGAGAAGAGCGAAATTCCAATCGAAAATCGCGACGGAACCGCTGGGGAAAGGCGACGGGAGGCGAATTGCGCGTGGCGCGATGGACGTACCTGTACTTGTGTTCGTATTGCTTCCAAAACCACCAAAGGTGGAGGTATTATTATTTTGGCCGAAGCCACCGCTGCCGAAGCCGAATGACATGGCGGGCGATTATGTCGATGATAGTAAGTCGCGTAGCGACGAGGAATTCGATGTAGTTGTCAAGATTTGGGGGAAAGGCGCGAGGCACCGTTGTGCCCGACGCGTGGAAAATCGAGGCGCGGTGGGAATCCCAGATGGGAGGAAAGAGGGCAAAAACACAAAGAGTCGGATGGGGAAAAAGCTCGATGGGAATCCGCCGCACAAACCAAAGAGGTAAATATGAAATTATGAGTTGCGCTGGCTGCCCTACGAGCGCGTTGTGTTGGCCTCGATCGAAGGGGAAAAAAAGACGATGAGGTGCGCGATCAGGGCGATGAGGTTGGAAGGAGAAGAAGCTCGCGCGAAACTTTGCGAGTCTGGCCGGGCTTCTTCCCTTTCTGGGACTACCCCCAAGCTGGGAAACCTTACGTTGTGGTCCGAGCTTTCTCTGGGCTTCAGCCAATCAGCTCGCGCAGAGCGCCTGGCTTTACAGGGGGGTTGGGCAAAGCTGCGCGTGGTCTGTCCCGCGAGAAAGCGGTGGCCGGGAAAGACAGCTTACAAGAGCGCACGGACCAAGTCACCCAAAGCAAGGTTCACATTCAACTGGCGGGCTGTCACTGGAAGCACAGGGGACACAGCAACACAAGGGACATCCACACAGTTCGCAGGTGGGAGGTGAGTGAGGTTGAATTAGAGTTGGCTTGAACTTGGCCTCTCGATCAGAGAAACGACGGGTATTTATCATCATCAGACCGGACGAGTCCTCTTTGGTCACGTGGTCTCCCTGTTGCTGCCTGAAGCCGATTGAGCTCCCCCATTGGCTGTGTTCCAACCGCTGACAAATGCGGCATGTCTGCCTTGCGAACATGCCCACAGCTGCGCGATGAAGTCGGAACAGGAGTGGATGGTCAAGCACAGATGTTTCGGGAGCACTTTGCAGGAGGAACTCGATAGGCCATCAGAACCCAGAAATTGAGCAATTTTCACTGTTCCTTGTGGTCATCTCGATGAGTCGCGAAAAAACTTTGCTTGCTGTGCTTGACGTTGACCGCTGTCAAGTGCCCATCGCTTGTCCAGAAATCAGAATCCAGAAAATCAAGGTCTCAAAGTCTTACGAACCGGCATGATAGTACAACACAAAACTTGCCTCTTTTACTCTACATTTTCAGCCACACGTAACTCTAGGTGTGATCCAGGATGTTTGCAAGAACAAGCGAAAGCCAAACGGTGGGGTTTAACAACTATAATACGTATTCCAGAGGGAGGGACGGAGAAGTGAAGAAAAGCGTCTTAGGTCAGAGAAAGGGAAAGTAAAAGGGTAAAGTAAGGTAAAGCCAAATCAAATACTCGAAGTAGAAGTCGGAAGCGAGTAGGTTGAGTCCAAATCCTCCACAACACCAAGGCAAATCAACATCAAAGGTTCAAACGCAAGAAAACCACCGGCACGATCGAACCTCTTGCTGCGATGGCGTGGGCAAGCCAGACTCCCACAGCTCCTCTAGCTCCTCTGTGCCATGACTCCCACTCAAGTTGCCTGCCATCGCACCAATGGAAACCAACCAACCAGTGAACCAGTCTATTCCTCCACGCTGTGTCCCGTTCGCTAAAGTCCCTTCCACAAAAGCCCAACATCCACCCCTGACTTACTTTTCCGCTCAGAATTGAATCAGATCCCCTTGGTTGCTCTGCTGCTGGCCACCTCCACCACCCCTCGAGAACGGATTGTTGGTCGAACCAACACCCGCTGGGCCCGTAGCAGCAGGAACCTGTGACTGACTGTACGAAACCGCCGGCATGCCTGTCATCTGCGGCTTGAGGAAGGGGTTGTTGCCGGTGGCCTCGGCGGTAAGTCGACCAAGACCAGCGCCAGCGCTGTTGACGAACACGCCCGGTGCGGTGTGCTGCGCAGGAATGCGCAACTGGCCGGTGTTGCCAAAGGTATCCAGGCCCTCGCCGTTGGCGAGCAGGGCATTGAGCTTGGCCTCGTGCTCTGTCATCTCCCTTTGTGGCTTTTGCTGCTGCTGTTGTTGTTGCTGCTGCTGCTGCTGCTGTTGCTGCTGCTGAGTCTGGTAAAGAGATGGCTGGGATGCGAACGACGAAAGGGTTCTCGTTTCGGGCAGGGAGCTGAGGGTCGAGCTCTTGAAGCCTGTCGACGTTGACGGGCGCTGGGCGAAGGGGTTGTTCGAACCGGTAGGAGTGGGCTTGAGGGACTGCGTGGTGTTGTGGCTGGCCCAAGGGTTGTTGCTCCCTGGTTGAAGACCCGTGGTATCCTGCTGCATTGTTACCTGCGGCTGGAGGAATTGTGATTGCAGGGCCTGCTGTTGGAATTGCTGCTGTTGCTGCTGGAAGTATGGGTTGTATCCTGTCACTTGAGGCTGGAAAGTCGCCTGTGGGATTAATTGCTGCTGCTGGCCAAACGCATCGAACGCCGTCTGCTGGCCGAATCCGTTCGGGTATCCATTTAGCCCAGTCGGCTGGGTCTGGAACCCCGTGTATCCATAGCCGGTGGGCTGCACCTGCATCTGACTTGGGTCGATGGGATTAGCGAAGAAATCGACGGCACTTCCTTGCTGGTAGCCCTGGTTGAATCCGGTATACTGGGGCTGGGTAATCTGGGTCGTCTGGGTCGGCGTGTCGTCGAAGAGGGATGTCGCATTGCTCTCCTCGAGCTCCCGACGGCGGCGCTCCTCTTCTTCCTTGCTGAGCTTGATTGCCTTGGCCAGGTCGTCATCCTCTTCGGCAGCCTGGCGACTTTCCCGCTTCTTCCTGTCTTCCTCCTCTTGCACTTTGCTGGCTTCGATGGCCAGCCGATACTCTAGATCCTCGTCATCATTGTTATTCCGCTGCGGCCGCTGTCGTGGGGGCTCGTGGCGTTGGGTCTGGTTGTGCTGAGGAGCATATTCCTCGAGGCCATGAACACGCGACTTCCAAGATCTCCTATCAGCCCGCTCTGCGCGAAGCCTCTCCTCGTCAAGGATAAGGGCGGTAAGCTCTTTGGCGGCAACACGGACTGTCATCGTTTCTCAATTAGCTCCTCATCCACCCATGACTCCTTTGTTATTGATGTTGCGTACCGTTTTGACCGACGTCCCGGCCATCCTCATCGATGTACTGAAACTCGCGCAGGGTCTTAATGATAAAGATGTTGTGCTTGGCCCATGTCACGACCAGCTCCGAGCCCTCGTGCAGACAGTAGTCGGTGACCTTGAGCGCCTTTAGGACATGCCTCCAGTTCTTGCCCTTGTCATTGAGCCGCTTGTCGAGCATATCCATGATCTCGTAGAAGTCGGTCGAGCTGCAGAGGAGCCGGCGCGGTTAGCGGCCGTAGCACCGGTGAATGTTCGGAGCCCCTTTCTTGATGTCACTTACGAGTTGTATGTGAGCGCAGCGATCTCGCTCATCTGCGTCCCCGTCGGACCCCATGGATCATTGCTTGTCGCTGTACAATCCTCGCGTCAGAAAACGTATTCCAAATCGTATGACTAGCAGACTAAACCCACCTTCGCGCACTTTGATCTGCACGCTCGAATACCCCTTTGCGACATTCTTGACGCTCCGAACGACCTTCGACATTGTGACGGTGGTAAGAAGTTGGCGATAGGGGGCTGGTTTGGCGGTGTGGGGGTCGGGTGAGATGTAAAAGGCGAGGCGACAGATCTCTCGGTCGCTGGGCGGAGATGATGGAGGAGGAGGTACGTGTCGCGGGACAGTCAGTCGGCGGACGGAGGACCGTACCGCTGGAGCTTGGCGGCTTCCAGGCTCAACGCGCTACTCTGCGGAAATGTCGCAGTCGGCAGAGAAATTTGGCTCTTTGCTAGGGTGGCGATAGCGCTGCAGGGAGGCGATTTCGCAAACAACGAGGTGCGGGAAGGGTCTGTGTACCAGAGTGCTTCTTCGACCTTTGAATGCTGTCGGATGAAGGTTCGAGGGATGTCGAAGGCGTTGGAGTAACAGGTGAAGAGGAGGAGGGGGCAAGCTTGGCTGCCGCTCGCATGCGCCGAGATCTCGGCGCAGCAGTTCCCCTTGGGATTACGTGGATTGGGACGCAGCGAAAGAATGGTTACCGTAACGAATACACTGTGGAAACACACGTGAGAAAATGAGACGAGAGACAGGCGAGAGAAAACAGGAGGTGAAACTGCTGATTGGGGCTGTGTAACAATGCCAGACGCCGAGCACCGCGCACAAGGCAGGGCATTAAAGGGGATGGGAGTCTTGTGGACCAGGCTTGCCCGGGTGGTGATATGAATCCAAGTCCTGAAGACCCGAGAACGAAGAAAGAAAGTTGCAGAAAACTGCCTCGCAGAGCCAAAGTTGGAAATGGTCAATCTCAGCGCCAAGCCTTCCAGAACGCAGGGACAGTCTTAAAGCTTTGTTGACACTGTCACAAATCTGGGTTCCTGGGCATTGGCTCTGGGCGGTTGCCGACCTGGGAAACATTCCTTGTGACGTCAGGCCCACGGTGGTCCCAAACCTCGAAACCCATCGACGTGAACACAGGGCTGACGAAGAGGGACTGGAGGGGAAGAGAATGGAGTTGCTCATGGCTATCTTGGGACTGATCACAATACACAGTAAATGCTACTACTACATACAGCCTTTATATTCACCAAATGGAACTTTGAACCCCTAAAGACAAGGAGACTCTCGCGATGGAGGCCACAGAAAAAGAACATGGATTTGTATGATCTTGAAGGACTCTTCAGTATTCAAGGCTTGAATTCAGTTGAATGTACTATAGCAATGTTGATTCTGATGCCACAGGAATGTCCTGGACCGAGATTTTTTTTTAAAAAAAAAAAAAGAAAAGAAAAAAAAACGAAAAAATAAGAAAAACGAAAAAAGAAAGGAAGAAAGAAAGAGAAGAGAAGAAAAGAACGAAAATGGAGGAAAGGAAAAAGGAGGAGGAGGAAGAGAGTGAGATCAAGAAAAGAGAATAAAAGAAAAGAAAGGAAACGAAGAAAAGGAAGAGAGAGAGGAAAAAAGAAGAAGGCAAAAAGAATGAAAATTGACAGAAACAAAGAAAGAAAAAAAGGCAATACGACAGGCCGGCTAGAACAATTGTCATATCCAGTAAGTAGCACTCAATCCACGTGTAAAAACGGCATATTCAAGCACTCTTCCATCCCACCCCTTATTTCTTCTTCTTGATCATAGGTCCCTGGCCCGGGAGATACGGCAGCCCTGTCGCAGTGTTAGCCCGGATTCAACATAAACAAGGAGTAAAACAAGGAGGGGACACGTTCATCCTTCTGTTTCCTCCCCCACAAAATCTTCAACCTTGCATTTATTCGCTTCCGACATTGGCTGCTTCTTCAGCGAGCCGCACCCATCATAGAAGCACTCGGACGTGTCCATGGCGCGCTGCAGGGCATCGCCCTTCCAGCCGAACAGGTAATCGGCGTGGGTGCCGTAGCCGTGGCCGCCTTGATACCCGGGCACCTCCCAGCTCCAGACAAACGGGTTGGGCGCGCCCTCGGGCCACATCTTGTTGAACTCGCGCGTGTCCCAGACCGTTTCGAAGGCCACCTGCGGCACGCGCACCGGGTGCGAGGGAGGGCAGGGTGGCGCGTTGACGAAGCCCTCGGACACGACCGTGTTGTACATGTGGGATTGGTGGTCGGGGGAGTCGAGGTTTTTGCCGTCCCAGCAGCTGGCAAAGGGGCGAGAGTCATCATCTATTAGGTACAGGCGCTCTGGAACGGGGGAGTCTAGGACGGATAGAGGAGCTTACGCTGGGAAGTGGTGCGTCGTGAAGATGCCACCGGGACACGGCTTTTGGGGCATCTCTCTGGTAATGGGCCCACGACTTCTCTCTGTCATACACTGGTAGCTCAGGCCCGCGTGTACGTGCTTATCTGAGCCGGGATCTCCAACTACCATACGAAAGCCCTAGCATCCGGTATCAATATTTCGGGTCGCTAAGAGAAAGTAAACAGGACGAGGTGGGTGAGGGCCGCAACTGGGGTCCTCTCGGAGACTCTGTTACCACCCCTGAACAACCCTAAGTCACTCACCGGCGGGAAAGCCTTGATAGGCTGACGTGCGAGGTTATCCCTCATCAAATCAAACTGAGTATAGTACACCGTTATCCCGCCCACGGCGCCGTCAGAGTCATGCAGCAGCGGCTCGACAGGCCTAGGTGGCACCCGGTGGTACGTCCCGTTGACCGGATGGCGGAAGTATAGCTTCAAAAGGTCTTAGCAGCTAGTTCAATCCTTCTTGGGGAAGAAGGAAAAGAAGCAAATACCACGGCGGTCCAATAATTGGAGAAATTTTCTGCCATCTGGCAGGTGGTGCAGGTTGCGCGCTCGCCGACGTCGCCCTCCATGGTGGCGTTGAAGGCATTGCCGCCCACGATGTGGTGGACATGGGCCGAAGGGTTCGCGCCGGGCTGGCCGGCCGGGTCAAGGCGCTGGAAGGTCAGGGTTGAGCAGGGGAAGCGCAGGCCGGCATGGACGGGGTGGATGGTGAGAGCTGCGAGGAGCAGCGAGGACGTTGGCGGGGTCTTCATCTTGCAAGAGAGGCGGCGGTTGAGTCGGCGGTGACGGCGATGGTGTTGACGATGTTTGGTAAGAAGATCTCGAGCTACTAGGACACTCAGAGATTGAAGCTGGTGGGAGTCCTTCCTTCAGACCTCCTGGCCCGTTTCCCATCAACTTCCTTTTACATCCCCTCTGCTTCCCTCTCCTCCACCCCTCTCCCAGCCCAATTCCAGCTTCAGGTTGAGTACTTGACTCGTCATACCTAATATCAACGCCGCATCCCGACAGGGAAGCAATTCTCAACAAGACGAATCACATCACGGTCGCACCGCCCCAGTCATTACCCGGTGAATATCGAGGTCGATATGCCCGTGGATGACCCTGCCGCCTGGCCTGCCGGATATGGGGGCCGTTCCATCTATAAGCCGCAGATACAATTCGCCCGGGCGACTGCGGGGTTTGAGCCGGCAGATATCCTGCAGCCCTGAATGGAACATCCAAACCTATATGCCTTAATCCATGCAAATAAAGTCAGAACTTTAATACTTTAACACAATGTCACCGGTCGTTGTGGCGGAGGCCAACACAACCGTCCTCGGTTGCCTTGCCGGCGCGAGTTTGAGAGGATTGAACCAACATACCGCTCGGATGTTTGCCGATTCGTGGGCATGTGGGTTTGCGAAACCACCACTCTCTTATTGTGTTGACCTCCAGGCGGGACGAGGGGGAGGAATATTGGCTTCTCGGGAATTTGGTCGGAAACTTGTTTGGGAACGCTTAATTGTTGTGGACAACACCCTGCGCAAGAATTAACATGTGTATTGGATATCTTGCCGTCATACAGGAGGTCCGGACACAACCCAACAGACATCGAACCGCCCTCCAGGCTTCCACTTGACCGGGCCATTGCTGAGGGAGAGGACAATCAAGGGGGATATGTTGATAGGCAAAGACAGAACCTTTCGCGAATTCGAAACAAACCATGGTATACAGTAAAGGACTACCGACTAAGCCTTTTCACAAAACCAACGCCCGACTACCCTGAGGCATAACGCCGCCCATGGTATCCCGTTCCCAGCCTTATCCCGTCCCCGTTTCCCAAACCCACTCAAACACCGCCCATCTCAACATCACCCTCGGTCTTTTCCTGGGCCCCATTCCCTCCAACCTGACCCACAACAGCAGGCGACTGCACCTGCACTGTATCTTGCACCTCGGCCGCCTTCTTCTTTGCCTCCGCCTCCGCCGCCAACCTAGCTCTTTCTGCGATCCAAGCAGGCGGGAAGCCCGGTCCGCTGTCCGCATTCCCGTAGTCGCTCTTCTTTGCGCCCTTGGGCCAACGACCAGGCCCACGGCCCGTGCCGCCCGGTTTGCGCTTGTTGGTGCTGGAGCCAGCAGCCCTGGGCCTGGACGCGGTCGAACGGCGACCGGTGCCGGTGCGCCGGGTCCGCGGGCGGGAGGAGGCCGTGGCGCTGGTGGAGCGGACGGGTGGTGGCCTGGGGAGCAGGTTGTTGCGCCCAGGCCCGCCGCGCCGACCATTAATCGGCGGGACGACCTCGAAGCGAGTGGGCGGAATGCCTTTGTACTGATCCATCCAACTGGTGGGGGTGGTATGCTTTTCTGCTGCGAGCTCCGAGAGGGGTTGATCCGCAGCATTACCGGCGGCATTCGCGAGGAGTCCGCTCGGTTTGCTGTCGCCATTGACCAGGTCACCTGGGGCAGGCTCAAGCGGAGGTGCAGGCGGCGATGGTGGAATGTCGTCTTCGCCGGTCTCGGTTAGCTCGGCCGGTGCTGTCGGCTCCTCCGGATCCTCCGCCGCCCCGACCGTGTCAGCAGGGGCGGTGGGTTCCTGGACGACGGGCTTTGTCTCTTCGACATTGTTCTCTGGCTGGTTTCCAACGCTTTCTCCATTGACGATCGGCGGATCTGGAGGAATTATGGGCTTTGACTCCTCTTCCTCCTCTCGAGGCGCGATGGCGGTCAGCGCGGGGCCAAGCTCAAAGTTCGTGGAGTTGCTCCTGCCCATAACGTAGGGTGTCCAGGTCAAAGCCTTAGGATTGAGTTGGACATAGCCCTTCGCCTCCCACTTTGCCACATACTCTCTGCAGTATTGCAGGTCGACGCGGAACGCGTACAACTGCGTCTGCGGATCTCGGACCAGGCACCGGAGGCCCTCCAAGGCGGATATCACATCGTCAGGCGTGAGGCCCGTGTCGTCCGAGATCTGCCTGATGCTCAGACCGACCTTTCCAGACTGGTCCTCGGAGAAATGTTCCAGGAGATAGCGACACATGACCAGCCGCCAGTAGTTCCGGTACGAAACTAAGCCCATATCAGAGAGCGGCTTCTCAGGGGACCCCGACTTCTTTTCCATCCTAGTAAGAAGGTAAGAGAAGTCGATCAGGAGGTTGCCGTAGCCCTTTCGTTGATGGATGGGGAGGGTCAGGATGCAAGAGACGTTGTTCTGGCTGCTCGCGCGCTTCTCCTTGGAGAAGTACCCAACAAAATGATAGCCCAACTCATCGTATTCGCAGAGCACATAGAAAAGGAAAGGCTCGACGTCGTAATAGAGCGTCTTTGAGCCAAGGAAAAGCTTGGCGAGGAGGCAGAGGTTCTGGCAGTAAACGGGGTTTTTGCGACCGTCGACCTCGAACACCGACACGGAACCGTCTCGGTAGATTTCGTCGCCAGGCGGGTGCTTCGCCGGGCATTTGAGTTTGTGACGCCAAGCCACATAGTCCGAGTTCATGTACTTCAGACAGAACTCACAGATGTAGAGGACGCGGTTCCGGCTGTACTCTTCGGGATATGGTGCAGCGTACCAGGTATCAATCTCCCAGCCGCCGAATTCGATGCACTCAATCTGGCTTGCGGGACCTGCTGCTTTCTTCGACTTTTTCGGAGGAGCCTCGACCTCGGCCTGCATCTTAAGCAGCCTTTGCCTCCATTCCTCCTCCGCTTTTTGCTTGGCCTCATCGAATCGACGACGGTCCTCGTTGGTTGGCATCGTTTTGGAAGTATCGGCCTCAGCTTCTGTGAGAATGCCGCCGTATGGTTTGCCTTTGAGCTCGTCCGTCTCTTTATCGTAGAATGAGTAGAATGGCTGGGTGTAGGCGCTGGGTGTGAAAGGCGTTTGGATGGCTGAGAGGGGTAATGGAGCGGGGCGCTCAACCCTCGAGGTTCGCCATGCAGTACGCCCTCCACGCCTCTTTGGTCCTTTCGGTCTCCTCGACAGGATCTGGCGAAGCTCAGACGGGTTGACCTTAAACTTTACTAGAATACTGTTTCGCGTCCTCTTGACGATTGATGCCGGCTGGCCTGACACTTTGAGCCGCAACGACCTAGAGACAAGTCGAGATGAGCCTTCCCGACGACCTTCCGTATCGTCATTGCTTTGCTCGTCGCCCGTTCCTCTACGCCGCTTGCGGAGAGCCATGATGGTATCGTCGCCTTCGATGGAGGATGTCTTGCGCTTCCGAAGCACACGGGAGCCATCTGTGTGGTCTTCATCGTTGAACACAGAATGAGTATCTGGCTTGGTGGCAGCTTTCTGCGACGAGACGGTGGCAAGCCGCTGGGACGACTCGCCCTGCTCGTCGGCCGGCTCGTTGGCCATGTGCACATCGTCCGGGTCCGCTGGAGCATCAGCCTCCGAGTCAGAATCCTCTTCGTCGCACTTCGGGCACCTCCACGTATCAGGATTGTCATCGCTCTTCAAGGCGTCGTTCTCTCGGGCGCATTGCTGATGGGCTGTGTCACCAAATTAGCTAACGAAACTGACACAAGCTGAGGTCGATGTTAGACTCACCATTGTCCTGACACTTGACGCATGCCAAGTATGCTTCAAACTCTTCAGCGGGGTCGTGCTCTTCATCTTGTTTACAGAAGATGCAAAGGCCACTGGTATTCTCGTCTTCATCCTCATCATCGTCCGCCTCATCATTGTCGCCGCCCTCCCATTCCCCATCCCCGTCTGAATCACCATCGCTAGCGCTGGCCAGACTGGCAGACTCTTCGCTGCTGTCGTCCTCATCGTCTGTCTCCCCTGGCCGTATCTTGACGGCGCCAACACCTTCGTCCTCTTCGTCATCCTCAGCATGGCCATTTGTCCTGCTTGTAGACCTTCGTGTCCGGCGAGAGGGTCGGGTGATTAGCTCGTCATCGTCATCCCCGTCGGCGTCCTCGTCAAAGGCGTCGTCGCCGTCATCTTCGTCGTCGGAGCCGCTGCTCTCGCTGACGTCATCCTCCTCGCCTTCGGCGTCTTCATCCTCGTCTTCTCCATCATCATCCTCTTCCTCATGATCTCCCTCTTCATCTTCCTCCTCTTCCTCTTCATTCTCCATTTCCTCGTCCTCCCCGTCGTCTTTCGCGTCTAACCGGACATCGATATGGCTTTGGGACGCGAGAGCGCTGTCGTCTCCCATGTCAATATCACCCTCCGCATCTTCCTCTCCGATCAACTGGGCCTCTTCCCGCTCAGACTGCATGGCGCTCTGCTGAAGCTCCTCCTCCATGAGTTGCGCGTCCGCCATCTTGGTATTTGCGGTCCCCAGGTCGGCGTCCAGGCGTTAATGACCAGGAGGCAGCGCCAGCCACGCGAGGTTGGATGGGCGCGCGCCTCAGGATCAAGCGTCGCGGCGGTGGATGCCGCGCATGTCAAAGAAGCGAGGGTTTCCGAGTAATGCGGGCGCGGCTCATGCCGCAGGCATGAAGAGCGACGAGTTGCGATGCGGGGAGAGTTGAGCGCAACGGCGTAATGGCAGGGAGAAGTGTGGGTTCGAGTGGAGAGAAGCAGACAGGATGCGCGTCGCGCCGTGCAGAGTGCGAAAACACGGGAATCGAGCAAACGAGTGCAGCATCCGATAGTCCAGTGGGAGCTACACGTCGATAAGTTTGAGCTTGCGCGTCAAGGGGACTCGAATCGTGGAGAAATGTTGGGATTCCGAGAAGGAGGAAGATGCTGATCGTCCCGTCTCGAAGTCGCCGATTCGCGACTGGCGCTGTCGCTGCTGGAATGACGCCTCCCAGGGATGCGTGGCTTAGTCATCCGATAGCCCCACAGTGTTTGGGAACACTGGTCTTGGCACCGACCGGAAGCCCAGTTCCTTTGCATGCCTGAGGCATCAACAAACACGCAACGGGACTGCTGATCTCCAGTCTCCGACGAGCTCTACGACCTCGGACTCAACAAGCCACAGGACCGCATTCGCAGCGAAACAACAAGCAGAGGCCTCGGTACGCTAACAATGCTATCTCTTTGCTCTAACCGGGAGTGAATAATGGAGCTAACTCGCAAATTACAGGCCGACAGGATCGCCACAATGCCGGTTCCTTTCGAGACGCTCATTCCATATGGCATCCTCATTGCCGTATGCCCCCGGCTTCCAATACAGTTCTCTGCCTCGTCACTGGACCGAACCGACTGACGGACTCGATTTTAGATGTTTGGCGTGACGGGCGCCGGCCTGAACAAGATCAAGAACATGCAAAACGGTGGCAAGAGGCACAGGTGGTCGCTTGATCAGTGGGATAAGGTAGGTTGCTGCCCTTCTAATTCGCAGTCGGGCGACGGATGGCTAACAACTCGATAGCAAAGTACGATTTCATTAGATACATAAGGATCTTGGGTTGTATGCTGACAGTCCTGCGCAGTGATGGATCGCGACAGGAGGCTCACAGGCAACCTGCGCGGTCAAACAGACAATCCGATAGCCCCGCCTGGCTTCGAGCTAAACAACCCTTGGAGGGTGCGTGCTACGTCATTGATGCGATTCCATGTCTGGATGCTGACTTTCTCAGGTCGAGAAGCGGTTTTCATAGAGCTGGGAGATCAGCAAGACCATAGCCCCGGAAGGGCGAGAGATTATCAGAACGGACGGCAGGCGCATGCGGGGGGAGCCGCACCCCTGGATTTAGTCTCGCCCAATCGCAAAGTACAAAGTCTATATTTGTATCTTGGCCCGGTTCTTGTTCAAACCCTCGAGAAGCATGCAGGCCTGACATATATCCTGGCTGGACATGTACCCGCACCGCTTGCAGTTACCCAGGACTTGTCGAGGCGCTCCTTTGCCCGTATTGGTGGTCCTTATTGGCAATGCTCGCTGCTTCTCACTCGAGACGACTTTGGTGACGTCAATCTCCAGCTCCTCGTGCGTCTCGTTGTCCCTCAGCTGCTTGTCCATGGTCGCCATTTCACCCCCAGGGGTCCGTCCATTCTGCGAACCGCATCCACCGATGTCCTCATCGGCAAGCCCAACGACGCCTTGCTGTCCAGAGCAGGCGCATGAGGACGGATCCTCCCCCGGTACCAGCCGGGCAATGTCCTCCCCACTCCTCACGATGTCGAGAATGGCCGTAGGCCGCACCCTCTCGAGTTGCTTGACGAGTGCCCGCGCACTCCCCCGGAAAGCCTCCGGACTGTATATGCATTCGGTGCTGAAATAATCGAGCTTCTTGTGGTGGGCATAGAGCACAATTTCCTTTTCGTAGGAGTACTTGAGCGGTTTGCTCCTCTTGACTTCGGAGCGACTGTCTCCAGTCACGATGCTTGTGCTTCTCGAGAGTCGCGCCATGTCTCCGCGGAGCAGGTTCATGAGGACTGTCTCTGCGACGTCATCGGCGTTGTGGCCCGTTACGACATGTTTGATGCCTAGCATCTTAGCCCCGCGGTCAAGCGCTTGCCGCCTGAACACCCCGCAATATGTGCAGTTGCCCTTCTTGCCGATAGTCTCGACGACCTGATCCATGGTCCAGCCATAAAGTTCGTCGTAGCCCACGATCTTCAGTGGCATGTCGTACTGAACCGCGTTCCGCTTGACAGTCTCAAGAGAGTCATCTCGGTATCCTTTGATACCCTCATCGATACTGAGAAGCACCAGCTCCAGGCCGTAGTTGTGCCTCTCGTTGAGGGTCTTGAGGACCGATGCCAATACGGTCGAGTCCTTGCCACCCGAGGCTCCTATTGCTACCTTCTCGCCGGGGTAGAAAAGGTTGGATGAAGTGATGGTGTGGTGGACTTCATCTTCAAAGACGGCGATGAAGCAGGCCTTGCAGAGCTTGGCGTGGTTCTTGGGTCGTTTGATGACGGCGCGCTCCGTCTTGCAGTTGACGCAGAGAACGCGGGACATGGCTGTGAGGGCGGTTGATCAGGATCTTTGAAGAATATTGTGCTATTGCATTTTTCGACAGTTTGATAGAGTTCTAGAGTGATGATGAACCCCTCCGTTAACTCTTATTGCGACTGCGCCAAGAAACCGCCGCTGGTCTTGGAGCCGACCAAGGTCTGGCTTATCGATAAGTAAAACAAGATGACCCACATGTACTGCCCCACCAAGCCCTCTGCCCTGGTCCGAGCGTCACTCCACAAATCGCATTTTCACGATCAAAAGCAACCACCGAAATTTCTGTGTTAGATTTTCTTCCCTCTCCTCGACAACACGCTCCGGAACTGAGCCATCGCCCTCCGCCCAACGACAAAATGGTAAGCACTTCTTGACGACTTCAATTCTATCTGCAAGGCATTTCCAATGCCACATTGCAGCATGCGCTCAACGATCTCTCGAGATCTGCGAGCAGCATGGATTCCGCTCGGTGGTTGAAAAACCCCGGGTGAAGACTGGCTTGAGCTGGCTCGGGCGTGCAGAAATGCCGTCTGGTCGCTCTCTAGAGTTCAGAAGACGACAGTCAATGTCCTAGAGCATTTGCTGATGTCTTCTTCTCAATGACAGCCTCCGAAGACTGGTAAGAAGGTCGCTCCGGCCCCCTTCCCCCAGGGGAAGGCTGGCTCGAAGAAGGCCCCCAAGGTACGTTGACATTCCCTCACGGATCTGCTCTCAGCCATGGTATGTGCTGACATGCTTGTAGAACCCTCTTCTTGAGAAGCGGCCGCGCAACTTCGGCATCGGCCAGTCCATCCAGCCCAAGCGCAACCTCTCGCGCATGGTCAAGTGGCCCGAGTACATCCGCCTCCAGCGCCAGAAGAAGATCCTCAGCATGCGCCTGAAGGTCCCTCCTGCGATCGCCCAGTTCCAGAACGTGCTCGACAAGAACACTGCCGCTCAGGTCTTCAAGCTCCTCAACAAGTACCGCCCTGAGACCAAGGCCGAGAAGAAGGAGCGTCTCCTCAAGGAGGCCACCGCCATCAAGGAGGGCAAGAAGAAGGAGGACGTCAGCAAGAAGCCCTATGTTGTCAAGTACGGTCTCAACCACGTCGTTGGCCTGATTGAGAACAAGAAGGCCTCGCTCGTCCTCATTCCCAATGATGTCGACCCCATTGAGCTCGTCATCTTCCTGCCCGCCCTCTGCCGCAAGATGGGCATTCCCTATGCCATCATCAAGGGCAAGGCCCGCCTCGGCACTGTCGTCCACAAGAAGGTGAGAACGCTCCAAGTTTCATTCTCTGCGATGTTTTGTCGACTAACAATTTCCAGACTGCTGCCGTCCTCGCCATCACCGAGGTCCGCTCCGAGGACAAGAACGAGCTCGCCAAGCTCATCTCGGCCATCAAGGAGGGCTACCTGGCCCAGACCGAGGATTCGCGCAAGAAGTGGGGTGGCGGCATCATGGGCTTCAAGGCCCAGAAGCGCATCGAGAAGCGCAAGAAGGCCCTGGAGTCAGCGATCAAGGTGTAAAGGAGCAGCATTTCAATGGTCGGACGGGCAAACGGGTGCAACTCACGAATGGCGTACGGGAAATACGAAAAATCAGCACAGGGAGAATAAACTGCTTGCCTGCTGCCTCATACAGGCGACGATACCAGGTTTCTGTTTTCGGGTTGTTTTCTTTCCGGGTTGGGACAGCATGATGAATGTCACGGACATGGATACCCCAAGATGCGAAAGTCCAAAATTCCCCATGTTGGCTGTGATGGTATTTGATTCGCCCATCTTGCTTGGAGCTTCATGCTTATCAGCCGAACTCCAGCTCGGGCGGTTGTTTGGTGTTTGGCATGGTGTGATCAACGTCCAAGCAGCTGACACAAGACATCCTCCCGGCAGGAGTTTCATCAAGGGGGGTAGGCCGTCCTCCGTATACCGTACACAGTAAAGTCGAGTCAAGCACACCCAGGTTCCCCATCGCAATCGCTGAGTGGACGTCGAAACACAGAGTCTCACCCGAGCCGGATAATGGGCGATCGTATTTGCTGACGGCATGCGTAATTGCAGTTGATGAGAATGGCCAAACAAAACAGGAGATTCAGCATCTTGCAACGGCACCATTCCGGAGGTTTAGGGTTCCAAGTCACCAAGAATGCGGCCACTCATCACGCCAACCGGATGACGGCGTTGATACTTTGCTGTCCGCAATTGGTAGGTCCAGCCGCAAGCCCTACGTTAGTGTAGGTGATATCGGGTGATGCGGCTAACCAACATGTTCTCGCAGCAGGGTAGAATTCGTCACTCATTCACCCGACCTCAGAATCTCTGCTGCTGTCCCACTGCTATGCTTACACAGGACCGACTTTGCGAAGGGAACTCTCCGCATTTTCCGCATATCAGATCTTCGGGATCGAAGGGGGCCAAAGGAAGAGTTTCATGGTCCAGCCCCGTGAGACGGGCCCCTTGTCTCCCACGGGTTGGCATCAAGTACGTTGATGTCAATCCTGACCGACCGTGATCAAGCGAAGACCAAAGTGACAAGTACGGATACGGAGACAAGTGAGCAAGTGTGTTGTCTCACACAACCATGGCTGTTTACTCGGGATCGGCCCGTTCTTGGAAATCCTGCAGCCCGTGTCCCCGGGGCATGTTACAGAGCGGGCGACGGCTGTTGTGGCATCGGATAGATGGAGGGAGAGCGCAGAGGGCATGCGACTCCTGCACTTCGGGGCGGATGGGTGCAGCGCCTGCGACAAGCTTGCTTATCAAGGTTCCGAACATGGGCGTCCCCGTTAAGGTTCGAAAGCTGAGTTTTCGCGGCCTTCAAAAGCCAACGGTTGGAAGCTCTGGAAGAGGTCTCATCACGTTGCAAACTCCCTCCTCTCCCGTCTCTTTCTCATCCCTCCAACTTTCCAGATCCGCTGGTCTTCCTCAACACCCCCCACGCTGTACTCCGCATTACTCGGCTCTTCGCACTTCCACCGCTCGAGCCTCAAGGCGCGCAAGCCAGCCAGGGCAGGGCAGCACTGAACCAAGATCCCCTGCCCCCGGCCGACAACCCTGCTTGTGCTGCACCATCCATCCGGAACATCCGGGCCAATTCCATCCTAACGCAACTTTAAGCACTGTCTTGGCGTGGGGAGGCAACCCTGCTCCTCCCTCTTGTCCGAAGCCCATCTCGCTTCTATCCGGGGCACACGTGCGTGGTGTGAAGCAGAAGCTGTCTCAGTGGCTTATAACACCACGTCGCGCAGCCCCATCTGCTGATCTCACTGTCCTGCCACGGAAGTCCGGAAAGGAAGCTCTGGAAAAGATAAAATCCCTCGCAAGCTCCCCTGCTTCCCGGTTGCACAGAGTATCTCATATATACCTGTCTAGATCTCGGCCTTCTCCTTCCTTCAGTCGACTTCTTGATCAGCACCTCCCTTAGTTATCATCATTCATTGTTGGGGTTTCTTGCCGTTTCCTGTCGCCTCTACCTTCCTTTCGGACATCATAGACCAATAGATTAGACATCATGGCCGAAGGTGGGTTTTCTTGCAACACATCTCAATCTCGCACAGAAGCAGTGTCACTCACACAACATGGCCGCAACAGAAGACAGCTTCCTCTACGCCCTGAGCTCCAACAACGCCTGGGCTGCCTACAAGTCCCACCAGAACCCCAAGTTCTTCCCTAAGCTTGCCGAGGGCCAGGCGCCCGAGATCCGTAAGTCTTGGGCTTATCTCACTTCAAACAAACCACCAGATTTACTGACTACCCTCCCCCAGTCTGGATCGGCTGCTCCGACTCCCGCTGCCCAGAGACCACCCTCCTGGGCCTCCAACCAGGCGACGTCTTCACCCACCGCAACATCGCCAACGTAGTTTCCCCAACCGACATCAACACGGCTGCCGTTGTCGAGTACTCGGTCGGCCACCTGCCCATCAAGCATGTCGTCCTGTGCGGCCACACCAGCTGCGGCGGCGCCATGGCTGCGCTCTCGGACAACCGCGTCGGCGGGGTGCTGGATTGCTGGCTTGCGCCCCTGCGCGCCATCCGCGACCAGCACGCGGACGAGTTGAATGCCATCCAGGACACCAAGGCCCGGGCCGCGAGGCTGGCGGAGCTGAACGTCGCGGCCGGTGTCAAGGTTCTGATGGCCAACCCGGTCGTGCGGGAGGCGATGAGGACGAGGGGGTTGGAGGTGCATGGGTGTCTGTTTGACATTGCTAGTGGGAGGGTGAGAGATCTGGGGGTTGGAACCGGGTCCAAGTACATGATGAATGGTGCGCAGTCACAGGGTGAGGAGGTTGTGGTTCGTGGACAGCACGCGCAATTGGTGTTCAGCGGCGGCAGTGCGGTCATGAAGGTTCGGTAGATGGTTGTTGGTGAAAGGGCATTTGGGTTTGTTTTGGGCTTGGCTGTTTGGAATTTCATGGGAGGGACGGACATCATCACTCAACTTTACTCAAGGCTGGCTGGCACACGGCACACGGCACACGATATCTGGGCTGAGCATGGCGTTTAGGGTGGGATTACTCTGTTTGGCATATGATTGACACTGAATGATATCACAACACATTTCTTTTTGTGGTCACAACTCTTGTTGTTGATGAAGCATGTGGTCCTGGGTTGTTCATCCTTCCCAAACGTCACTTGGTGGTGTGGAGGTCCTCATCCCTTCGTCGATTGGTGCCACATCTCCACGGATTCTTCATGGATCCCGAAGAGGGGTGATGGCGGTTGGGGCGGCTTGTTGGAGCACTGACGTCGAACAAGTTGGGGGTCACAGTTGCAGTGCCGCACAACTGACACTCGTGGACGCGGGGGTCGCAATGGTTTCAATGGTTTGCAGTTTAGCGAACGGAATATCGCCGTCGTTGTGGTTGACGTCTGGTCAAAAGGGGATCCGCAAGCGGAGTCGAAGCGGAGTTGGTACCCCCTGGCCGCATCTCTTTTGCATCTGCACACCAGCACCAAAAAAGACAGATCCCAGATTGCCGGGTGGAGATGATCTCGGGGGACGTTGGCAGGGGCTGACGGCGGTGTGTCACGAGACCACTTTTGTGCGAATTATGCGAGATTACCGATATCCACCATCCGGACCCCCGGTCATCGGGGCCATATCGGTGGTGGTGTGCTGGGCAAAAGAGGTTTGCGCGTGCTCTGTCCGCCGCATCTCACTCGCTCCCGGGGCTGCGGAGCCCAGCTGAGCTGGCTCCGGACGATAACCAACCCCCGCCGCAACCCCCGGCATGCGGCGGCCTTGGCGGCGTCCCCGCCCATTCGGCTCCGAGTCCGGCGTCCTTCCGCCTTGCTCCCTGCACGCGTCCGTCCGGGGCTGTCTCACTCAAATCCATTCGCTTGGCCTAGCGCCTCATCTCAACAATCTCCTGGGATCGACACCGTGCAGCCAGGCAACGGCTTGCGTGCAGCACAAGTGCACAAGTTAAGCTTGGCTTCGCCGGCCTCCTCGGGATCCGCGTTCAGGATGACGCTCACCGTGCTGTCTGATGACCAGATCCGGGACCTTCTTGACAACCTTAGCCCTGATGAACTCGTCGGGTTCATGAATGCGTTGGGCAATGCCCTGTATGAATTCTCAACCAACAAGTCGTCTACGGCGCAGCAGCCCGAGAGAATATCGGTGGACAATGCTGCCGTCGGCACCACCACTTTGTTCATGCCCTCATGTAACTCGACGGGCAACAGTGTCAAGGGTGCTTCCCCCTTATTTTTCGTGTGCATCTCCCAGAAGTGGACACATCATCAACGAGTGTAACCACGGAGGAGGATGAGCGTTGACTGACTTGGGACAGTAATCACTCTGACCTCCCCTTCCTCTGGCGTCATCACAACCACCGGTACCAGTAGTAGTACCACCACACCAGCCACACCTCAACCTCAAGCACAACAACACCCAACCATCCCCCCCACAGGAGCCACTCTCCTTCTCTCCCCCACCGGCTCCCCTCTCGGCCTCCTCCACGCGCGCACCCTAACCGCCTTCCGCACCGCCCTGGCCTCTCTCAGCCTCGTGCTTCTGCGCCTGGGCCAGCAGGACATCATCGCAGCCAACCCGGAGAGTAAAGGTGGCACGTGGTCCTACAACCCGAAGCGGACCATCCGCGCCGTCGTCTTCGGCACCGGCGAGCAGGCCTACTGGCACGCGCGGCTGCTCCTGCTTGCGCGGGGGCCGGTGATCCACACGGTCCGGTTCGTTGGACGGTCGGCGGCAGCGGAGGCCGGCATTATCGCCCGGTTTGAGAGGCTGTTCCGCGAAGGGTACGCGGAGCGGGAAGGGTGGAATGGCTGCTACGTAAGGAAGTTTGGCACGGGAGTGTTGGGCACGTGGAAAGGCAATGAGGGGAGGGATGGGTATCTTGACATGGTGTTGAGGGAGGCAGATGTGGTGTTTTGTTGCACGCCGGCGACGGAGCCGTTGTTTGATGCCTCTGCCGTGTGGAGGAGGGGCGCGGCCGGGGAGAAGGGGAGATTGGTGGTAGCTATTGGGAGTTACAAGCCCGAGATGAGGGAAATACCTGCAGGTTGGGTAAGGAGGGTGGTGGATGAGGGACTGGTGATTGTTGATACGGTGGAGGGGGCGTCGGTGGAAGCTGGGGAGTTGATTGAGGCTGGGGTGATGAAAGAGCAATTGGTCGAGTGAGTCTCCTCTGCCCCGTATCGTCTATTTTCCCGCCATGTTTGGGTCTGGTGGAGGTTGTTTATATTGACTGAGTGGATGACTGACAAACATCACAGACTTGGGACCTTGTTGAAACCCAAGCTCAACCACTTCCAGCGAAGGCTGCATGAGCCATGGTCCGGCTTCTCCGACTGCCTTGCTCAGGGCAATGTCATTTACAAGAGCGTCGGGGTTGGGCTCATGGACTTGTCAGTGGGGATGCATCTCGTAGAGTTTGCAAAGCAGAAGGGCGTTGGTACTCATATCCCTGGATTCTAAAGCCTTACAAAGGGGAGATGACAGGAGTGTTGAATTCCGGAAGAACCCTTATCCTGGGCGCTGGGTGACTTATTGCCCACTAATTACATGTAGTATTGACCGGTCGACAGCCCGGTGTTTGGTGGCGATGTCTTCGGGTCCGTCATGGCTCTTTTCGCGGAATGTTTCCCCGAACCAGGGGTAAGTAAAGCAATGTATGTATGTACTTGCCCCCCCAGCAACGATCCTCCATACATCGAAGCTCGGTTCCAGGCATGCTCAATGAACATAATAAGCCATGATGAATACAACAATGTTCCGGGGAAATAGTGCTACTTCGATGTCAACAAAGATGTAAACCATGCCGTTAGTGTACCTGCTCGTCCACGTCTTCATGATGAACACCGAAGAGGTGTGGGGTGGGCACTTCCTCACCTCGTTATGCGTCTCCACACAAACGCCCCTCCAAGTCGCCCTAAGCTGTTTCTTATCGCGACACCCATCTCATTGCGACCATCCTCACTCGTCCGACCGCCTGCTCAACGGAGACTGCCTCTCAGGGCGAATCCCCGACGGCTGAAATGGGGCGTCATACTGTGTACAGATCCAATAGTGCAAAGCGTGGCGCTGAGAACAGAGACGCAACGAAATTGATATCTCCGTATCCAACTGACGACATGCCCAGGATACGTCTTCGTCTATTACAGTTACACAGAATCACTAGCTCCTAAACAGCTTCAAGCCCTGCTCCTCCACATTCACACCACCCATCTCCTCATCCTCATCTTCTTCGTCCTCCTCCTTCAGTTCCATGCGCTGCCCGAACAATGTGCCGAACAACCTATCAATGGCATGATCCTCCCAGGTTCTCCGGTCCTCGGGAGCCATGAAGTTCTGCAGCTTCTCGTGAACCGTGTAACGCAGCTTGCGGCCCTTGCTGGCGCGGCGGTCCACCACCTTGCGGGTTTTGGTCTCCTTGAGCGCCGCCCACCGCACCGTGGCCACCGACTCGCCGGGCGCGCCCGTGTCGGCGCTGCGCTGGTCGACGAGCTCTTTGAGAAGCAACTGGTAAAAGTCGGCGTCGTCATAGATTTCGGGGTCCTGTTCCATCTTCTTGGCCGCTTGTGCCGGCGCGCAGGAACGGGGTGTACGCGCCTTTTTAATGAGCCGCTCTGAGCCAAGAAGTTGCTCATCCAGAGCCGCGACGAGGGTTTGGCTTTCGGAGTTGACAAGTTTCCGCGTAGAGAGCGCCGCGCTACTCTTCTTGACACGTTCTGACCACTTGTCGAGCACCTTGCGACGATGAGGGTGGACCACTTCCTCGACTGCCTGCATGCTTTCCCAGATAGCCTCGCTGGGTGTTTCGGTGGTGATGTCTTCGCGCTTGCGTTTTTCACCGACCTTGGACCGGGTGCTTTCAGGAAGGAAGGTGTGCCGAACGCTGTCGATGGTGTTCCACAGTTTGACGGCTGCCTCCTCGGCCGCTTGGTATGCCTCGGTGACCTTTTCGCTGTTGTCAACGACGCTGAAGGAGTTGGCTGCGACGAGGGCCTTTTGCAAGCGGACACGGAGGTTCAGGATGGAGTCAAAGGCACGGCGTTGGACGCGCACGGCAGCACCCTTCTCGGCGTCGGCCTTGGCGGCTTGCGACATGGCGGCCGCGATGCTCTTCTGACCCTCGGTCGCCATCCGGCGGAGTTGGGCGCGTTCGTCGTCCGCGTCATCCTTGTCGCTCTGCTCTTCATCCTCGTCTTCGTCCTCGTCGTCTTCTTCTCCAGCCTCTCCTTCCTCATCGTCCTCGCCGTCCTCGAGACCCTCTTCCTCATCCTCGTCCTCTTCTCCACTCTCATCTTCCTCCTCATACTCATCCAGCTCGCCGTCCTCGCCCTCTTCGTCATCTTCATCCTCGTCTTCTCCGGATACTTCAGCCTCCAGATCAAACAAGGGGGCGCCATCTTCGTCAACTTCGGAACCCTCTTCGGACCCCTCGGAGGCATCAGAGCCTGACTCTTCGTCCACTTCGGCATCGGATCCCTCAGCCATGTCAACATCAGACTTCTCATGGTCGCTGCCCTCACTGGCCGAAGACGACATGAAATCAGCAGCAGTCGGCCGCTTTTTTATCCGTCCGTTCCCATTAGGCAGCCTCGGTTGTGAGCTGCCGCGGAAGACAAACCCCTTGAGCTTCTCCTCATCGCTCTCACAGAGAGCATTGTCGCTGCTGATCTCGTCATCATCGTCAATATGGTCGGCTTCGAGGTCTGCCGTTTCGGGATCGGCGTATTCTTCGCTACCAGACTCGTCGTTCTGATCTTCGCTTCCTTCGGAATCCTCATCCTCGTCCTCATCCTCCTCGTCGTCTTCATCATCGTCCTCGCTCTCGCTGCTTGCTTCAAGAGCGGCTCTGCTAACGCGTGTCCCGCGGTATTCCGGCCCTAATTGCGGCTCCTCTTTTTGTCGGAGTTTGCTCTTGCTATAGGGATGTTAGATATGCAACATTGGACGTGGTGCAGGAACTCTTCCATACCCAACAGCAACGTAATGCTCAGTCCCTGCCTGGTCGTCGGCGGACTCGTCGCTCCCGCTGTCGTCTGACCTGTCGTAAACTTCATCTTCGATATCGTAGTCTGTCGGCGGTTAGAATCAGCGGAAGACTTTGTGCCGGCGCAAGTATGACAAACCCTTGGCAATCTTCTCCTCGAATTCCTCAAACCGCCTAGGGCGGCCTTTTCGTGATATTGGCGCCATGGCGGACGACGTTGTGGTTGGCAAGAACTCAAGTTTTGGTTGTTGGACGCTCCGCTGAAAATTTCAAGGTTCAGACCATGGACCCAAGACGCTGCAAATTTTGGCGGTGGGAGACGGCAGAATCAAATATGTGGGTCCAAGAATGGGACTTGACAGGGGTCCTGCAGGTGGTCTCCGTTACAGCGGGACAGCAACTCGATCACTCCAGCGTTGAGCTTGATGTTTTCTTCATCTCCAATGTACAGCTTCAGGGCGCGCAAGCAAACAGGAAAAACTATTCAAAATTTGAATTGATGAGGATACTACAGGAGCGTTTGCTCACGAACTACTAATGCGATCTCACTTGTCCAGACGACTCCTTCATACGAGTCGCACCCTGCAACATGAGAATCCTCTTGTAAGTGACTTCAACCGTGAGGCATCACTTGAAAGACCATGCCTCTCTCTAACCCCCCCTCCAGGGCCTCCCCCAAAAAGGCACCATCCCCCGCTTCCAGCGGGGGCTTCCCCAGAAACGTCCCATCAAGGGCGTCTCCCACATCATTGCCGTCTCCTCTGCCAAGGGCGGCGTCGGAAAAAGCACAGTAGCTGGTGCGTAAAGTTACCCTCAACCCTCTCTTACACCCAAACCTAGTTCACTTCCATCACCAACCTCCTCAACAAAATAAAGCCAACCTCTCGCTTGCCTTCGCCCGCCTCGGTCTCCGCACCGGCCTCCTCGACACCGACATCTTCGGCCCTTCCATCCCGACCCTCTTCAACCTGCACGGCGCCGTGCCCCGCCTGTCCGCCTCGGACCAGCTCGTCCCCATCACCAACTATGGCGTCAAGACCATGTCGATCGGCTACGTCCTCGCCGCGTCGGGCGCAGGGAGCGTAGACGCCGGGGGCGGCGGCGACCCTTCCGCTCCCGTGGTTTGGCGCGGTCCGATGCTGCTGAAAGCGATCCAGCAATTACTTCATGCTGTCGACTGGGAAGCGGCAGGTGGGGCGGATGTGTTGGTGCTAGACCTGCCTCCTGGGACGGGGGATGTTCCGTTGAGCATTGCGCAGCAAGTCCCGCTGGACGGGGCAGTGGTGGTTACCACGCCGCACCTGCTGGCGGTGCGGGACGCGGTCAAGGGGGTGGGAATGCTGGACAAAGTCGGTGTCCCCGTGCTCGGGGTGGTGCAGAATATGAGCGTGTTTGTTTGCCCATGTTGCGGTGAGAAGACGGAGGTGTTTGGTGGTGGAGAGCAAGTGAGAGAGATGTGTAAGGAAAAGGGGGTGGAGATGTTAGGGGACGTGCCATTACATCCAAACATTGGAGATGATGGAAGCAGGGGGAAGCCGACAGTGGTTGCGGAACCGGAGTCAGAGAGGGCGAAGGTGTTCATAGATGTCGCGAGGAAATTGGCGGGGAAGGTTGGGCTGAGTCTTGATTAGGAGCTGAGAAGGTGTATGCGAGCCCATCATAATATCTATGACATATACCTCGGATGACATAGACAATGCTCAGGAACGCCTCGGATACATAGGTAGGTAAGCAATCACTATTGGAAGCCAGTACGTGGGTATCTCATTACATTGTACCACTAATCCTACGTACGCTAGACTTCATGCTACCTGCCATCATGCATGGCAGCAAACTGCGCGAGATGGAATCGATCATGAACTCGAAATGATCCCCATGACCACGTTAGCCTCCGCATGAGATGAGAGTAGTAGGGGACAAAGAGTGAACCAAATGATGGCAAACCGAACGCCAGCTTGTGGAATAGCCCCTGAACCCCCCGCCGTGAACCACATCCCGCTCGCCGTTGCTCTGGATCGGCCGGACCGTTCCGAACCGTTCGGCCACGGAGGCGCCAATTTGCATCTAGGAAAAATCGAGGCTGGGTTAGCCTAATCCAGATCGTCATTTGGTTGGTAGACATGGCGGGTTCGAGCGGGATCTTTCCGCATCGGGTTGCCAGACCCGGTAAAGCCCACTAGAACAAGTCAGCAAGAAGCCCGACGCGAACGCAAAATTTCAGATAGATAATGCTTACCTCTCCCATTAATTCCTTCTGGCGTACGGAACATGCTATCCTTCTTGACAGCCTTGCCAAATTTGCCCTTGGAGGTAAATTCCTGCCACTTGGCCTTGCCCTTTTCAAGCTCTTTGGAAGCCTTGACCTTCTTGAACTTGGGCTTCGGCTTGTCGTCTTGGTTCTCGGCAGCCGCCTTCGCAGCCTGGGCATGCGGGTAAATCTCTGCGGCTCCTGACACAACTATGCCGTTGTTTGTCGCGGCCGTGGGCGTAATCGGTGAGGGGGTCACGGTGGCTCCGGATACTGGGCCGGCGGTGCTGGCGCTGGTGGACACGGTGGTGCCATCGGCTTTGCGCTTCTGTGCCATGGGGCGGATATCCTTAGCACGCAGCGTCTCGACGGTATCATAATTTTTGAACTTGACCGTGTAAATGGGTGCCGTGGACGAGCCAGTCACGGCAGTGATGCGGGCCGGGTAGAAGCCCTTGTCTCCGGAAACCCATTTCGCCATGACGTTGTCGTTCACTTGGTAGTGGATGATCTCGGGTTCCTTTTCCTTCTCTTCGGGCGGGGCCGCCTTCTTGAATGCTGGGTGATTCTCGCGCGACCATTTCTGCTCGACGGGTGGTGGCGGCGATGCCTTCTTCGGCTCTGGCCTGGGTGGCTCAGACTTGGGCTTGAGTTCAGCGAGAGAATCGTCAATGAGCTGGATCATCTGCTCCAGCTCACCCTTGAGGCTTAAGAGTTCGGCATTGTCGGGGTCATCCCGAAGCGAGGTAACGACGAGCTCGAGCTGGAGTGTGTCAGCGTCTGAGGCGAGAAGGATGGGAGGCTCGAGTTGGGCTTACCTGGCTCTCGTATTCCTTACGATCTGCCTCGAGTTGTGCGGCCATCGCGTGTGCTTTCGAAGAGAGAACAAAAAGGGATACTGTGATGTTGGGGCGTTTCGTGAGTTGGCGAGGCTTGATGGATGGAGGTGTGGATGATGCGTTGTTGCGTCGAAACCGCGGATCACAAGTGCCAAGACCTTATCGCTTTTGCCTCCTGCGCTGGGACGGCGTAACGTACCTTACGTTGGCACTGAAATTCGATACATTACGTCACAATGCAATCACATGTCTGAGCCAATCATAGCACGGACCTCTGTAATGTGGCTGTCACCGCTTTGGCGTCGGAGTGGCAGGTGGGACTCACGGTTGACGACGGAATGAGATGAACGTCTCGACTCCCTCTCGATTCGAAGGCAAAACCTGGAAGTTTCCAATCTGTTTTATCTGTGCTGCGACGTCAGGTCTTCCATTAAATATCGACGCCGAACTCTTCCCAATTGGCTGTTTCAGAGACCAGTTCTTCCATCTCGCCGAGCCAACATCTGACCCGATTCCGTGCAACAAGATATTTCCCTTTTGGTCACCCGAATTCAGGTTATGACGAATTGATCTGTCGCATCCCGCAGCCGGTGACGGAACAGGAGATTGGAGCGACTCGGCTTACTTTACGGCTCTTTGATAGCGCGCCACGGGGCTGTTTGATGCTTCCATCATATTTGGAGCCAGCAGCCATCCACAGCCTTTAGAAGTGAAGCAGTGTGGACGGAGTATCACGCTGAGACAACGCCGCGCCGGGCACTCCGTCTGGCAACCATAAGGCACCGAAACACACAGGACGGTCCGCCATTGACGTGATGGCTCGAGATCGAGACAGCGATGCATCGGGCGCCAACCAATCAAAAAAGCCTGCGGCGCCCTTTGTCGACCTCGGCGACCAACCACAACAGCAGCAGCAACCACCACCGCAGCAACATCATCGCGTAAAGCCCCAGAAGCATGTCGTGGGAGGTGCCACAGGAGCGCGCCTACACGCCCGCATTCCCTCGTCCAAGGCTCTTTCCAAGTACCATGCCGTCGCCGCATCAAAGTTGACCCGGAAACACGGCTCAGTGTCCCCCGAGCGAGGAGCAGGAGCCGTTCTTCACCGTCGCACCACCTCCGAGCTTAAGCTGGCCCGCGACACTTCATCTACAAACCTCAAGCGGGATTCGTCCCATTCGAACCTAAAGCGCAACCGCTCTCACATTGAGGCTCCAAAACGATCCAAGTCGGCCGCTGTCCTCCAACGATCCGTGTCGAACCCGACCGTCAACAAGCTCAAGGGGAACACACGCGTCCAATTCAACCTGGGCGACGACGACGAAGACGATCAGGACGAGGACGAGTGGGTAGACGCCAGTGGCTCTGCCTCGCCTTACCTCTCACGCCGCGGGTCCACCGTGAGTTCTGCTCATAATCAGTCGACCGCCGACGGGACAAGCCAGGCTGGCATGCCAGGAGGGGAAGCGCAGAACGGAACAGATCTCGGCACCAAAGATAAATCGTCTACTAACCTTTACCTTACGTCACGTATCCTTTCGCGAACCCCGTCGCACGGCGCCCCACCGATGATGACGGCCGAAACCGCTTCTGCCCGGCCGCCCTCGATCCGGAATCAATCACCTCCCGGTTCGAGCGCCGGCCAGAGTCAGCGTTCTGGAGACACCCCTAGCACCTCAATGGCAGCGCGACCGGGAAGCAGCGGCAAGGCCGAATTGACGTCGCGATTTGTCGGGCACAACAGTCAAGACGCGGGGTCGGGCACTGCCGGCGAGTCGTTTATGGCGGCCGCCAGTCGGGCAGCGGATGGGTTCAACCAACAAAGACGGCGTCAGTCCGAAGGCGCACTCTCACAGGCACGGGGAATCGATGCCTTGAACGCTCGCCAAGCAGCGGCCGCCGCCGTGGAAAACAGTGACGACGAGAAACCGGCAGAACGCCGCAGTCGGCGGGGAGGGGAGTCCATGAACCGCACCCAACAAAAGCTCAACCTCCAGCGAGCGAGCTCAGGTCTCGAAGCCGCACAACCCCATGCAGGTCTGGTAGGCGCCGGCGCCGGTGCTGGAGTGGGCGCGCTCCTCGCCGGGGTTCCGATAAACTACGACTCTCGCGATCCGCGCATTGCCCGCACCCTCGAGCGCACCGGCATGGAGTATCTCACCGTCCGCCGCCACCTTAACCCCGTCGCCCGTTCCATTTCCCGCATCATGCAGCTCCCAGGCATGGAAAACAGCCGCCGGATCCCGCAACCTGCGAGCGGTAGCTCCGTGAGCACCGCTGGCCCACGATCCCGCCTTTCATCAGAACACGGCCTTGTGCCGTCTCCAAGTAATGGTCCGTCCAGCATGGCGGATCTGATGAACGGCGGTGCTCGTCGGCCCACCACCCCGCGCAGCGTTGGTGGAGGAGGGTTTTCCAATCTGCAAAGCGCCAGCTCGAGTTTTGGCACCGAAGACGACAGGATGGCCAATTCCATGCACGAGCGCAGGCGCAGTCAAAGTCAAGGCCCGCCTGAGAGTCAGGACAGCCATGGATCCCGTCTCAGCGGATCCAGCTTGCTTGACGGCGCAGAGGATGCCGGGACGGTCGCGTTGCTGAGGATGATGTGGGATAAGAGCCCGCTTGAGCTGAGCGCTAGCCACTAGGAGGCGGTCGGTGCTGAGTTTGAAGAAGGGATTATGGTGGATGGGGCCCATGATGATGACATCGAGAGTACGGAGAGCGAAGAAGAGAATGTGGTTTGGATGAAGCCGGCGAAGAGGGGAAGGCCGAAGGAGAGGAATGGAACGAGACAGACGCAGAAGCGGTCGAGGGGACCGTCGAAGAGACGGGACCGCTGTGGGAAAGTTGGAAGTGACGATGATTATGATGGAATGACCCCGAGGAGTTTGATCGCGGGAATTCCTGGTGATTTGGACTGGTTGTAAGGCTGAGAAGCGGGGGACTGAGACATGAACGAGAGGCTGTGTTGGGTCGCATGCGCGGCCCGCCCAGAGGCCGAGCTAGCCGAGACGGACCTTTAGGCGTCTACGGGTCTTCGACGGCAGCTCGGCAAACAACCAACATGCGTATGGACTTACCTTTTTGTTTACTTATTCTTTGTAGATGTAGCGATGGCTTGTGAGATCTCCTGCCAGAGAAGGCAGGAGACAGACTGCGTAGAGGAGGAAGCTTATTATGCAGTTGTTGGGCCGGAGTCACGAGAGGCACGGTCTGAAGGTTAGAGATTAATGAGGGACGTCAGTGTGTTCATGACGGTTTTGTTGCCTGATTTATGATGATGTGACGAGTTTCTTTAGTACTTCTACAGTTAGGGGACTCGGTTGGTGGCGGCCTAAGGTAGAGAGTATTAATCAGGCGCTTCGGGAAATTGACTTTTAACAGTGAGACTCGGCGTTCAATCATTCAGTTCGTGATGTTTGCAATTCTTTCCCGAATCCAACACCACCACGAATGTGGCAGCGCGCCATCCGAACGATTCAAGATGAGTTCGCTCAGGATTATTAATTCGGTAACTGCTGGGAAGGCAGGAAGAAAAAAAGGAAAGAAAACAGAAGAATAAGATAAAGAGTTCATCTCAGGTAATCTGGTCAACGAAACGTCCACTCTACCCGAGAACTCAGGTATAGTGAGGCACTGTCACTTAAAGGTCTCAGCCGAGAAGTTACCAATGCAGTACTAAGGAAGCACAAAGTCGTACCAACTCATGATGTTGAGTGACCAAAACCCGTAAGCCTTGTCCTATTTGAACATACATCATGTCATCCGACCCTGAAACCTAGCTAAGGCCAAACGAAATAGGTATACAAAAGGTTCTCCCCTCTCTTCCCCCCATCCCTTAATCCCTTATTCACTTTACTCCGCAACCCAGACAGCCGCCATACCCATACCCGTGCCAATGCACATGGAAGTCACACCAATCTTGCCGCCAGTCCGGCGGAGCTCATAGAGCAGGGTCGAGACCTGGCGAGCGCCGGTGCAGCCGAGCGGGTGGCCGAAGGCGATGGCGCCGCCCTTGGGGTTGATGCGCTCCTTGGGCAGGCCGAGCTCGTTGGCGCACCACAGGCACTGGCTGGCGAAGGCCTCGTTGATCTCGTAGATGTCGACATCCTCCTTGGAGATACCGGTGAGCTCAAAGACCTTGGGGATGGCCTTCCAGGGGCCGATGCCCATGAGAAGGGGCGGCACGCCGACGATGGAGGCCTGGACGAACTTGCCCAGGATGGGCTGGCCGAGGCGCTCGGCGGTGGAACGCTTCATGAGCAGAACGGCGGCGGCGCCGTCGCTGACCTGGCTGGCGTTGCCGGCGTGGATGGAACCGTCCTTAGCGAAGGCAGGGCGGATCTTGCTGAGCGACTCGACCGTGACGCCGTCGCGGACGCCATCATCCTTGTCGACCACAATCTCCTTGGTCTCGCCCGACTTGGGATCGGTGTACTTGACCTTGATGGGGTGGATCTCCTCCTTGAAGAGGCCGGCGGCTTGGGCCTTGACAGCCTTCTGGAAGGACTCCGCGGCGAAGGCGTCCTGGGCAGCGCGGGTAATGTTCCTGTCCTTGGCCATCTGCTCGGAGAGAACACCCATGGGAACCTTGCAGTTGGCGGCCTCGGGGTGAGACTCAAGGAGCTCGGAGAACTCGCCGACGGCGCCAGGGCCGTAGTTGTTCGACATGGACTCCACACCAGCGCCGATACCGATCTCGATCATGCCACTGCGGATCGCGTTGGCAATATCAACAACTATACCACCCAGTTAGTCTAAGTTCAGTTTGACTGTTTCCTGCGGTCCCAGGCCCACATACTCGCTTGCAGGCCACTGCTGCATTGCCGGTTAAGGGTATGGACGCCAGTAGAGACGGGGAAACCGGCGACACTGATGATTATGTTGTTAGCCCTCCCATCCCATCCCATTCCAAAAAAAGAAAAAAGAAACAAGAAAAAAAAATAAAGAAAAAAAACACGAAGACGGGAATAGCTTCAAACGCCGGGAAACTTACAGAGCACTTGCGCGAGCCTCAGTAGCCCCTCCGCCTGGTAAGAGAACGTTGCTATTGTTATTGCGTTAGATATGGCGGCTCTGGTAGGCAAGGATGGGTTTCTTTGCTCACCCAACGACGATGTCCTCAACAAGGGCCGGGTCGATCTTGGAGCGCTCGAGGATACCCTTGAGGGCGCCAGCGAGGAGATCAGAGGCGAGAGTGTCCTTGAAGGCGCCCTTTCCACCCTTCGTGAACGCTGTCCGGAGAGCGGCGGTAACGACAATCTGGAGGTGTCAGCACAGATCGAGGTGTTCAGAATATTGACAGGCACTTACATCATCAGGCCTCTTCTCGAGGATCGCGGCCTTGCCCTTGGCGGGAGCACCGCCAGCGATCTGCTGGCCGATCTGCTGAATGCGAGCTGCGGCACCCATTTTGGATCTTGTTTGTTTGTCTATGTGAAAGGAGAAAAGGGGGAAAGTGCAATAGCAACGTCAGCGGAAGAGAGAAGATTGATGGTCGAACACAAGAGTACAAGTACGAAGGCAATGGGAATTTGGAGAAAGGCAGATTAATAAACGGTTCTGGGACTCCAACGACGTCGGTTGTGCTCAGCAGACCTCGGCGACGGGCGGCTGATGCTGTGAGGTCGGCCCCGGTTCGCCCGGCCGAGGCAAATTCCGGGAATGGACTAGCGCAGTCTGGGGTGGACAGGGGTGTTCCCCCTTGTGGGCCGCACTCGTTCACATGCTTTCCAGGTTCGTGGGGTAAGTCCTCTGTTGATTGATGACTGTAGAACATCTTTGAGAAAAGAAGTCTGTTCGAGAACGTGAAAAGGCTTGACTGGTTTCTCTTGTGAAATCTTCGTGTTTGTGAGCATGCCATAGAATGCATTTCTGATAGCCAAGCAAAGGCTGGACAGACTCCTTGGCAGTCAAGGTGTCCATCACATGCCACAATGGACGGTCGTTGATGTCATTGCATCGGAATCCATCTGCCAAGCTGCTGGGTTCACATCACCAAGGCTTTGTTGCCCCAATGCAACAACACCCAGAAAGCTGGAATGTCCCAAATCTTGATGCTACTGATGATCGCACTGTTTGGAGCTGCTTCATGGACTCGTGGATGAGAAGTGTTTAACTGTACGTGGGTATCATTGTTACATTGTCGATGTAGAAAGACAGACAGAAAGAAAAAAAGACAGATTGAAAGAAGAGAAGGAAGGAAGGAAAGCAGGAAAGAAAAAAAGAAAATGAAATAAAGAAAAGAAGGAAAGAAGGAAAGAAAGAAAGAAAAAGTAAAAAAGAGAAGAGGCAAAAATGAAAAGATCTGGCAGCAACAGCCACTTATAACCCTAACCCTGTCACTTCGCACTTGGCTACCTCACAGCAGGCAGCCAGACGTCAGGATTGACTCATCACAAAACATGATACATCTTGCATTTTCCATCGGATACACGAACCCTCTAAAATCAATGCCCCTCTCAATACCTCAGAGTATCCATCAACTTAATTCGGCTCCAGGCGCTGGTCGCCCCCGCCGTTGAAGCAATGACTGTTCACCGTTTGGTTGACCTTCCCGACGATATCATCTTCCACATCTTCGCCCATCTCGACACGGCGCGGGACGTCAGATCTTTTGCCCTCAGTTGTCGCCGGTTCTGCCACTTTGTTGCCAACGATGGCTGGTCAATCTTCGTCCGTCACCGATTTCCCTCGCTGGCGGTGTCCGGCTCAGCCACGCGTGGCGGATGGCGCGCACTGGCTGAATCACTGACCTGGCAAAGCCGTTGCTGGGACAAGAGAGCATTGCGGTTCCATGCCATCCTTCCTGGCAGAGCTTCCCAGGGTTCCCGGCTCCCGAGTCATGGAGAAACCATGATGGTTGTCGTGGACGCCCACTATGACCCGGCAACGAAGGAGGAAATTGTGGTTTGGGGACGGGGCACCAATCTCGTGGGACGGCATCGGAAACGCAGGGGCAAGGGAGTTCCCTCTGCGATATCATGGCACACGAAGGACGGGGACGAGCTTGGTTTCACAAAGAACGACGGGGATCTGGTTTCTGTCAAGGTTGTCGACCTAGGTGCCAGGCGTGCCGTGATCTGTGGCAGATTTAATGGTCACCTCAGCGTCCTCTCGGCAGAGCCAGACACCTTCGGTGATGCCATTGCAACCCTTCGTCCGGCTTCGGCACGGACATCCTCCAGGAGTTCTGCGTTTTCGGGAAATGGTATCATGTCGTTGGATGTCGTTGAGACAAACAACCGGCGCCTGTTGGCAGCGGCCACCCACACGGAGCTCAGCATTTACGATCTGTCCGATGACAGTAACATTTCGTCCACACCCGTGCTGTCCTATGATATTGGGGAAGAGCTCAAAGATTCCTTCTCCAAGCGCTCTGGGAAGTTGTGTAATGCACGGTGGGTGGGAGATGGGGAGACCCTGGCTCTGGCTGTTATCGGGTGCAAGCCGAGCCTTCAATACCTCTCGTCGACGCCTTCGGGATGGACACAACACGCGGCAGCAAAGAATGAACGACTCGTAAGCGAGTTTGGCATAAACGAAAATGCCTTCATTTCCCCGAGATCTCTGGAGCCTCTCCATCCATTGTCAGGAGCAGGAGGTCATGGCAAGTTGGTGTTGAGTGGCTGGAGAGATGGGACAATCAGGTAACTAAACGCTCTTCTCTTTTCTCTCCTCTTCTTATGTTCTCTCTATTTTCTTTCATGTCCCTAACCCCTTACTTACACAAACAGGCTCCAAGACTTGCGTACACCGTCGCCGTTCGATACGGTATACCAGGACAACGTCGACCCAAGATTCACCGCTGAAACCCTCATGGCTTATGGTACAGAGCGCTTCGTGGCAGGCGCGGACGACTCTCTCATGATCCAAGTATTTGATCTCAGATGGAGCAAGAAGTCGTACAGCTACTCTGCGGCATTGCCTTGCTTAGACAGAGCACCCTTCCCCAAGCCCTATCAGCCCTTTATGGAACCGCCAGCCCCAGCCCAGCGTCGCGGGCAATGCGATCATGTTCACGGCCTGCCGTGCACTTTCCATGGGCTGAGCCGAACCCTCTATTGTCGGCCCAACGCCAAGTTCTTCTTTGCTGGAAGCCTCCGCGCTGTCCGCAACCTTGGCGTGTGGTCGCTAGCTCGGGGTAGCACTCTTTCACCAAATTTCTATGTCGGCACGATGAACGCCGTCATAGAGGTCACATTGGAGGAGACGCCGCTGTCATGGCCTGGAATAGGTACAGCCGCCGACACCACATTCACGACGGTAGATCCCAACTTTGGTTTCGATGATTGGAGGGCAATGGCGCCAGTGGGGAGTGGCTATCGCACGTGGCAGCTCGGACACTCTATGGTGGAAACGGGAGATGGGTACATGTTCAAGGGCAACGAGCAGGCCATCCGTTTGCCACCGCTCATCTATTACGAAGGCGCTCGCGAGTTGGAGGTGTCTGAGCAAATGGAGCGGCTACGGAAATATCACCGACTGGACTTCGGGTATCAGCAGGTTGGGGATTTTTCTGCCCCTGATTGGCTTTCCTGATCCTCATCGCGGCCATCAACGGAGACGTACTGGATTATACTTTCGTGGTGTTTGCGAAGGAGCCTGGCCTCCCGCCTCTCCGCGTTCTCAACCTTGAGAATTGTACTAGTCCTGTCGAAAGTCAATGATAGAGGAACATGGCAAAGAAAAATAGAAAGCGGTCAAATATTCTTTTGCAGACAGCATCATGGCTTCAACGGATTAATTACATTCATTCATGCCTTTCATTTGTCCAAACCCATATATGTCCGATACCCAACTTTCCATCCTCCCGCATCCATATCCAAGCCAACCCTTGTCCATTGACCCCCCTTTACGCTGCCAGGAACTTCTTGACCTTTTCTACTTCGTCGTAGCTGCCCATGAAAATGCCCGCCTTGTCGTGGATATGCTCCGGCACCACATCCAACATCCGCCGCAACTTGTTGTCAATAGCTTGGCCACCAGCTAAATCAGGATGTTAGCAATGTGACAAACGAAAATACGAAGGAAAAATAAAAAGAAAACCAAAGAAAAGACATACCATTCTCAAACACCATGGCCATCGGCGCGCACTCGTACAGGATCCGCAGTTTGCCCTTGGGACTCTTCTTATCCGCCGGATACGCAAAGATGCCACCGTACAGCAACGTGCGATACGCGTCTGCCACCATGCTGCCGATATACCTTGCGCTGTATGGCTTGCCGTTCTCCTGCGGCTGCTTGAGCGACTCAAAATAGTTCTTGACGCGGTCGTCCCAGTACAGGCTGTTTCCCTCGTTGACGGAGTAGATAGCCCTCGAGCGGGGGATGCGCATGTTGGGGTGCGTCAGGATGAACTCGCCGATGCCGTTGTCGAGGGTGAAGCCGTTAACGCTGCCGCCTTTCATGGTGATGACGAGCTGCGCCGAGGCGCCGTACATGGTGAAGCCGGCCGCGATCAGCTCGCTGCCCGGCTTGAGGATGTCCTCCTGCCTGCCCGTCGAGCCGTCGGCGAGCTTGTGGATGCCGAAGATGGTGCCGACCGAGACGCCGGCGTCCAGGTTCGAGCTGCCGTCGATGGGATCGCAGGCCACAGCATAGCGGGCATGCGCGTTCTCCTTGAAGAAGATGATATTCTCCTCCTCTTCTGAGACCAGGAGAGCGCACTTGCCGCTTGAGCGCATCGCCGCAATGAAGAGATCGTTGCTGATGACATCGAGCTTCTTTTGCTCGTCACCCGTCGTGTTGGACGAGCCAGCAAGTCCTTGCAAATGAACAAGCGATGCGCGCCTTATGTAATAGGCGATGGACTTGAATGAGAACTGGAGGGCATGGCAAAGGAGGCTGTTGGAAAGGGGGTTGGTTAGGACTGACACTTTGAACACCAGGACAGGGAGAAATGAGGGTTGCTGGAACGCACGTGAAGTCACCAGTGGCCTCTTTGTGTTTTGTTTGCTCCTCAGTAAGGAACCGAGTAAGAGTGACAATGTTGGTGTTGACCTTCTCGCCAACGTGGTCGTTGTCTGCGGGTGCGATCATTTTGACGGTTGTTTCAATTGGACGACAGGAACTCTCTTAAGGAAACAGCAACCGGAGATATGACAAGCTGGCAGGCCTAACAAATGGGTATGGATATATGGATGTGGGAATATGCAAAGCTGGGACTGAGCCGAGAAAAGGGGGTGAACCGTTGATGACGACAATTGACTGGACTTGGAGCTACAGATGGAGGTCAGGAGGATGGAGCAGGCAAGTCAGGTACTTAAAGGGGACAAGAGTTCTTTTAAGGAAAGCAACAAGGGCGAGATCATCGAGGAGAGGCGCGTGCTCAACACCAGGGTAGGCCAGACCAGGCCAGGTTGATATCGTCCCGTCGTTGTCCAAGGTGCCACGCCCGTTCCAGGTCCACCCGAAACTGCCTATCATGCATTTCGCATCTGAGGCATTCTACGAAGAGACCCATATTTGGAAATCGAGAACCCGTTTATCCCCGTCTTGCGTAGAATGTTCCGCCTGCGCGCGGTTGTCCAATGTTGTCAGATAGGTACTTGAGTGGTTGTGCCGCTCCAGATTTCGGCAATGTGCGGCTATACCGGCGGGGCCCTCTGACATCACCAGGCTACCCAGAGCCAATTGCGGGGCCCCGGTGAGCCGGGGAACGGGCGCTCAGAGAAGCCGCCGGAGGAGTGTCAGTGGCAATGCAAGCTGAGTGAGCACCCGGAAGTGCACACTTCAGGGTATGTTTAGGTAATTGAAGGACCCGGATTACCTTATCACTGCTGATGCCCATTGAGGATGATCGAAAATCTCTCTTGTTTTCTTCCGGGCGAGAGGAACGAGACCCTTCTTCGTGTTGTTGGCCGGAAAGGCAGAGCAACATGTGCCATCCAAGTTCCGATCATGCCCGGTCCGTTCCGGTTCCAGAACACAACGCCGGTCTTGGCAGGAGACGACAAGGGTCTGAGTCCTAGCGAATCACGTGCCCGTCTTGTCCCGACCGCCCTGGCGTGTAAGCCGGCTGACATGATCACCTGCAACTCGACAGAGACTTTGTTTGTCACTGTTTTACCTCTCTGAGAAACCGTCTGTCGCGTGACTTGAAGTGATTTTGTACATGCCGGTCGCTCTCTCAGGGATTCAGGGGGCTCATGTTAGATTGTTGTAGCCAACCTTGTCTTCAATATTTAGACGGAAAGGAAAAAAGAGAAAAAGGAAAAAAAGAGAAATAGGAAAAGGAGAACAGTTTTTCCTTCCTTCCTTCTTCC